>NC_046661.1:32500924-32508538 GCF_010883055.1 Belonocnema kinseyi | reverse complement strand
GGGGGGTGGAGGGTAGTCCGTTTAGCGTGCAATCGACTCGGGATACTTATAAGATACTACCATGATTTTTTCTGATTTTTTGGTCTAAAAATAAATTAGGCCAAAAACCGGTCTTACCGACCCCCCCTTTGAACCCCGTGATTAAATCGCTTCTCCAAATTTCATTGCAAAACGAATAGGAGAAGAAGTGAAAAGTGAATCAATCATAAAAACTCAAAAGGTAATCTGAACATAACATTTTTGTTAATATCGTAAATTAATTCTTGACTGGGGTGCTTATCATGTGAATTTGTAAGGTGTAAAAGTATAAGTCGAAAAATATTCAAATTTATATTTATTTACATTTTCATAATTTATTTAAACGTCTTAAAAAATGTAACAAAGAAATCTATGTAAATGTGTGAATTTAAATAATTTTAACTCTTAGAGAGGAAGAGTTGAATTGGTGAGAATTAAAATTTCAGAAGTTACATTCCACGTATATGAATTAAAACAACTTATTACACATATTTTGTGAACGTATTAGAAGGAATGAAATATAATCAAAATATGACCACTTCTGAAGAGTAAAAAATATCTCTGTGAGGTGCGTTACCGGTACAATTAGAAGGAATAAAATATATTGAAAACACGTTCTCTTTGGGAGAATAAAAAACTGTGCGGCGGTCGCTTTGGAAATAGAAGTGAATAAGTTTAGCAGGTATCTTATTCTAATTGTGGTATTTTAGGCAGAAGGAAAAATTCGCGCATTCGAAATAATAGAATAATTTTCACTTTTGCGCTGAAATCTGAAAATATTAATTTTTCTCTATTCGACGCTCATTACTGGGAATGTAACATCCCTGGCGAACCAAAGGAACCGAATGGAGCCTCTAAGTTAAATTAAATACATTAAATTCTACGTTAAAATTTCCTATAGAAGGTTACGGAATAATCGCAATAGCTTTTTTTTGCAACGGTAAAAAGCTTTAAAAAATATAAAACGTATAACGCCTGTTGACTACTACACTTCAAACGCGTCGCCTGTAAGTAGCAGTCAACAGGCGTTTACGTCTTATATTTCTTTAAACTTTTTTTCGTTGCCAAATTAAATGTGGCGATTAGTCCATGACCCTCTATAGGGAATTTTAACGTAGAATCCGAATTTCAACAATTTAAAAGTTAATTATGGTGTTTTTCGAGTTTTTTTATAAGGAACCGAATGAAGACCCAATGGGGTCTTTACGGGTACTTTGTAGAGGCTCCATTCGGTTCCTTCGGTCAACAACAGTTGTTTTCGCATTTTTTCGCTCTAACAATATTATATAGATGAAAAAAGGAACACTCTTTAGAAAGTACCAGCTGAATTACATATTTTTGCAATTAACACTGATCCCCTTCAGTTAATAATTTGCAAGATAACAGAGCTTTTATTAGAAGTCATTTTATCGCATCATTTAAATAAATTACACAGGCCTGCAAATAATGGGGTCGTGTTATTTGTTGGAAAGTGGAGGGTCATTGCCGATGTAATTTTTTCCGTAGAATCCGAATTCAAGATAAGAATTGGCCCATCACGTCAGGATTTTAAGGTATTTGAGGTTATGTACCCAAAAATGGCGTTTTTTGCTACTTTTGAGGTTACGTACAGAAGATACCAAATTTTTGGGCATTTTTTCTTCAGTTGTATCATATAGTGCTACTCTTTCTCTTTAATTTAAGAGTCGCAGATTTCAATTACCATTTGTCTTTACCAAGTTACGCCAATTTGAAATTACGAGATATGTGCCATTATGTCTTGAGCATTTGCTTTAAATACCACAGGCCAACATGGTTTTATTGTTGAAAATTGGAGGGTCATTTTCGAAGTAATTTTTTACGTAACATTCGTATCCGGGGTCAGAATTGGCCCATAGCGTCAGGATTTTAAGATATTTGAGGTTATGTACCCAAAAAAATGGAGTTTTTGGCTACTGTTGAGGTTACGTACAAAAGACACAACATTTTTTGGGATTTCAACAACCCAGAACACCCCCAGGTACAAATTTTCAAGAGAAAACACCCAGTAGAAAATGTCTGCCTCAAAGTATTTAAGCAAATGCTCAAGACATAATGGGACGTATCTCGTAATTTCAAATTGGCGTAACTTGGTAAAGCAAAATGGTAATTGGACTCTGCGACTCTCAAACTGAAGAGAAAGAGCAGTACTATATGATACAACTGAAGAAAAAATCCCAAAGAATTTGGTGTCTTCTGTACATAACCTCAAAAATAGCCAAAAACGCTATTTTCGGGCACATAACCTCAAATACCTTAAAATCCTGACGTGATGGACCAATTCTGACCCCGGATTCGGATTATACGTAAAAAATTACTTTGGAAACGACCCTCCACTTTCCAACAACAAAAACATGTTGGCCTATGTTATGGAGAAAAACATCCTGCATGAAAGTATACTTACCTACTTCAAAAATATAAGTAATATAACAAATTAAATAAGAAATATGTAACTTAATAAAAAGTATAGAATTTTTTATCGGAAAGTGAAACGATATCTTTAATTTTTGTTTAAGTCTGTCGTATAAATATAAAAAATGGCAAAAATTATGTATCGTAATAAAAAATGGTCAACATTTTCTCTTAAAATTAAACTATATCTTTATTTTGTTATAAGCCATGCGGGAGATGGGTTCTAGATATTTTTTGATTTTGTGAAATGAAACTTCTTGTCCTTGGAATTATGGAAACTGTAAATTCTGTCGGTACGTAAAATTTGATTCGAAATCGCGGAAACTTCGAATTGTCGAAATGTAGAACTTGGAGGTATCTAATATTTTGCCATTGAAAGAATAGGAGTTTCAGCAGGAACCGAAAGATGGCTTCCAGTGATTGAAATTTGGAATTATCGGTGCAGAGTGGGAGAAATCGGGAATATACGGTTCATAATCCACTACAGCCTACAATTCTTGACCAGTTTTGATGTTTTTGTTTAAATGCTCAGAATTAAGTTCTTCAGAACGTCATTTGGACCTATTCTTGAATTTAAGTCTGTGAAATTGATTATTTAAGCAAATACAACGTCAAAATTGGACGCTATATATCAGAATTATTGCAGATATATTTAATAAGTATGAACATTAGGTTTAAGATTTAGGTAAATTGTTATAAACAATTTCTATAAACGATTTTTTTCATACGGTGCTCCACCACAACAAAAAACTTTATCTTGATTAAAAATTCCTAAATATCTCGTAAAAGTAGTATTAAGGATAAAGAATAACCATATTATTTAATAATTGTTATTATTATATATATTATAATAAACAAATTGTAATATTTTATTTTTATTTTTTCAAAATATTGTTTTTCTCAACAGCCAACTTTCAAATTAATTATAAATTAAAATAAATAGCTTCATGAAAATAAAAATGCTTAATAGTTATATTGTTAATAACGATATTATAAATAAAAAAATAAAATTTACTGTTTTACATGGACAAATTGTTTTTTTCTGCTCCGGCTTTTTAATTTGTTATAATTCAATAAGAAAGTGTGGCAATAACTCGTTATTGTTGTTATTATTAACAATATCTTAAATATACAGTCATCTGTATCAAGTTTGCGCCTGCATACGCGGTTTTTCGTAATGATTATTGTAATGCATCTCGCTAGTGGTGCCTAATTATGGAGTAACTTTCTAAGTAATTCTGAATTAAAATGATATTAAATAATAATTTCAACAATAACGAGTAATGCCACATTTTCTTGATGAATTATAAGCACTTAGAAAACTGCAACATGAATGAGCAGAAAAAATATTTTTTCCCGATGGATAACGCTAAATTTTTGAATTTCTTGATAATATTTTTATTAACAATATAAATATTTAACATTTTTAATTTCCTACAGGTATGTATAATATTTTTGAATTAATTTAAAAGTTGGCAAATGAGAAAAAACAATACTTTGAAAAAACTAAAATAGAATATTACAATTTGTTTATTAGAATATTAATAATAATAACAATTGTTAAATCATGGTTATTTTTCATCCTTAATACTACTTCTACGAAATATTAAGGCATTTTTAAACAAGATAAATTTTTTTATTGTGATTGAGCACCATACGAAAATAATTGTTCATATAAACTGTTTATAATAATTGAACTGAATCTTAAACCTGATGTTAATATTCCTTAAGTACTCGTATATCTGCAATAATCATGATAGATAGCGACTTTTCTTAAGTCCTTTCTTCGGAGAAAAAAAATAATATTCTTAAGATATCCAAATTTGACGTTGTATTTGTTTAAATAATAAATTCCGCAAAAAAAAGTTGGAAAATCGTGCAGAACAACGTTCTGCAGAATTTAATTCTGATTACTTTAAAAAAAAACATCAAAATTGATCAAGAATTGTAGGCTATAGTAGATAATGAACAGTAAAATCCCCATTCCTCCCACTGTGCCGCGGTTGAAATAATGGACTTTCACTGTATTTTAATATAAAATATGGAACATTTTATGTTAAAGTGAAAAGATATATTTATTTTTTTAAATTCTTTCATGGAAATATAGAAAATGAATGCGAGACTGCTGTATTTCAATAAAAATGCCGATCGTTTTATATTACACTAAAGGATCTCCTCTTTGTTTTCTTATTCTTCCGTAGAAGTATAGAAAATTAAATAAAAACTATACTTTCTTCATTTATTTCTTTAAATTTAAATATTATTTTAATTATACTCAAGTGTTTAGTAAGACTTCTGTATGCCAGAAACAATAGCTTGTAAAGTACGAAAAGTCCCCTGATTATGAACATCAAGGTCACTTTTTCGAAATTTTATACAACAATTTTGGAAACAATTTTTTTTTTAAATTACATTATTTTTTATGGTAACATTTTTGTATAATTATTTTCGGAAAGTTTATATAGAAACAAAACTTGTACGTCGTAACAAATTTTCCATGCAAGGACCCGTTTTTAAGAGGGCTGTGTACTAGCGTGGGAAATCTGAGTTGAGTGTGCGAGAGAGACACAAATATGATAAGCACGCCCAAAAGGGTGGAGCTCGTTAGTGACAAAAAAAATGTTGACAGCCAATCATAGTTGGAATATTTTCAGAAAAAAAGGGTACGTAGTAAAAAAAGTTTGAAAAAAATTGCCTGGGAGAAAGTCATCATCAGAGGACCGTCACCTTGGGTCAGGCATTGTTTGAAAACCGCTACCCTTGCGGCGGGTCGTAGTTTGTCGAGCGGACGGTTTTGGGCCTCGCAAAACCTTCCCATTGTTTGAGATTAGACACAACGGAGATAAATCCGAATTGTATACAATATTCATTAATACAATTTTAATATACTGCATCAGCATCGTTATATTATTCTGAGTAAATCAAAAAAAGGTTGATAAAAATCGGTCAATATTTTGAATCTCAGCCGCATAGGTTCCTATTCCCCAAAAGAGAACGTGTTTTTTTCCTTGTAATTGTACCGACAGATTACCTCACAGAGATGTCTTCTGTTTCCAAAAAGTGTTCATATTTTGAGATTATTTAATTCTTTCTATTACATTCACAAAATATGTGTAATAAACTGTTTTAATTCCTTCATGTGGGATATAAGTTTTGAAAATTTAATTTTATCAATTCAAGTCCGCCTCTCTAGAGTTATAATTATTTTAATTCACACATTTAAATAGATTTGTTTGATGCATTTTTTAAGACGTTTAAATGAAATATTAAAATGTAAATAAATATAAATTTTAATATTTTTAGAATTTATAAGTTTTAGAAATATTTAATAATAAAACATAGGTTAAATAAATGCTTTTGTTAAATTTTACTAAGTCGATTGAGAGGAATAGAATTTTCACTTTTTCAGTTCCCGTTGGGGGATTTTTAGATGGAGGAAAAATCGCATATTCATAGGAATAAAAATTCTTAATTTTTCAGAGTTTAACGCGTATTGCCGGGTTCCTGACTCTTTCAGGAATCCAAGCATACCAGCCAACTAATAATTGTTAACAATAGTTTTCATTAAATAACCGTAAAGAGTCGAAATAAAGTTTGAGACGTTGAAAATGCTCTTTTTCAATTTTCGTCTGATCGAAACATATGGTGGAGATAAATTCGAAATATACTTGATATAAAATACACATTTGGATTGCAATTTCTCATTCTACTATAAAAAGACGTTTTTAATATAAGAATCTTATTTTTTTATTGTTAAATAATCGTTACAAACCGTGAAATAATTCTTCAAAAGTAGTGTAACTTTGACCAAGTATGTTTTTAATATCAATATCAATTATTAAAATTTGTGCTAGCAGTGCTAGCTTAGTACAGATTGCCGGAGTCGCAGCACTGGGCATCTATACGCAGCCAGTACTGGCTGGTAACGCTTCACAATGCTGCCTTGTACTGGTTATGTACTGGCAAACCTCCGGCGGTCGTTTTCGTACGTTTTTCATAAAGGATCTAGCCTATTAATTTTCTAAATTTTAGAAATAATCATCACAAAGCGTAATTTGTTGTAATTAACATTTTATTTGTAAAACATTGCTGCGTTAGGCTGGCGAATTGTTTAAAATTTATAGAATTTATTTATACTAAAATTATGAATAATCAATTCTATACATAATAGGGTGGTTCGAAAAAGGTACCTCCAAAAATGTCCTTCGTACATTTTAACAAATGAAATGTGCAGTTTGAAATTTTTATATTTAATACAATCGGAAATAAACTGCCATGCGTCAGGTGAACGAGCTGATTATCAGTTGAAACAGTAGTCGTAAAACAAAGTTGACTTCAAAAAGAAACAATATATTTTACATAAGGATGATGTAGAAAATAACATTAGTCACTTCTTATTCTATCTCTCTAAATCTGAATCAGTTAAAAATAACTGATCGTCAGTCAAATCTGACTGATTGAAAAAGCAAGAAGTCAGTCACTGATAATCAGTTAAAAACTACTGATTCAATCGATTAACTGAAAATAACTGATTCAATCAGTTAAAAACTACTGATTCAATCTATCCACTGAAAGTAACTGATTCAATCAATAGCCCGAAAGTTGGCGCTCAATGGCGAAACAACTGATTTTTTAGTGAAATATGATTGATATTTCAGTTGAAAATGACCGATCTATCAGTCATTTTCGAACAGACGCGCATGTTCGCAACACAGAACCTGATTGGTTCATATTTTCCCGCCGGACCATATTGCGTAAATTACTCGCATTCCATACTATCCACGGCAGAAAAGTTAAAACTATTTAAAGCGGCTTCCAAGGATCTGATTGAATTTTTAGCCTCTTTCGAGGTTTTATAAACGAAACATTCCAGAAAATTATAAAAAAATATCAAGGAAGGCGCGAAGCTTACGTTAAGCACATAGTGGAGTTTATATAAAAGATCAAAAGCTGAAATTGGACCAGCGCGATCATCCAGTTGAATGTAATGTCCGTCAGCTTGAATGAAATACCTGAATTTCCCACTCCCGCAATCAATGCTTATAATATACGGCTGTACGTTTGCTTTTTGCTGATTCCGGAAAGCATTCATATGGTCGTCAATGTTTGTTCCCAACTGAAATGTTAATATTAAATTTAGAAATTGTTATACCGTACAAAAAGTTG
>NC_046661.1:32499523-32500824 GCF_010883055.1 Belonocnema kinseyi | reverse complement strand
CCAAATCAAAACTACTTAAATAACTTTAAGTAAATTTAATTCTTTCGGAACTTAACAATTCTAACATTTTCAATTACACTTTTCAAAATTTAACTATGTCAATTTGAATCGCAAAATAGAAATTTAGAATAGGAAAAATGGTAAATGTAGCGTGTATAATGAAAATTCAGAATTATAACATTAAAACTATTAAATATTAAGGAAATTATTCACTTGTTCAATAAAAAAATGGTTCTTTTTTAAAATAAATTTTAAATGTCGATCTTTTATGAACATTTTTCAAATAAACAAAAAACTTTAATATTCACTGTATGATTCTAAAATTTGTTTATTTTGACAGCTTGAATTTCAAAATTATTACTTTAATTTTTCTATGTTTTTATTCGAAATATTGTACTTATTCAAAATTTTACCCGTCTAAAATATTTTGAATTGAAACGTTTTAAATTTAAAATCATTTGAAACATTTTTTGTCAATTTCAAACGCTTTTAATTCGAAATTATCAACAGAAAATGATGGTCAACCCGGGGTTCTCCACGTGTGAGAGCAGAGCGGCGCTCGATATCTTAAATCAAATTAGCTCTAATCCACTTTCTAATTATAAATTAAAAGAATAAGTAAAAAATTCTAAATTTAAATAATGAATACAATCTTACCATCCTCTATTGATTTCTGGGCTTCTTCAAAAATGAAGCTCTTTTCCTTTTCGCAGTAAGCCAAAATTTTTGGAGCATAAATTGCGGGGAAATCTCCAACAAATGTATCGTTGATGTCCTTTTCATTCATGATCATTTTGAATTCCTGCTTGATCTATTTTAAAATTTAAAAGATTACAAGTGATTTAAAAACACATTTTTATTGAATTTATTAAATTAAATGTTGAATTAAAATTTCCGATTGATATAAATTAGTGCAAAATATAAAGAAAGTGAATTTAAAATTGTTCTATTTAATATATAATTTAGCATCAAGTTACCATTTCACCATTATAATCAAAAAGTCGAGGATATTGATTGTGTATATCTGAAATGGTAGGATTGCTATTTTCAATCCATTTTTGCCTATTAGAAAACGTCTCTTTTAATGCGGTAGAGATATTCTCTCTTTCTTTGGCATGAGGCAAAGTATACTCCATGAAATATACCTGAAGTAAAAATTTTGAAGTTAATAATAGAAAAATGTTTCAAATCAATCTTTCTTATTCTTATAAGTCTTCTTACTTTTTTATTCAATTCCTCTTCTGACAAGAGTTCGAGACTTTTATAATCATCTTTCCTTCTACAAGAATTGATAGACCTTT
>NC_046661.1:32496960-32499423 GCF_010883055.1 Belonocnema kinseyi | reverse complement strand
AGATAATATTGGTAAGTTTTAAAAAGTCCTACAAAATTTCCTCTACCTCTTTTGCGATATCTTGCATCGTCTGCAAGTTCTTTGCTTGCCTTCGAAATTGCATGCAATTAAAAGTTGTACACACGCGTAACAGACGCGTAACGAAACATAAACCCTCTCCTCGCCTCTTTCATGTTACTTAATATGTGAACGCACCATAATTAGAAGTGCGAATTATGGAAATTTAGTACATTTACCTCAAATGCATGGCTCCATTTGTATTAAATCTAAAAATAAATTTAATAGTTTGTCATCGAAATTAAAAAATTAAACTTTCCAGAACCCCAAAAACTGAGTCACTGTGCACAGAAGAAATGAAAGAGTTCCAAGAACTAAGTAAAGAAGAATTGGCTACAGAGTTACTGAAAGTAGTTGGACCAGATACTGTCAATATTTTGAAAGGTAAGAATAATTGTTCTATACTATTTTATTTAGTTACCTCTCAGCTTACAGTATTTGTGCATATCAAAATATTGGGATTATTTACTAAAAATGTTGCCTTTTCTCGGTATGTACGCTCAAGGTTTCTGTATTTATTACTTAACTGTAACTATAATATTTTACTGGAAAAAAGGCGTACGGTAATGACGCTTTAAATTTAAAAAATCGCGGGACAGACTTTAAGGTTTTTACAATACTATTTATTTGGCCTCGAAAATATACATGAATTAAACTTATGTTCATCAAATTTCTCAAACTTGGTACTTCAAGCTTTCTTCAGGTTACTTTCTAAAAAAAGGAGAAAATTAGTTTATCATAATGCAAAGTGAGGTTGGGATACTGTACGGTAATGACGTTTGAGGATTTCTGATATTAAATTAAAGTAAACAATAGGAACAGAATTGAACAAAAAGAAACTAACCATTTTGTAGAGGACGATAATAAGTATTTATTATAAATTTCAAAAAATCAGTACGGTCCACCAGCCACCCTGCAATTACCCATATGAACGATAGCAAAATTCAAGAAATCATGAATTTCACTAGTTTGGTACCGAGAAAAATATCGCCGTTTCAGGAAACTTGAATTAGAAATAAACAAATATGGAAGGTTTAAAGTGTCACGAATGTGGAGAGCGTGTAAATGATGGTCTGGATGAATATGTTTACCACTTAAAATATGCACACGGACTTACCATCAATCGAGGATGCAGTAACTCCGGTTTTCCATGTGCCAAGGAAGGATGTCTAAGGAAATTTAACTTATTTAGTTCAATGCGAAGACACGTGCAAACATTCCACGCAGGTGATTTCGACCAAGAAGATGTCGCCAATCCTGTTCACGATGAAAATAACGAAGTTTACGGAAATGAATTACCCATCAATGCAAATAATGATGAATTTGCGGAAATCAATGGGAATGACGAAAATCAAGGTCCGCATCTTGATGGCGACTATGAACCAGTGGAAGTTGATTTGCGGTTGTCTGTGGTACGAATGATTGGTAGATTGCAAGCAAATAGTGCAATGACCGGAAGTGTGTTGTCAGAAATTATGGATGAATGCGAAGAATTATTATTGGATGTAGTAAATTCATACAAACAACGAGTTAAACGATTTTTTCAGCGTCGGCATATGACTAACGACGATGATGTGAAAGATTTATTACAGACTTTTGAATTTGATAGCCCTTTTGAAGGTTTGCACACTTTGGATCAACAAATCGACTCCCTCAAAGAGTACTGCGGATATATTGGGTCCACAGAAATGCCACTCGGTAAAAGACGAGATCAAACGCTTGATAGAGAGACAGGAACACATTTACCTAATGAAGTATTTGAGACCTTCCAATACGTTCCAATAATTGAAATCTTGACTTTAGTTTTATCTAACAAGCATGTCAAGCAATCAATTTTGTCTGAACGAAAATCCGAAGGAGACATCATAGGCGGTTTCATGGATGGAAAATATTTCGAAAATCATCCCTTCTTGCAGAAATTTAGAAATGTCATCCGATTGGAACTTTACGCTGATGACGTCGAAATTGTCAATCCGTGTGGCTCAAAGACAGGTGTGCATAAACTGATGATATGGTACGTTAGAGTACAAAATGTACCTCCTCACCTAAATTCACAAAATGGCAGTATACACGTGTTGTGTATATGTTATACGGAAGACGTGAAGAAGTACGGCTACAAAAAAATCTTAAAGCCTTTCCTACATGATCTTGAACAACTGGAGTCTGATGAAGGACAGGTCATCATTCTCGGAGAAGAGGAATTTCTCCTGAGAGCAACTGTTGTTGCTTTCTGCGGAGACGGTTTGGCGGTTCACGAAGTCTACGGCCTACTTGGTCCAGCAGCTAATAAGTTTTGCAGAATGTGCCTTATCAGTAGAGAAGAATTGCTGCAAGGAGATGTAATGCCGAAGGAAGAAAGAACGGAAGAAATATTTGCGCAGCACATGGATTTAATCAGAAACGCTG
>NC_046661.1:32480594-32496860 GCF_010883055.1 Belonocnema kinseyi | reverse complement strand
TCACTTGCACTGCAATTGTTTTTCACTCAAAACTTTATACTAAAAACTTCGTTTCTTCAATTGTCGCACTTCAAACACACACAAAAACGCACTTAGCACTGTTAGAATTGCGAACTAGACGCTTATCGCACGTCGTCTCCTTACAACACTGGGTTTCGCGCATGCGCCGTTCTTCCGGATGCGCATATTTCCCACGCGCACAGAGTATGTTTCGGAAATGACTGAACGAGCTGAACAATCAGTTAACCAGAAATAATAACTGAAAAGAATTAGTTACTTGGAATGACAAATTCAATCGGTAATGTTCGGCTGGTAGCCATTTAACTATTTTATCAGTAAGACTCCGAAATATGACTGATACTTCAGTTGAACATTGTTGCACTGATTGAATCAGTTAGATTTTAACTGATTCAAATTTAGAGAGTATACATTAATTCGTGGGTTAATCACAATCCATTTCACGTCTATACCTATTTTTGAATTATCTTGAAGTCTTCAAAATATTTTTAAAGATTTGTTTAACATTTACAAATTTATAAAGACTCCGAGAACTTTGAAAGAGATTACACTAATTTGAAGAAATTTCCAAGATTTTCAGGTATTTTATAAACTTCAAAGACATTTTCACCAGCTTTTTACTTGGAAGTAGTTTACGTGATTTGAAAACATTCGAAGGCATTTTTTGTATTAATTTCATTACTTTTATGAAATTTTAAAGCTTTTGAGTTACTTAAGGGTAAACAATGTTCTAGAATTTCTGAAGATATGAAACGATTTTACAGGAAGCACGAGATTTTAAAATATTTCAAAATATTTAACATTATCTAATAAGGTTTTTAAAGACTATCTATGATTTCGAAAGATTTAACAACTATCAATGTACTTCAATACATTTTCCATACAGCCGTAGAATATAATTACAATATTTTCTGATACTTTTAAATATTCCATGGCATTTTCCAGATATATAAACAATCTCAAAGGATTCCCAAGGGTTTTAATAATTGTATGGAGTTTTAAAATTTTAATGCATTTCACAGAATTGTTTGTGACGACCTGAAGAGATTTTCAAATATTTTGTACAATTCATTTGGAATTCGCTTATTAATTGATCGTAAATCCTATTGAGTTATTCTAATTTCTTTTGAGTTCTTCTAAATTCACTTAATTCTACCCAATCGAATTACTTTTTCCATATTTGAAAATTGTTTTCAATTCACTTGATTTCTTTTTTAAATGCAGCTAGAATGTTTATGAATTAAATATAATTTTTCTCAATTCATTAAAATTTCTGAAAATTCACTAAAAATGTGTTATAATGAATAAAATGTATTTAAAAATTTTTTCACAACACTTTTGCCCATGATTTTCAAATCGTTTGTAATGTTACTTGAATTGTATCGAATTTTTCTGAATTTATCTTGAATCTGTTACCCTTTGTACGCGAAAAAGTACCCCATGAGGTTGAGAACAAGCACCTACATTATACTCTATATTTTATCCCATAGGGACTATGAGTCCTGCAAATATTTAAAAAAGTTTCTTTTTGTGCAATGACTTTTCGTCCCTCTGATCCCTTAGTTGCGGAATTCTTTCCCGGAGAAATATGTTGTTTTACAAGGTGCTTCAGACGATTTGTATATTTCATCGATTGAATGAAACAATTCTCAAAGAAAGTTATGAATATTTAAGCTTCCAAAAGCGAGGAACGCAACAAAAAAAAAATTTGTCAAATATTATTTTTTGAAAGTTTTAAAATTTCTAAAGAAATATTTCAGTATATTTCGAAACTATCTCCATGATATGCTTCGATCAGACAATAATTCATATAGAGCATATTCAAAATTTCAAACTTTATTTCAACGTCTTAGGACTATTTTATATGAAAGTATTGCTTACCATCATAAATCATATGTTATGCTTGGATTGGATTGTTATGCTTTTGGAGACATGTCGAAACTGTTGTTAAATATCGAGCTTCGAGAGTGAAATAATGTTTATTATATCAAAAATAGGCTTGGCCAAACTTACCCTACTTTTTAAGAATTATTAGATTCAATTTTTCATGCAAAAAGTGACTCCTAAAAATATATACCATTCGAATCAGAATTTCAAGAAACGCCCAAATCCGTTGAAAATCAGAGTAGTATTTTTAGCATATTTCTTGGGAACTTTAAAATTTTGTTCATTTCATTGGTGGCTAAAGAGAAAATTCAGAAATGAATCCAAGAAGGTTTTTTTGGGAAATCGTGCCAGATGTGAATTCCAGTTTGCGTACGTATAGTGACCTTACGGGCCCTGCAACATTCCGGGGTGAGGTAAAGGGTATGCATTGCATTGAGTACAACAGCGTGGGCGTGCCTAACGCTCTCTCTAGTATTTCGCCGCTAGAATCGGTAGTTACTTGACTTAAATTTAACCCAAAAAATGCTTTTCGTTTAAGCATGTTTTTTAGTGTTTATTTAACAGCAATGATTCTTTAATACATGTTAATCTTTTCAGCAAGACTTTATCTACGTTCATGTTTATATACAATTTTCGAAATAATCATTACAAGCCGAGAAATTGGTCATCAAAACTAGGGTAACTTTGTCCAATAATATTTTTAATATAATAAACATTATTTCACTTTTGATTAAACATAGACATTGCTCGTTATTTTCCTAATCCAGACATACCACATAAGTCATATTTTTCCCAATACTTACGGAGAAATTACGCCTAGACGACATGTCTCCAAAAGCCCATGTACACAGCCCTCTTAAGTTTTTCGGTGGAGCTACAATTTTTGTTAAAATATAAGTGTTAAAAATGTTCCTTTCTTAACAGCTACGTATACATGTTTTTTTATTCTTCATAAAAGACTTTGTACACATTGTACAAGGTCGGTGCTATAAGTTGTGTACAAAAATCCTGCAAAAATCTTAATTACGTTTTTGTTAATAACAATTTTTCTAAACAATCACGGATATTTTATATTGCTTTAGTTTTCGAACGAGTTTTTAAGATTAGATACGAAAAAAACAGTTGGACTCTTATAAATTTCCTTTTAATTCAAATCATTTGTTAACTATGTCCTTATAAACAATTAATTGAAAAATTATGTTTAGTCTGTCCCAGGTGCAATTTTACAGTTAATATTTTCGACGTTTTAAAGTTATGTACCTTATGGGTTCCTTATAATTTTTCTCTCTATCACCACTCTGAAAATAACCTTCTTTTGTCTATAACAATTGTTATGAAATAAATCCTAGATGTACATAATCTGCTCCTTTCATTCGCATTCCTTGAATCAGATGCAGAGACAACTGTTATCTCTCTTAAATTTGATTCTAACGCTAAGAATTTGTTGATTACGGCCTTATAATCAATTAACTGCAAAACAGGACAGGCCAAAGATTATGTTGCAGTTAAATATTTATAAAGCCGTAATAAACAATTATTTGAGCTAAAGGAAAATTTAAGAGAGAAAAAAGTTTCTCATTGTGATTGATGCAAGCAACGCAAATAAAAAATTAGATTTTGTAAATGTAGGATGTTGTTGCCAACAATTGTTATTAACAAAAGAACAATAATTCGAGAGTGGCGACAGACATTATTTTGCAGTTAATTGTTTATAAGGCCATACTTAAAATATAATTTGTAAAAAAATCTATAAGAAACAAAGTTTTTGCTTAATATCTCATTTTAAAAAGCCGTTTAAATAAAAAGACTGAATGAAATATCCCTATTTGTTTATAAAAACTGTTGTTAACCAAAAAACAATTGAGATTTTTTCAAAACAACAAAAGAATTCGTATACAAGATAATTTCCCCAAGATTTCCTTCCAAAAGATATAGCATCCAGCGTGTACAATGTAAACGAATTGTTTTGTTAAGAAGTTTAAAAAATCCTGGAAATGAATTCATTGATCCAGCGATTAATTAATTAATTAATTTAATTTAATCATTTCTTATTGTAATAGAGTTACCGTTGTTAATAAATTACGTATTTCTACGCGTTCGTTTACATTTCCTTTTCCATTCAATAAATTCTTCACCCCAGTGAAGCATAGTCAAAGGCATATGTTTTGCATAGGCATAATTAGTTTCATTGATATTATTCGTAATGAAAATCTGTTTTAAATTATTTTTCAACTCCACAAACAAAATTAAACTTATTATTATACCAAATTTTATTAATAAATTCCAAATTTGTCTATCCAAATTATATGAAGTATTTGTGCGAAAAATAAATTTGAAAAAAATTAAAGAATGAATCTAAAATTATGTAATCAATTTTGCACTATCTTTATGTAATTATATATAATAAGAAATATATTATTAGTTACTCCCATGGTTTTTTCAAATTTATTTTTTGCAAAAATACATTGTGTAATTTTAATAGACAACTTTGGAATGTAACAATAAAATTTGGTATAATTATAAGTTTAATTTTTTTCTGCGATTGAAAATTATTTGAAAACCGATTGGCATTACGAATATCAATTAAGTTAATTTCAAAATAATTTTTCCTATGCTTGCCATGTTAAAATTTGCTGTATTTAACGTTTCTACTAATTTAAGCGCGAAAATTTAAATTATCTAAATTTTAGGATATGAATTATTTAAAAAAATAGAATTCAAATTAAATTCACAAATGATTAAAAACAACGTCAGTTGTTTTTCCACTACAGACTGAAGAATCCTCTCGCCAAATTCATGATGAAATTGACTAATCCACCAACGATGTCCACTTGGTTCGGTAATAAAATACTATAATCAGGTTCAATTACTTGCCAAAGGTTTGAATTGAATAAATCGTAACTCAATAAATTTATAAATTCAAAAATAGGCAATTTATTCACAAAGATCATAAAAGAAAATCGAAATTCTAAGGAACGAAGTTTAAATCAAATTCATAATCCGAAATTCTAACAGCTATTCTCGCTAAACAAACCAAAAACTTGTTACCTCCGAAGGTATGTCAGCTAATCGAATCGAAGGAATCGAAAATATTTTTAGTCCGATTATTGACAGTTTAATCATTTGAACAGTTGAAAAAACTCTACGTTTACAAATGGCTTAATTCACGGAGAAGAGTGACAGAGTTTCAGTTTCGGAAGCGGATTGAAATCTGGATCGATGTAAGCTCCTGCGACCCTCACGTAACCCTTCTCCTGCTAATTATTTACAGTTATACCAATCACACTTCACTCTAGATTCACACGTGTCATCTCTCGACATCTTACTCCTTTCTTTAAACATTCTGTCACAGTATTCCTGTTTATGATTTTCCTATAAACTATACTACTCAAATCTTGGTACATAAATGTCCTAATTAATCATCTAGTTATTTGTAAAACTACCTCGACATCAAAGGCTTATTCTGAGAAAATATAAAATAATTATTCTATAATACTTTTCTCTCATTCGATTCTCACAGTTCGACCAACCTGATTGTTTACACTATTAATTTAATCAATTTCCTTTCGGCTTTAACCCCACATTCCCTCACGTTTCATAAATATTTATTACTCTTTAATTTCTACTTTGCAAATGATCACATTATGCATACTGCAAATATTTGAAGTCCTTTTCCTTAAACTAGCCAATTCTAGTTTTTAAATTCTTATTTTTTTATTATTCTGTTCGTCGTCGTTTAACTGCACATCATCGACATATAGAAATGGACCGGTAATGCTGTGGGGAGAACGGTAAGGGTCTCTAGAGAGAGAAAAGACATATGACACGTGAACCTATCTCTTTCTAGATAAAGCTGATTGTTCGAGAATATTTACGTTGGGTGAAGTTTGGGGCAGCACAGGAACGTGCTTTGTGCCGCGAGTGCCCCAATAATGTGACGCTTATGGCACTTTTCAGAATTGATTTATTTATAATTTATTTTATTATAATTTATTGTAAGTAAATATAAAAAAATGGTGGCAGCCTGTGTAGTTTGTGGGCGTTGTCAAGACGTTTATACGGGGAAATGTTTTCATACATAAGTAAAGTTATTGAATATAGTAAAATAAAAAATGCTACAACAAAAACAAAACCTCAAAATATGAAGTT
Source organism: Belonocnema kinseyi (assembly GCF_010883055.1). Taxonomy (NCBI): domain Eukaryota; kingdom Metazoa; phylum Arthropoda; class Insecta; order Hymenoptera; family Cynipidae; genus Belonocnema; species Belonocnema kinseyi. The sequence continues at coordinate 32,490,806 of NC_046661.1, read as the reverse complement.
TTGTACCTATGCAAGTTGTTGTTAAAATAATCTATCTGAAACAGGTTATTTTACATGAATGTACTTTAAAATTCACTTTATTATAACTACAAATTTCTAATGTATTGTTTATCTTTTTTTTAATTGACCGTACAGAATATTTAGGCAATACCCGGGGCCACCAAATCACATAACAGAGTCCTGAAATAGATAAAGGCAGGTTTACGTCTCATATGTTTTTTCTCTCTCTAGAGCTCATGTCAGTTCTCCTCAAAGCATTACCAGTCCATTTCTATATGTTGATGCTGCACATTCATTCCATTCAATCATTCATCCTAAAATAATCGTACATTTATTATTTAATGCAGTCAGTTCACCTTAAAAATAACCATGGCCAATCTCTTGAATATGTTATTTAATATTCCTTTAATTATTTAAGGTTTTTACTACTTATAAATTGTTTGCTTATTTTATTTAAAGATCTGAATTCATCCTGCTAATTTTCTAGTCCGAGAGGTGCTGCCTCTACTGGGACAAATCCGAACGAAAATCTTTCCTAGATTGTCACACTTCTCCTGAAAGAAAAGTTATGCCAATGGCGTAACTTTATTCAACTTGATTGGTGTAATTACTCCATTAAGGGCATGTGACACAGCTAAATACCTATATGACCGACGACCATTTCTCAGTTCACTGAATGTTTTTTTGAAACTAAGAACTTTTTTTGTAAATAAAATATCAGCCTCGTCTAGTAGCCGCCAGGTTTCGTATTTTCGTGTACAACGTTACCGGCTGATGCCGTTGGAATTGATTGTTGAAATATATTTTTTTACATCTTTTATTATTAAGCTTTGTACTTAATCGTAGTTTTCTTTCGGCTCTTGCATTTCTCAAAGTTTGAGACTATTTTATGTATAAAAAAAGTTCGAACGTTCAAAAAATGTTGAGGTTCAGAAAAAAGATGAAATAATTTTCAGTGAAGTTCCTACCAAAATGCAGTACCTAAACGTACTTTATTGTACTCTAATACATTTCCCAAAGTTTCAGCTCGATATTTTATTTACAACAAAAGTTCTTAGGTTCAAAAAAACATTCAGTGAACTGAAAAACTGTGGTCGGTAATATAGGTATTTAGCTGTGTCACATGCCCTTAACTTGGCATTTAATCTTAATATTGTCATAGATTTTATTAAGTTAGTATCACCTAGTGTCATAATTCCTCTTTTAAATATTTGAGGAACATGGGAAGTAAATTCAATTGCGCAATGAGCAGCCAATAGAATTCCAAAAATATCGATTCTAAATTCTAGATTTATTTACTCAGCAGATTTTTAATTTGTTATTTATTTAGCTTAGTCTTCCTATTATTAATTTCAAGTTAAAATTGTTACTCTATTTACGAGTATGTATTTTCTTTCCCTTTTTTCGCCTTTTTTCTTAGCACTTACAATGGTTACAGGGCTGTATAAAATTTGTTAACAATAAGGGGTATCCAATATCGACTCTGCCCGAAGTCGTAAAATCTTAAAAGTTCGTTCTACTCAATCCGAAACTCGGCTACCTAACTTTTAATTTCAACACACTTTATAAATGAATTTATTTATTTACGGACTAAATTAATTAATTGATTAACTAATTTTATTTTCATGTAAGCACCGATAAAATTGGGGAAAGATCGAGTTTATATAATAATTGAAATTAAACAATTAGTAAACAAAGACATTAAGTATATTCTCGAACGTGGTACAACCTTCGAGTATAACGTGATATTTCATATACGACTGCTCGGTTCAGGGGCCGTATCCAGACTGGCCCACATCTTTCTGATCGTGTCAATCAGTCCTCTTTCACCGATCCGGGCCTTCGTTTAGAGAGAGAGAGAGACTCGCCTTATCGCGATTTGCCGGCGATATCCCTCCATGCAGTGCCTTAAGCAACCAGAGCTCTTGATTCCTAATCTTGCATACTTAATTACATTTTTAGAACTCATATCGGAGGAAGGCGTGCTTAATCCGATTCATGTGTACAATTACCTTTGTACCATCGCTTTTTAAGATTTCAACATTGTAATCGTTAATAATTCGCGTAGTTTTAAAAGGACCTTCATAATGGTCTGCTAACTTTTTCCCCCTCTTTTCGTTTAAAAGGAAAATCTCTTTTTTGCGGATTCTAATCGCGCATGTACCATGGATTTCGAATCTATTAATCTATTTAAAATATCGTCTACTAATTTATTAAAATTCAGAGACACTTTTTCACCTCAAATTCTGATGGCAGATTTGCTTTTCTGCCAAACACAACTTCGGGGGGGGGGGGGGGGGGGGGGGGGGGGGGGGGGGGGGTGACACCAGTTGACTCGTGGACTGACGTATTAAATGAGAACATTGCATACGGCAACCACAAATCCCAATAATTCTTACCACAATAATGGTGCAGGTACTCCACGAAGGTGTGATTGCTTCTTTCGAGTGCCCCTAGGGACTGAGGATGGTAAGCTGAAGATCTAAGTTGTTTTATTTTCAATATTTCCGCTAATCCCGCCATAATTTCACTCATAAACTGCGGCCTCTGATCGGTTTTTATTGACTCGGGCATCCGAATAAACAAATGGAATTTTCGGCAAATGTCACCGCTATTGTTGGGGCATCGATATTAGCTAAAGGTATTGCTCCCGAATATTTATAAAGGCAATCTTGCCAGATAAGCATGTATGCATTTCCATTATCTGACTTAGGAAGTGGCCCAACTAAATCGATCTGTATCTTTTCAAAAACCATAGTCGGAGTATCAGTTAAATACATCGGCAATTTTGTTTTAACACTTACTAATTTCTTTTTCTGACAAGATTCGCAAGTTTTAACAAAATTTTGTATCTGTTCTTTCATTCCTTTCCAATAAAAACGTTCTTTTACCCGTTCTAAAGTTTTTAAGATTCCCTTATGACCTCCAATTACTGAATCATGGCATTCCGTTATAATTTTAATTCTTTTGCTCTCGGGAGGTGTTGTCACCTCACCTGTGCATACCGTAATTGTATAATATCCTTTACCAAAATAATTTTGAAAAATTAGTTCGATACTAGTCCAAGGAGGCCTATCAAAACAATTTCCCTTTCTAGATATACTTATTGTTTTTAACGTTAGTTCTTCCATTGCTTCTTTCAAAGTCCCTATTGCTGACTCTATGTTAATAGCAAAAACTCTGTCGTAAAATGTTTCCTCTATTAAGAAGTTGAAGACTAATCTTTTACCATTTCTCAGAGAGATAACTTGTCCGATTTCTACGTTTTCTTTCTTTAATTCTGATAAATTCAGAATTCCTCTTTTCATTACTTCTCTTCCAATAGGGTTTGTTAAAATATGATCGCATGAACTAAAATTTATTAAATGATCTTCTCTCATCCATAAATGTTCTCTAGATAGTTTAAATAAAGGGTTGAGTAAACTCCTCACAGGCTGCGAATCTTTTGCTGAAACTGGCATTTCGAACGCGAATTCTTCTACATTGCTCTTGAATCCCTTCCGTTACGTTTCAAAATCATATCTGGTGAAATATTTACCCAAAATTGCATCCTTCTCTTTTCTAGACAAATAAATTTCATCGTTATTACTATCTAGGTTCGCCTCCTCCACCCGCTCTTTTATTTCGCGATCAAGGAACTCCTGTCCTATCTTTCGCCTCTTTCCAAACTCTAGAAGGTGGGAACCAACCCCACTGCTCCCTCGGTAACGCAACACTGAGGGTACCGAGGCCTCTCTACAATCTCTACTGTGTGGGAACCAACCCCACTGCTATCTTGGCAACGTAACACTGTGGGTACCAAGGCCATCCTCGTTTTGAGAATCGCAACAATGCGATTCCTCAGGACCCTGCCCCGGAACCGCAACACTGTGGTTTCCATAGGCAAAATACTTGCTTTTGGGCTCAAGTTGAGGCATGTACACACAACCATTAGCGGGGCCGTCGACCAACCGTGGACAGAGGTTTCCGCTAGATCTTCATCCATTTCTTGTACCTGCACTTCCGTTACTTTAGTCTTTATTGAGGAAGAAGCGCTTATCTGGGCATCCCCAGAGTCGCATCCCCTCGTTTCAATATTTATCAACAAAGAAGGACACAAGAACAATTTTTGCACTGGATATTCGTTATACATTTCTCAGCCTTCTTCGTTCTCCGAAAGATAACCGGCTGGACAAGTAAGGGTGCGCCCTCCCCTGCCGTCCCACCCCTCATCTCCAGAACCATCGAAATCTTTTTCCAATTACTCATCTTCATTATTATTTTCAACTGGACTTCTCGACAACACATCTGCATTGGATTTTACTCTTCCCGGATTATGGATTACCTCAAAATCGTATTCGCGCAGCTTCACCTTCCACATAGCCAACCTCGATCCAAGAGTTGGGGCATTCAATTGGCTCAACCATACTAATGGACGGTGATCCGTTGCTAAAGTAAATCTTCGCCCATAAATGTATGGCCTAAACAGATTTATCGCAAAAATGACTGCGAACAATTCCTTTTCGGTTACATTGTATTCAAGCTGGATCCCTTGTAGTGCACAAGATGCGTATTCAATAGGTAGCTCTTTTCCTATATGCCCTTGGCCTCATACAGCTCCTAAGGCATATTCTCAGGCACCAGTGGTTACCACAAAAGGTCCATTGAAATCCGAGTATTGTAAAATCGGTTGACTACATAACATTTATTTTAGTTTTTCAAAGGCTGCCTGAACTTCCGTGGTCCAAGCTTAGTAAATTATTTAAATTAATTAATAAAATTAATTATTATTTCTTAGTAAATTATTTAAAGGTTTAACTATTTTTGCAGATTGCACAACAAACCGTCTATAATACCCTGCTTATCATAGAAGCTGCTTTACGTTTTTCCGATTTTTGGGTTGAGGCAATTTCATCACAGCCTGCAACTTCTTTGGGTCTGGTTCAACCCTGTTTTGAGTAAAAATGTGACATAGATATATAATTTCTTTACTCAAGAATTTGCATTTTTCGGGTTGCAGAACCAAATTTGCGGTTTTCAGCCTTCCCAGCAATCCATGGAGTTTCTCATTATGCTCTTCAAGCGATTTCGCGTATATTCCAATGTCGTCAATATATAGGACCGATTCGTTACCCTGCAAACCCGCTATTACTTTATCCATCAATCGCTGGAAAGTGGCCGAAGCATTCTTCAATCCAATTGGCATTCTGTTAGATTCATAATGCCCAAATGAAGTTGAAAAAGCTGTTTTGTAACGATTCTTTGGTTCTTCTATTTGATGAAAACCCTTGGCCAAATCAAGTACGGTAAAATATTTTGCTTTCCCTAATTGGTCTAAAATGTCGATGATATTTGGGAGAGTATAAGCGTCTTCAACCGTTTTTTCATTAAGAGCCCTATAATATATAACGACCCTCCATTTTTCATTGCCCTCATAATCAGCTTTCTTCGGAATTACCCATACAGGCGAATTGTAAGGGGAATCAGAAAGAGTAATGGACTCGTTTTTTTAATAATTCTTCTGTATCTTAGTGAATTATTTCTTTGTGCGCAGGGGGATATCTATATCCTTTTTTATAAACTGGCACATTGTCGATTAATACAATTCTATGTTTGATCGCGTTAGTTGATCCTAGTCTATCCTCTGGCAAATAGAATTAAGTTGAAAATTTGGAAATTATATAAATTAAACTCTTTCTTTCCTCTGAATGTAGATCTGAAATTTTCAAAATATCAATTAATCTCCCTATTCTTTTCCCTTCTAATTCTGTACGTGTTTCCTTAGCATTCTGATCCTTGAATTTTGCTGTTTCAAATTCCTCTAACGTTACCGTCCATATGGTCAATTCGACTTTATGACTCAATGTATTTATACAATACAAACTTGCACAGTTATCCCTAACCCTAACTAACGCTTCACCCAAATATATTCCAGGTCCTAAGCTTGGCTTAGGCAAATATCCCTCTTTAATTTCGGGTACGCTATGGTTAATTTTATCAACTTTTTAGTTCTTAGTTCGATTTGAATTTTAACATTTCCGTATTCTGAGGAAAAAGCGAAAGTTTGTAAGGGATGATTTATTGTTTTATTCTTTAGGTCGATAGCCCGTACTTAAGAAAAGTCATTCCTATTATCCCATCCCCAGGTATAGTTAATTCATCGGGTGCTATCTGAAACGCGCTTGGTGTACCGTTAGTTTTCAGCTTGACCTCTCCCAAGGTGTTTGCTGATTTCTCGCCGAATCCGGATAAAATATATTTTGAATTTTTATGAATGTGAATTCCAGATTTTGAATTCTTTAATAAAATTATATTCAACTCTGCTCCGGTGTCTATTAAAAATTTTCCTTTTCCCTCTCTAAACTCCTCCATTATCAAATCGACTTTAGGAGATTCTTGCAGCCTTTTTTCGATAGGACCCAAGGAATTCCTCGACTTGGCGCAATTTCACCTGTGAGTCCGTTGTCGCACTAATCCGACGAACTCACGAAATTTTTGCATTTGAAGATCTCAAGCCCGGGTTTCTTTACAATATTTACAAACCTTATATTGGTTTAGTGGTTTAAACCTTTCTGGGCATTCCCCGAAAGGTCCACCTGAAGCAGGACTTCGAGTTGGGCAGAAAGTATCTTGCGCACACCCGTTCAAGGTGACCCGGCTCCTCACAGCGGCGACAGGCCACCATTAAGGAGGCATCTTGCCTACCTTCCTCCCTTCCTCTCCGTACTCCAGCTCCCTCATCTCTTTCTCGTTTCACGAATTTACGAGCTGTTTCGTTTTTTTGTTAGTTCGGCACGAAATGAACCCTACCGGTTGCCCTATCAGGTCTAAACCTTTCCGAATACAATCGAAATTAGTTTCGTTAGAAGCGGCATTTTCTTTCACTTCCTCATGATCGTAATTTGACAACAGATTAGGTTCTACCTCCCCTGTCGCTGACAACGTTACTTGTTGATCAGCCATCATTAGATAATACAAAATAAAATTTCAATTATCAAATTTTTTCAATCAAACTCCCAGAAATTTTATTTTGCAAATCGTTCACAAATTCAATATTTTTATTAAATTTGGCAAAAGATTGGCATTGGTTTGGCAAATTAAACTATTGCTTGTTAAACTGACTTACCGTTCGAAGATCTCGATGACAGGCTAATTTATCAGAATAAATTTTCAACAATAAATTTTTTTACTTCACTTTGACCTTTCGCTCTATTTATCAATTCTTTATTTAACCATTCACTTCACTTGACACTAGTTAGCCTTTCTTCAGTTCCATTTTCTCCAGTCCCTTGATCCTTTGCCTTTTTAGGGTCCCGTCCCTTTTTTTTCTTCGTTGTTTTTGTCGTTTCCTCTGTTTTTGACAATCCTTGGTGTTTCGATTGCACCACATGTCCCCAGGCTTAAAAACCGGGTCAAAAACAATTTGGGAGGGCGTTTGCGTCTTTCCAAATCGTCGTTGCATTTTTCCCTCGTCTTCTTCTTTTGGGCTACGTTCAGTTTCCACCCATTCAATTCCCTCGTTGCTCGTCCACTCAGCCATGGTCCTTTGTTCTCGACCCGTCGGATCCTGAAGTCACTCGCTGCCGTCACTAGTGAATTGCTTCTGATCAATTTTGTTTGAGATTCCGAACTCTTTTGAGCGAATTATTTAAATTTTCAGTTATTGTTTCGATAATTGGTTTACAATCACTTCCTTGCTGATGATTTGTAAATTACTTATCACTTTATTGCTCATCAATTCTCATCACTGTTTATTATCATTAGTATTCATTATGACAAGATACATTTTATTTACCTGTCACTTTAAAAACGGAGTTCGTTTAATGAATCGCGAACGACATTACCGTGGCCAAGAACGGAAGTCTCGACCACGGGGCACTCATCAAAAATTGTTAACTGATTATTTATAGCCTCCGTACGTTTGTTGCATGGCATATCCACTACCTGTCAAATCTCGGAGAATGATAACAACACCACGAAAGTAAGGGATGAGCCGTCACTTCCAAGGGTTTGCCGAATTTACCAACGTCCAGGATGAATGACTCATCATCGACCATATTTTCGAGATCCTGCGCCTTAATTCCCATCCCAGCACGAGAGGACGGGCCTCAACTTCTCATCAGGGGAGTGTTTTTCACTCGGTTGGCAATTCACAACAAGTGTGGTCTCATCGATCATTGGATGGAAAATCAATTGAACGTCAACTTCGAGATTCGACTGTGCAGCGATCGAATACTGACTAATGTAAAACCGGTAACTCTACGTATGTTGTTAACTTAGGGCTCCTTAAATGTTTGCGCCTGCGCGCTCTCTGTGGTCGAAATTAGGTAATAGATTATTTAGATTTGTATATCAGAGAAATGGATTCATGTGGATTATGGATTTATCGGAACGGATCCCTGCTATAACTTTTGACCTCAATTTACTGTTCCAGTTATAGATTTTTGGAATTATCCCGCTCGAAAATTAGAGTTACGGTAAATTACCGAAGTTTCGGAAACCTTCCAATGTATGTGGCGCTCTGCTGAGTGAGGCCCCGGGAAGTTTAAGTCAGGGTTAGGTTATCGGCGTGCTAGCAGTAATTAACTTATGTATAGCTTGCCATTTATTCACTTAGGTCATAGATTTTTGGGCATGGACCAGTGAATATAGTTATTTGATTTTAACGCGATATGCTGCTCACACTTGATTTGAACTTTCCCGCGTGAAACCGAGGCTGGAAAACTTTCAAAATTCATGAGACTTTTTTCTGCAAAGATTCATGAAGATTGGGATCTGGATTTAGTGGGGACATTGCCTTGATTTATTCAGGTAAATGGTGTTTGGTATTTGAAAATAGTTTACAATTTAGTTAGTAGACATTTAGTTCATTGTTCATCCACTAGGCGCGCTGTACTTAAGCACGGTAAAACTTTTATTTCAATGTCAGTTTAGGATTCAGCTTATAAAACCATGATCTTAACAGTACTTTTTATAGGTATGTCAAAAATTAACGAGACTATCACCGAAATCAAACGTACTCTTATTTAATTATTAATTGTAGTTCTAAAATTTTCTCGATAGTGGCGCTGTGACCCGGGTTTTGTCAGCTGCTGTGTTCCCCAGTGAGCATTAAAGTGTCAAAAATTAGTCTTCGTTTAATTATTAATAATTTTTGATCAATTTTATCTAGTATAAAATATGATAAAATTCACATCAATTCTGTAATAATTTCAAATTTTCCCGCCAATTGTTCAAACTCAGGAACTCTGACATATTTTAAGTTCCACAAAACTTCTAGGCCGTTTTGTTTTGGAAACTTGAGAAACGAACCTAGCACTAAGAGATATTGTTGATTGCACCGTTATTTAATGATGTATTTAGAATGCCGTTGTAAAATTGATTTTTAGTTGCGTAGGGATTGTTTAGTTCCGAGTTTCTCCGGTACTTGCGCTGCCACGTGGGGTTTTGTGAACACTTCCAGATGCGAGCATCCTGCGAGTTGACGGTCTTGGCGCATTACACAGGACATGTCACTTTCTCACTTTCGTTCTTGGTCTCGCGGGGACATGTGCCACGCCGACGCTTAGGCAAAAATTGTACCAAAAGTCTAGAGATTTTTATACGGGGACCAGGAGGTCTATAAAACTCACACTGGATTAAGCCACTTCCGGTTATTGACTTGGAGTTTAAAATCGATAATTAACTGATAAACGGAAATATCAGTCGAGGATGTCCAAGGTAAATTTTCTTCTTTTGCTTCGGCGAGCGACGTGACGGGCGGGTCGGAATTCAGGATCAGTGGATCTTGGTTCCGATGCAAACCGATGCCTCGCTGGCCCCTTCCGAGTTCTCTCCGTTTAGTTTATTTGTCGTGCGTGGTTAGTCGAGTCAGTGCATAGGGTCTCCGGGATTTAAAACTCTTCCCTAGTGTTTTATACTGCACTTTGTCCGGGTTTCGTGCCCTGGCCACGTGGTCGCAACCGACCCGTCTCGCTTTTTTTACAATCCAGAGTAGATTCCTATTTCGTTTTGTGACTTAGCCGCCTCGAATTGTACCGGGTTTTCGAAGATAATCTGTTCTTTTTTTGTTTACGAGTACATGAGTATAGAATCAGTGGAATAAATTACTTTTTCCTGAAGCATGGTCGTTGTTTACGAGGGTAGTTCAATAAGTCCTTAGAATGACCAACAGATGGCGCGCGAATCGCTCCAAATCATCTGTTTTCAGTCAGCACCACTCCCGACTAGATA
>NC_046661.1:32467375-32480494 GCF_010883055.1 Belonocnema kinseyi | reverse complement strand
TAGAGCTCCAAGGAGATTATGTTGAAAAATAAAAAAAAATTTACCCAAAAAAATTGTTTTTATACTTCATTCTAAGGACTTATTGAACTACCCTCGTACCTAAAGAACCACCCCCTGAGATTTTCCTAAAGTCTTTAATGAGATCCCTTGCTCCCCTAGCCATTTTCTTTTAGACTTTCTGTTCGCGAATAATCTTGGTTTTTCTAGCTCTTCCCTTTTTTTATTGCCATGCTAGTATTTGAGAATATTTCTGGTAATTCTTTCGCTAATTTTCTTATATTTATGGCCAATCTTAAGGGCCTGGCTGGCGCCCAAATTTAAACGATGATATACGTATATGTACATGTGCAAGCATATACATATACGTATATATTCTAAAATCACCGATCTGCCATTTATCGAGGTGAAATGGCCTTCCGGGTTTTTAGGAGGGGGGACAATTTAAATAATTGAACATTGAAAGAAGTTGAAACTCTAAATTTTTATTTTAGAGTTAATGAATTAAATTGATTAGTATTTAATTAATTTCAAATTTAAATCGCACAAATTGAGATTTTGGGGTGATATTTTACCGTTGATTTTGATTGAAGATTTTATTAACAATTTTTAAAATAAACGAGTCGTAATTTAGGGATTTTGTGTTCAATGATTTGAATTTTAGATGTGATTGAGCGACTTGAAATAATGATTTGAATCGTTTTTACTTGAATTTGGGATTTTAATTAAACCAAAATTTGAATCAAAGGTCTTGAATTTCATCCGAATCAAAGACAAATTTATCAAGTGTACATCGGGATGTTTAATTTAATTTGATTATTAATTTTGGATTCATGGATATATGGTATATATTAAACATATTGGTTATATTGAATTAAAATTAATTGAAATTGATAAATGCGGAATTTGAGATTAATTAGAGTGATTGACTTTTCCTAATTTAATATTACGCTATCTTTTGGCAGCTGCGAGGGCCCAGGATGGTACAAATTAAAAGAAAAATGAAATCCTAATTAGATCATTCAAAATTTAACTCCGAATTGAAGTGGTTAATCTGAATTAAACTTTAACTCTGATTGAATAAATTGAAATTCGGAATTAATAATTCGAAATATGGATTTAAATTATTTAACTCGAATTCGGCTCAAGTTGAGTTTGGTATTAAGTCTTAATTAATTTTAATTGATTTCAAGTAATTAATTTTAATTGAATTAACTTTAATTGGCTTTCCGAGTGAAAAGTTAAATTAACGATCAAAAATAAAACAAGAGATTTTAAAACTGCGATTCATGATTTAAATTAACAACTTCAAATACCGGAACAAAGTTTCTCTGCGTGGAGATTTTAATGGATCTTAACGAGGTTTTTAGATTTGGGTTTAGTCATTCCAAGTAACTCCCACCCCTCGGGCTGCTCAGAGCGCCTGACTGATTTATTTGATTATCCGTTTGTTTATGGGCAGCTTGAAGTGCCATATATTCTGTTTTTTATTACTTGTGATTGATTTGATTTATTTTCCAAATGTATTTGTGATTGAATTGTTTGATGTATTACTTTTAATGTAGTTCCGGTTGATTTTGCTAGGTATTTCGGATTATGATTGCCCTATTTTTTTGACTTGAGGGAATCCCATGGAAAATCCTAGCATGGTATATTTTTCTTACCCTGCTTCAGCCGTTACCGTTCCTTCTGCCTAACCGTTGCAACATCGTTAGTTGTTGTTTGCCTACATAAGGGACAGAATGTTGCGCGATCTTGATTTTGAAAGGGGTCTCGCGCGTTTTTTTACGTTTGGTGGTAACCATTATATATAAAAAATGGCGTTTCTGGACTCGGTAGCCGAAACTTATACATTTCGGGAATTTAAGGATTTAGTGTACGATCTAAACGATCATCAGCTGACTGAAGCGTTAGAGTCGTTGCAATTGGACGCTTCCGGTACGCGTAGAGAGAGATGATCGCGTTTAAGGAAGAGGGTGAAGCTATACAAGGGGATGTCATCCCACGCATCGGACGTTACCTCGATGACTACGGACGTGACTGATGGGGAGGAGGATGATCTACCATCAGATGGATCATTGCCTTCGGCAGTCATTACTAGCCCGGTGACCTTAACCGTGGACACTATCGTCACGGCTACTAGTACTACCACCTCGGCCACACGTGTGACAAATTCTTTGAACCCCTAGCAGATCGCGGTAACTAGTCAGTCCTCTGCCACGGACATGACACCCCACGAAAGCTTCACGACTCTGCCAATGGATCTTCACCCCGAAAATGTGGGAGTTTCGTTTAATTACGCTCATTTTTACGGATTGCAGGGCCCATTTCAATTCGCGGATCGGTCTTCTCTCCCAATAGACAATGATTTCCCAATTCCAGACGCTTTTAGGTTGCCCGAAAATACCTGCAGAAGTACGCTAAATTTTCCAGGCATTCCCCATACCATCCACACAGAGGACTCCAGACATGGTAGTTTAAAGTTACCGGAGGCAGCTCAAACTGGCTCGTTATATCTGCGTAGTGTTCCCCAAGACACCCCTGTCGGAAATAATTGCCGCGAAGCTCCGAATTTCCTAAGCGCGACTCGATGTAATCCTCTAAATATAACTATAGTTCCTCATACCATCTTGAATTCCCGTGCGATCCAGTCGAACCTAAACTCACTTCATCGTCCGGGCGTCTCGGTCACAAAGTCGGGGCGACATCGAGTCCGAACCGGTACTATTCCGAGATTCACACCCCAACGGAATATTCTTACAGAAACGATTAGGGTTGAGGATTCTACGGACTCCGAGATTTCGGCGGGACACGCTGGCGAGGGGGTTGGGGCACGTTCCAGTAGGTTTACTCCTCGGGAGGATGCCCGATTTGATCGACCAACATACTGAGAGCGTGAATCCCCTCTATATCGTTGAGGCAGTTATCCGAACACCGACCACCGTTATTTGTTGGATCTGGAATTTCCAAGAGGGCATAATTTAGAACTCGACGACGAATTCAAACGCGAAAGCGCTAACTATAAGCGATCAGATTGTGCCACTCTGTCACGACGACGTTTGGACAACTCTAGAGACCTCGGGAAAATCGTCCCTAATTGGAAGATAACGTTTGACGGAAGCGGAAAAATTAGCGCCGAAGACTTTCTAATGCGAATCGCACTAGACTAACTAAGGTCTCCTACGAAGAACTTTTGCTCGCCATGCCAGTCTTGTTAGAATGTATGTCATTTAAATGATCTAAAAATCACGTTCAATTTCAGAGGGCGCTTAGATACCGATTTGGCGATTATGATTTCGAGAAGCGCTTTAGGGAACAGATTTATTCTAGGGCCCAAGGTAAAAATGAGCGTATTGACGATTACCTAACTAACCTGGAAGGTCTAATCAACCTACTTGAGAATGAGATGTCGATGGTAGAGCAGTTGGATTAGGCTCATAGGGGACTCCGGCTTGAATTTCATAGGGTAATTCGTCGCTATCACTACCGGGCCTTCGATGAACTTTCGCGACTCGTTAGAGGTTGGGAGAAGAAGTGGATGGCCATTAAATATTATAAACCGCCCCCTAAACCCGAGAGTTCGTTCCTACAGGAGTTCGCATACCGCGATTTAATGGCCCAGAAACCCTCGAAGTATAGTTCCACGGCTATTAGCGAACATGATTTAGTGTCGTCCGTTAAAACGAGGGAAAATGTTTCCGAGGCTAACAGTAAGGCTCCCAACTGTAACGCTATGGGTAGAAATGATAGGAAGGGCGAAAGCGGCGGTAATGGTACGGGCAATGGACGCCAGAATAGTAACGGTCAGTCGGGTGGGAAACAGCCCAGCTCGACTACGCCCGCTGCTCCCACGCAACAAGCACATTGACGAGATAATAACTCAAAACTTTGTCTTACGAACAGGGCGGGGTCAGGAAATTTGTAAGGAGGGGCCAAGGTTGGCCGAACAACAAGTTCTGGCCCAACAAGCTGCCCACGACAATGGTCTCGCCGTGGCCAGGCCCTAAGGGCCACATTGAATAGGACCGCCAATTCATCTTGACGTGTGCATTCAATACTGTCATATAACTCTGAAAGTCGAAACACTTTTCCAAAAGGAAGAACGTTTATTTTCCGTTTAACTTAAGTGTTCTTAGATTTTTGTTTATTTTCGATGTGATTGGATTTTTGTTTTATTTACAACACAGTGATTGAGCGTAATAAGTTGTAAAATTGACTAGTTTTATACAGAGTGCGCCATCTAAATGTGGTGAATGGAAATATTGAATAACTTTGACAGATTTCAAAAGATTGGCGTCATCGGAACACATTTTGAAAAGGTTATTGCATTACAATTTTAACCATGAATCGGTTCACGCCCACAGAACGCGCGGAAATAGTGAAAATGTTCATTAAATGTAATCGCTCAGTTGGTGCAACACAGCGTGCGTATCGCCAAGGTATTGATTGGCCACCGAGATCGCCCGATTTAAGGGCATCGGACTTTTTCTTGTGAGGATTTTTGAAAAGCAAAGTGTATGCCAACATACCGAAGACTGTGGACGAGCTTAAGAACAATATTCCCGAGATGCTGGCAAATGTCATGGAAAATGCCAGAAAAAAAACTGAATTTTGTATTCGCAATAAAGGTGGTCATTTAATCGAGGCTGTTTTTGAAAACTGAATGGAAAAAATGGTAAACCTTCAAATTTGATAAAAATAAATAGTTTTTCAAAATCTTTGAGAATTGTTCAAGTTAATCAGTATTTCTATCGAACGCATTTAGATTCCGCACCCTGTACAATTATTTGTATAAAAATCTGGCTGGTGGGTTGAAGGGAATTGAGAAGCCTTGACCCACGATTACCACTCGGCGAATGCCTACTCTTTTCTAGGTTATTCACGAAATTGCGAGGATAAAGCGGTCTAAAATGCCTTCGTATTTATAATTTGAATTAAATTTTTTAAAAACTGTATAAACACTTGGATGCGAGAAGCTTGCTATTAAAATATTCCGTTATTTGAGAGTAATGGGTCAATAAGTCATAAAACGTGCTCTCTAGACAAATGTTGTTCGTCAAAATTTATTGGAAAAATACGAAGAGCACGTCTTATTAAAACAATAATAAAGCCTCGGTGGCTCAGTTGGTTAGCACTCGGACTTCACCTCAGAGGTCCGGGGTTCGATCCCTGATCGGGTACCTCCAGAAATTCTTCAATGTACCTTTACCGAGGTTCTGGTGGTTCGGAACCCACCTTAAGCTGTAGGTTCCCCCATCGTGTACTTGACTGCAACCCAGTCCGTCAATGACGGAGTAAAAACCAGGCTTTTTCCAATATGTCTGGACAGACTGCTCTCATCAGATCACTTGATTGCATTATAAAAATGCGTCCGTGCCTGATGATATATACCGGGACAGTCCCGTGCAAAAATGATCAAATAAAAAATCCAACTCTAACCAAAAATGCATTTGACATGTTGGGCAGTATAAGCTTGTGACAACATTTCAACACAGAAATGTTTTTTAATGAAGGCTTAGTGTCCTTTTAAAAATATGAATCTGCGTCCGTGTGCGAATGTTTGACTGGTCCATTTACGACCTGATTGTTCGTTAATGTGTTAATTAATTATGATACTAAAGTGCATTGTGAACCGTTATCCCATCGATCAAAATAACCTTTTTTTGTGAGAGGTGTTTCGAATTCACAGTAATTCTTGATAAAATTTCATATTTTTCTTTTCTTTCCTCTCTTTATTCTTCTTCTCGAGTAATGTTCTTCTGGTGAAATAAAAACTTTGTTTAAACCATGCGAATTACGCTCTTACTTTATTTAAACGACCTTAATCGGAATATTTAGCATTCGCGAGACGAGCCGAGCTAGGATGATCCGAGTTGCTGCCAGGTTTAAGGTAACTGTTCGACGATTTTTGTACCACGTGCAAGATCATACCGGGTTAAAAACACTCCATAGCTCCAGCCTAACCTTCCTAAACCATGCTTTCGCTCACTTCTTCTTTTCTTTTTATTTTGCCTTATTCTGATTTATGGTTTCATCTATATTATTTTGCTTGTTATACTGGTTTTGGGTTATGCTATCTTTTTTTTCTATTAGGATTTTGGGTTCGTCTTGGGACCTTAAATTTTCGCCTTATTACTATTTTATGATTTGCTATGACCTCTTATGATTTAGGCTTATTTCCTTTCTTTTATTTTTCTAATCGAGATTTGATGAGTGCATTTGCAGGGATCAACCGAGGCTCTGGTCGCGTTGGTCGCTTGTTGAATGGTGAAAGGGAAAACCTTAAGCTCCGATTCAAGTAGGGCGGAGTTGTGGCAGGGTAAATTTTATTTACCTCTAACTTTTAAAAAGGGATTCATTTAATGATTCGCGAACGACATTACTACGGCCAAGAACGGAAGTATCGACCACAGGGCACTCATCAAAAATTATTAACTGTTTATTTATACCTAACGTACGCTTGTTGCATGGCATATCTACCACCTGTCAAGTCTCGGAGAATGATAACATCACCACGAAAGTAAGGGATGAGCCGTCACTTCAAAGGGTTTGCCGAATTCACCAACGTCCAGGGTGAATGACTCATCATCGACCATATTCCCGAGATCCTACGCCTTAGTTACGATCCCAGCACGAGAGGGCGTGCCATAACTTCTTATCAGGGGAGCGCTCTTCACTCGGTTGACAATTCACAGTTCCCTCTCTCTCTCCATTTTTTCGCCAAGGTAACGTTTCTACTAATTCAAGCGCGAAAATTTAAATTATCTAAATTTTAGGATATCAATTATTTTAGAAAAATATAATATCAATTAAATGAATCAAAAGAACATGAATTGTTTTTCCACTACAGATTGAAGAATCCTCTCGCCAAATTCATGATGAAATTGACTAATCCACCAACATTGTATAATAATTAATACTAAATTCAGGTTCAATTACTTGCCAAAGGTTTAAATTAAATAAATCGTAACTCAATAAATTTATAAATTCAAAAATAGGCAGTTTATTCACAAAGATCATAAAAGAAAATCGAAATTCTAAGAAACGAATTTTAAATCAAATTCATAATCCGAAATACCAACAGGTATTCTCGCTAAACTAACCGCAAACTTGTTACATCTAAAGGTATGTCAGCTAATGCAATCGAAGGAACCGAAAATATTCTAAGTCCGATTATTGACAGTTTTAATCATTTGAACAACCGAAAAAACTCTACGTTCACAAATGACTTAATTCGCGGAGAAGAGTGACAGAGTTTCAGTTTCGGAAGCGGATCGAAATCTGGATCGATGTGAGCTTCTGCGACCCTCGCGTAATCCTTCGCGCAACCCTTTCCCTCAGGGGCGTCGGAGCCGTGTTGGTTGGGTAGGCTTGAGCCCGCCCATGAAATTCGATAATTCGGCTCCGCACACCCTTCAAATCACTAAATCTAATAATAAAATAAACCTAATATTTATCTTAAATTTATATTTTTGAACATTTTTTCGGTGGGCCCACCCAAGAAAAAAATCGTTCCTACGCCCCTGCTTCTCCTGCTATTTAATTACAGTTCTACCAATTACACTTCACTCTAGATCCACACGTGTCATACGAGGATGACCTAAACTCGCTTACCCGAATTATTTTACGACTGTCCCTAACTGGCGACTGATTTCTTCGCAGGATGTAACTTGATAACAATTCTCTCGACATCTTACACCCTTCTTTAAACATTCGGTCATAGTATTCCTATTTATGATTTTCCTATAAACTATACTACTCAAATCGCGGTACATAAATGTCCTAATTAATAATCTAGTTATTTGTAAATCTACTTTGACATCAAAGACTTATTCTGAAAAGATATAAAATAATTATTTTATCATACTTTTTTCTCATTCCATTCTCACAGTTCGACCACCCTGATTGTTTACACTATTAATTTAATGAATTTCCTTTTGGATTTGACCCTACATTCCCTCACGTTTCATAAATGTTTATTATTCTTTAATTTCTACTTTGATAAGGATAATATTATCCATACTGCAAATATTTGCAGTCCTTTTCCTTAATCTAGCCAGTTCTATTTTTTACATTGTTATTTTTTATTATTCTATTAGTTATCGTTTAACTACATATTCATTCCATTCAATCATTTATCCTAAAATAATCCTACATTTATTATTTAATGCTGGGTCTGGGAAACTTGACATTCGTCACAATAATAAAGATCTAACGTATCTCGACGACAAAACATAAACTTTAACAATAATAAATAATGGATATTTTAAAGTAAAGCGATTTTTTTGTTTAATTTTTATAATCTTATTCACCTTTATTACAACTTTCTACGATAATCAGAAGCTGAGAACGTGACACTGATTATGATTATTTATAGCAGAATAAGTTATTGTTTTAACTAAAAGTGGCTGACGCCAATTCTTTGCACAATAATTACTTTATTCGTGTACTAATTTTGAGCACACCTTCTTTTAAATTGCTAAAGATACAGCAGGTGATAATAAAAATGGGAAAAAGAAGGGAAAATGCGAATAACTTGGTAAATATTAACATTTTGAACAAATACTTCTTATTCATCTTGAAGTATACCTGTAATAGAGTACCTTTTGTCTTTTAATAATTTTCGAAAAAATCACTTGTCAATAAAAAGGGCTTTTTATTGTTATGGTATTTCTTTAATCGATGCTTTCTTCAAATATATCAATTTTATCAAAAAATGATATACAAATGAAAATATGCATTTCAGGAAGTGGGCCAACTTTTGTTTCAAACTTTTTCCTGTAAAATCAATTTCAAGAAATTTCACCTGAATGTCCGGCGACTTCGAAGCCGCCTGGCAACACTTTTGCATCCAGGTAAGTGCCTGGCAATGCGCAGGTGCTATTTCTAATGTCAGCCCCTACATGTACACCAATTTTCAACCTTATCCGAGTCACGTTAGTTAACTGCCAAAAATTCGCACCTTTGGTAGGTCGCCACAGGTAAACACATCCGCTCACACCTGCCAGGCACCCATTTTTACGTTCCTCATCATCAGACGAACATCTCATGTAAAAATTGGCCTTATCCGTATCACTTTCCCATTTATGTTGTGAGCCCACGGTCTATTTAGGTTTACTGAATCACTAGATTTATTTAACAGTTATTATTTTGATTTGTTCACGGGTGCTTTAACTAATCACAAAACATGTCGCATTGCAAGTTTTCGGTTAAGTCATTTATTTATTAAAAACAATCACAGAATTATCTAAGTTCAAAGTGACAGATTCAAAGTCGTGCTATCCAGTTAACAGACAAACAAATCTGCCCTTTTTTAGCTGTGCATGCTTTTTTATAATCAACAAATGGGAGGAGACTTATTCCCTCTTTTCGGCCAAGAACCAATTACATTGCTGATGTCATGGAATTTTCCTATAAACTAACCAATAAAAAATTAGGTCATTTCGCTCCGCCTACAGGATATGAGTCACAAAATGAATCACTCGATGATTGACACATGTAAACAAACAAAAGTATAAACAAGTCTAAAGTTTATTTTACATTTGGCCTCACTAGCACCACATATAATTAATGATACTAAATTTAGACCTATGACTCACTAAGTAAATAAACACTTCGCTTTAAGACGCAATTTATTATGTACTGCGTAGAAGTCCAAACAAACTCAACCTAACTTCAGAACAGAGAGAGAGCATCGCATTAGGTGTAATCATCATATATCATTAGTAGTCTGCATTTTACCTAGGCTTATATACGAGGTTTCTAATACTTGAAACATCTTTTCGTGTTTTCGTATTTACGCGTTACCTAAGATTAAAATTGAATCTGGAGTTTCTTGCCGCACTCCCTAGAGTATGTTGACGAACATTTCAATTCGCAAACAGGCCACACCGTGACACTGCCTTTATCAGCATTCATGTAAACTATATCAGGGTTGTTTCTAAGAAACTCTTTCGTCATCATGAAACCTTGAAATTTTAAGATCAATAATACTGATATGCAAAATATTTTTTTCAACAAAGCTCTTTGACAAGTGTAAGACCTTGTTTCGGAAATCCTGCTGATCCAAAATAGGAATTTTTTGTATATTTGATTCAACATCTTTTAGTATTTCCATCATTTCTTTTGCCTTACTTTTTACCACACCGTTACTAAAACCTTGACCTAATCTGAGAATATCTGGAACTGAATCAGGAATTTGAATATCTGTCAAATTCACAAATCCAGGATCTTTACCTCCTTCTTAAAAGATCCTATGTAAATTAAAATTTTGCTCTTGAACATTAGTTTTCTAATGAATCAAATTAAAAATTTTGTTATCATGTTTTGCATCACTGCTTAAAAATCTTTGATTGAGGAGAATCTGATGCTTCAAAATATACATAATTTCATCTTTTTGTAAACAAACTTCTAATTTTAGAAATTTTTGATTTTAGAAATTAACATGATTTGAAACATCTTTCATAAATAAATTCAGTAGTGAGAATTTAAAATTGTTTAAAGTGTATTCAAATTTTCTATTACATAAATTACTGTGAAAAGAAAAATCTCGAAGTTTGCTGTCCATGGAAAAAATTTTTTAGTTGAAACATTATTTCTTCTGCATTCAATCAAAAACCTTTTCTGGAGAATACTGCCTCTTAATTTTAAATGATATCACACCATAATTTAACATTTCAGAATATCTCAGGACCATGTTTAACTCTTATCTGATTAAAATACATAATATTATAGAAATGACCTCCAGTCCCAGTCAGCCAAATCAAAATTTAAGAAACTTAAATTAGATTAAAATCCAAATAAAAATTTCCATTTAACGGCCAAGAATCAAATTGATACAAAATCGAATAAACAGAAACAAAAAAAATCTATTGTAATCTGAAAAAAAAATTTCGGACAAAAATAAAAAAGAGGAAAGAAAAATGAGAAATGGTAATATGGTACTGTACGACTACCGAAACATTGGTAATGAAATTTTATTCATTTTTATTTTGAATGTTATTTTATTGTAATATGACGATAATAAAAATAAAAAAACGAAAGAAAGAAAGGAAGGGGATTCTCATTTTTCTTTCCTCTGTTTTATTTTTATCCGAAAAACTTTTTTTCAAATTATAATAGGATTTTGTGTTTTTGTTTGTTCGTTGTGGTCCAAATTTGGTCGTTGGATTCTTGTTTTTTTAACAGGAGTTTGCATCAAGTTGGGTATTTCTTCCCAGCCCAGGCATAATTGTTATTTTCAATTACTATAATCCTTTTTGCAGAATTCCTAATAATTATATTATATTTTAAAAAAGAGTTTATATACTTGTCAATACTGACCTCTGATGACCCTGGTTTTGCAAGTCGGCCATCTTGAAAACGTAACTTACAGGAGTCTTCTACTGTTTTCGACGTATATCACGCCAAAAACGTATTATACGTAGAAAATACTCGAATTACGCGTAACTGACCAACCCTGACCCTAGTACTGCCAGTAGATTTGTTATGCGTTCGGAAAGTGGTGACAGTGCCATTGCTGACAGCCTGATAACTGTAGCGATCACTTAATTCGTGTTTCTAGCTTCGGGCCAGGCTCGGTCAACTACGTGGGAAATAAATGGCGAAATTTTGCGCCATCCGCGATGGGCAGGAGAACTACAGAAGAATGCATGTGCATACTCCTTCCTTAGATGTGTTGACTATTAAAATAATTTAAGAAAGAAGAATGAATAAAGACAAAGTTAAGAAAACAAGAAACGCAAAATAAAAAATTAAATATAAGTATCATTCAATTTCTCATTTTACGTTTCTCATTTACTTAATTTTGCTTTTATTTTTGTATTTTAAATAGAAAAAGATAATTAGGAGACGAGTTAGGATGTGCATACGTATGAATTTTAATTTTTTCTGAAGCAGAGTTGACCTGTGATATACAGTTTTTAAAATATTTTATAACCACACTAGTTTGCGTTTTCAAGAAATCCTTTTCATTGAAGTGATACCGGCACACGAAAAACCGTGTTGCGGTTATGGTCTCATACGGCGATAGCACCAGACAACACGTGACAGTAACAAATGACAACAAACAATTTTCCGCTCACGCGCTTTTCACACCAATTTGGGCCATCTGCGATGGGCAGGAGAACTAATTTGACTCCCCCCGCTGCCTCTCATCCCCCACTGCCATGTTCTACAAATTCGCCATTTTCTCTTATTGAGTTGACCGAGTCTGCTTCGGGCTTCTTCAAGGTTGAAATGGCTGAGATGGCTCTAGATGTTGCAAATGATCAAACTTTATTAGACGTTTCTTTTAATAAAAAGTGACAGTTCAAGTGATAACTAGGATGAATTAGTGTTAGTGCAAATGATTATATAACGGCACCAGAAAACTTCTTTTGAACCTTCGCAGAGAGGTCCTCATCCGTACATTTGTGGATGATGTAGTTCGGTTGTGGGAGGATAGGCAATTCCAAGAATATAAAAGAAAACATAAAGAACATAAAAAAGAGTATTAACTTTGATTTGTAAAATTTATCTTCGTTAATACTTAACCTCATAAGAATCTGCAAAAGAGATGCTGTTTCGGCGATATATACCATAGTTTTGTAGTAAATAACCAAATCTCAATGAATACAGGTTTTATGTTGGGGCTTAAATCGAACCCAATTTCCAAGTTTAAAGCGTCCCTTCGAAAGGGGATGTGCTGTGACAAAGATATTATAAACGTAAATGCGGTGCGGGCTTAGTTGCCCGCCATAAATATAGATGGCGCGTCCGGCGAAAAAAGTCACTTCCCCTCTACCCACCGCTCCCCGTAGAAAGCACAAATCGATATAGTTTGCCAAGAGCCACTTGGAGCGCTGTAAGCAACTCTCGGCACACCTTCGAGGCGCACTGATGGTAAACTTAGCTTGGACAAGAACCATTTGGATTGAAAGTAAATTGCCAATTAAAACAATTTTACATTTATAACTTTGCAAAACTCGGTTGTTTTAATAAATACCACAAATATAAATCGATGAGTAATTTATATTACGCTTTCATATATTTTCCACTAATTCTAAAATTATTAATTATAATTTTCATTCTATATATTGTCTATATATAGTTCTTTAATATTATTTAGTTTTTATTTTTATT
>NC_046661.1:32458457-32467275 GCF_010883055.1 Belonocnema kinseyi | reverse complement strand
TGTCAACAATATGCTAGAACACTTGCGGGAAAAATACAGAAGGCGGTTGTCCTTGGGTCGCTCCGTGTTCTTAGGGTGCACGAGGCTTTTGCTGGATCGTCGCATTGATTCATTTGCAGACTGTAACCACCTATCTCACGGTCGTGAAACGTGGTTGTGGCTGAAATTTTACCGCGATTTCGCTGGAAGCGGGTTCAATTTTCCAGATTAGCACCCTCTCCCGGCGAAATCCTGCGGTTGTCCTTATGACAATTTTTTAATTATATATATATTTTTAATCTCTGCTCTGAGGGTTCAAAGTCTTCTTATTCAAAGTGGAGAAATCATAACACCAAATACAGGTTTGACCCAGAGAGCAGTTATAGATTGATGAACTTATTATTACTCTGCCATTCACTCATTGTCAGTGTACGGAAAGTAATAATTAAGAAAGTTTAAAATACATGCGGGAAACTCATTAGTCGAATAGACTAAAATATCTGTAGAAATTGCAAACTGTACAAATATAAAAATAAACACTTAATAATATTAAAGAACAATGTATAGATATTGCACTAAAAGTTTTATCTGCTAGAATAAAAATATAATATGGTGAAGTAAATAAATTGTTACTTATAAAAGAATATCAAAAGATGAGAAATAACAAAGATATATTTGGAAATAATCAAATAACTTTAGAAATATTACAAAATATATGAAACAGAAATATAAAATATACATTTAATTTTCTCTCTGGTATCTATTAAAATAACCATGTCTTACAAAGCGTGGATATTTTACGTTTGTTATGAAATGTTGGCAATCTAATTTTAATTTAAATGGTTCTTGTCCAAGCTAAGTTTACAATCAGTGCGCCTCAAAGGTGTGCCGAGAGTTGCTTACAGCGTTCCAAGTGGCTTTTGGCAAACTATATGGGAGGGTGCTATCTACGGGGAGCGGTGGGTAGAGGGGAAGTGACTTTTTCGCCGGACGCGCCGTCTATATTTATGGCGGGTAATTAAGCTCGCACCGCATCTACGTTTATAATATCTTTGGTGAGGGGGACGAGCACTGTTGCAGAGAGGCCACGTAGGCAAAATTTTAATTTTGAGCGTTGTGATTGGCTGTCGACCGAAAAATGTATTCTTCTGTGTCATTTTACGTGAAGCAATTTATAGTAGATTTACTGAATTTGAAAGCATGTGTAATATTACTGGGAACAGGATGATGGCAATAAGCTTGGTCTAATTTCCGAAAATGGTACCGAGCATTTTAGAATTAACGAATTATTTTAAAAAGGCCTTTCAAATAAATAAAAAATGTATCAATGAATGAAGAAAAAGCTGATAAATTATTATTTAAAAAATATAATATTAAGTATAATTTCTCAACGTTGCTGGCAACTTACGAGAAGGGAAATCTTGAAGCGCATAGCAAAAACCCGCGATCGGGATGTGGCAAGTAATAGAGTTAGAAAATTCTCGGTAACAAACATTTGGAGAAGGTAACGGAGAGTGTTACCGTATGTTAATGGGAATACGAAAATTTATTGAGAACTTTCATTTTCTACTATTATTTTTGGTTTTTAAGATAAATAAAGTTTATACTCAATGCAATTGAACCTAAATAGCTATAAACATTAGGAATTAAAATTATTTTTCAGTTTGATATACAATGTACTTCATATTTTTCAGAATAGAACTTTATTTATCGATTACAAAAGTTCTTTCAACATGATTAAACTTTCATTTCGAACAAGTTCGAAGTAAAGTTTTACATTCCTTAACAAATATAATTTTTCGTATTAAGTACCTATGATACTCAGATGAAGATTAATGGTTAACGTAGAACAGTGAGTATTATATAAATCTCATTTCTGTGACTTATCGGTTATAATCCATAATAGTCCGTTGATCAGTCTTGGAGAACTAATACTGTAATTAAATTTACTGAGTCTGATAGTCGTTCCTAAATATTCTAACTATCTAGTTTTTGGAGTGAACAAAACTAAGCAGCTAAAATGCTAATAAGAATCTAAATAGTTATGTAGAAAAGACTCAGTGGATATTCAATATCATTGTTGTGATTTATAACTCTTCTTTGTTGCTCAGTCATTATCTTACTCAGTCTGATCAATATTATTACATAATATTCTTTTTGACCTGTCTCTTTAAAAAAATAAAGAAAGAAAAGTCTAAAAACCTTTCCACATTATAAGACGAAATTTAATACAATTCTGCGCCTAATAACTCCAAATTGGCGGCAAAATGTCAACTTTATGAAAAATACTGCAACAAAAACTTCAAGTTTCAATATTTTCTAAAAATTGAAATAGTCTGAAAAGAATTAAATTTTCAAAATGTATATTATTATTACTAACATTTACTCAAATAAGGTAAATACTCACTTTAAAAAATGTATGTCTGTGCACCTGTTTGAGAGTTTGCTACTTTTTCGTGTCAAGACTGACCTTAATTTTAATACCGTAGATTGTACACTACTTTATTTACACTTTGCGCGAATCATAGTCAGGTTTAGTGTTAGGGGCATTCACAGATCAGAGATCAATTCACTGATTCATATAAACTGCTGACCTCAAAAAT
Source organism: Belonocnema kinseyi (assembly GCF_010883055.1). Classification (NCBI taxonomy): domain Eukaryota; kingdom Metazoa; phylum Arthropoda; class Insecta; order Hymenoptera; family Cynipidae; genus Belonocnema; species Belonocnema kinseyi. The sequence goes on along the minus strand of NC_046661.1, from coordinate 32,464,693 downwards.
GAAAGCTTATCATAATGAAATGAAAGCTTATCATTTCACATGATTTACATGTAAAATTATTTAAATATAAATGTTTAAATTACTGAAATTAACATGCAATTACTTTTATTTGCAAATGTAGTATTATTAGTGTATGAGTACGAGTATGAGAAATAATAAAACATTAATGATAGGTATGCTTTTAAATTCTAACGAAAGTGGAGAAATTAGTTAAATTTATGGTACCAAGAATTAAACTTTCTATTATGAAGTGAAATATTATAATTTATCGTAATTTAAAACTTTCAAATATTTGTTATCTTTATGTATTAAAAATAATAAATTACAATAAAGAGAATAAGCAATGTTGATATTAATCAATCAATAAATATCACGGAGGGTGAGTGCGGTCACAGCCACAGATATTATAAACGTAGATGCGGTACGGGGCGTCGGAGGGGGAATTATATATATATATATATATATATAGGACATCACATTTTCTGCCCTATCGAGATGCTGCCCTCATCGTACTACGAAGTCGAATTCTTGTTTTCTCATTCTTCGTAAAATATGACGGTAAAGCAGAAAAAAAATATTTTGAGGTTAGAAAAGTTTATTATTATTATTTTCGGTACAGTTTTTTTTTTAATTATAAAAAAATGTTCGCGAAAAATCATACTTTTTAATTAAAAAAAAAGTATTATAGAAAGAAATTTCAAGATAAACAAGTGCTGAAAGCATTTTTCTTTGACAATTTTTTTTTTTTAATTGAAATAATCAAATATTTATACCAAAGAAACAACTTTTTTAATGTTTGAAATATTTAAACATTATTGTTTAAATTAAAAATAATAATTAAAACAAAATATATTTCTGGATAAGATATTTTGGTTGAAAATGTATATAGTATTTTTTAAATCACAAAAGTTCTTCTGAAAAATCGAAATGTTAATTAAAAAATACGTGTTTTTACATATTAATTTGTCGGTAAAATTTTTTTTATAATTTTAATTTTACATTCAAACAATAATTTTTAACACTTTAAATATTAAACCAAAATTTATTTGATAACAATATTTTATTATCGTAGTTTTAATAAATAATTAATATTGATTAAGAAACAATTTTATTTGGGGAGTCTTATTATTTGGGAATTATCAAATCCGTTAATATTGTAAACTGTTCAGGAATTTTATTAGTTTTGGAATTGTATTTTTGGGGACAGAGAGTTTTACCGAGTCGGGAATTTTACTTTTCGGGATATTTCAGCCGTCCCCATAGAATTACAGAAAATTTGCTCTAATTATAATTTCAGCGCTCGATCTTGTTGATTTTTTCCTACAGTATTATTAAAAAGAAATGTGTATGAAAATTTTTGATATCACAAAGTTAAAGATAATCTCAATTAAAAATTTTAAAATTGGGTAGGCTTTTTTGACAGCTAGGTATGTGAAAAAGGTAAACTTCAGAAAATTTAAAAACTAATTTAAGAAGTATTTATACTCTTTTAAGATACCAATACAAGTTACATAACACTAATTGTGAAATTTGCAAATTTTTAGGCCTTCAGTTTAGGAGCTTGAATTTTAACGTTAAAATTGCTTCATTTTCAGAATACAGCCTTATTGTTTGAATTTTAAGATTTTTAGAAACTGTTAAAAGGCGAAAAAGTTTGAATTTAAAATTTTAAAATGCGAAAATACACAATTTTCCATGTTCACTTGCAATCCAGCGAGTCACTTTCTTTCGCTTCTTTTGAAAGTCGATCCTTTACTTTCAGTTTTCTTTTTAAACTATACCTTGAATTCAACGCATTTCAAATTAAATTTTTTCAGCTGCATTTAGATTGAATTATACAAAGGTTTTTTGTTCTATATATAAATTAATTAAAACATTTTATTGGTTTTTAACGACTGTAATTTATAACTCTAACATGGAATAATTGTAGCTCAAACATGAAAAAGTAGACTAATTTCATATTTAAAGAGATTCTATCACATACATTGAACTATCAAAAACCTCTGACCTTTTTTAAGGCTTTTAAAACTCTTTTAAAAACTTTTTTTTAACAATTTTGGTTGTGATTTCTTAATAAAAGAATAAGTGCTATTTAGTCTCCAGAACAGCAATTTCAAAAATATTTAAAGCCTTAATAATTTAGACATTTTAAATTTGTAGTCTTCAGAATATATTGAATAATTTCAAATTTAAAGCTATTTAAATATTTCATCTGAATTTTTGAATGGGAAGTGTTCGATAATTTTAGATTAAAATCTCTCAAATTATTTAGTTACAAATTAAAATCATACAACTTCAAGTTTTTTTATTTTCTGATAATTTGCCCCCCCCCCTCCACAATTTGTTTTGTAAGAAAATAACGCCTGATTTTTGTAAAAATTAACAAATACATATTAAAGGTTCACTGAAGGTCATTTTGGTTCAAAAAGCTTGTTCCAGAATAAATTAACTCTTATTGTTTCCGATTTCGTTCTGTCACTCAGGGTAATTTTCTGTGAAAAATATTGATTTACAAAAAATATTTGTCAAACAATAGAATGGATTTCTTCGCCCGAGATGGAAACGTAAATTGTACTACAGTAAAAACAACTGGAAAAATTTAGACGAAAGCCACATTTGGTAAAGAAAACAAACCTTTGTCGACCTATAAATACTAATTTTATTCCCTGAAATATTTTTAAAAAATCTCTTCGAAACACTTTTATCGCAAATATTGAATTGAAGAAAAATATTTGTAATAAAAATTAAAATAGTACAACTTTTACATACAATTCTTAAAATAAAAAAATCTGTGTCAAACCACAATCCAATCCGACTATTCTTTCAAAAGTTTTCCGATATACAGACAACCACAACCACAATAATCACGACGTAGACGCCAGAGAGACAGACAGATACCGATGTAAGAACTTGTTTTTCTGACTCAAAGAGCCTCAAAACGTCGAAATTTAATTAAATTCGCGAAAATCATTTTTCGCATAAAACTCTTCTCGTTATGGATGAGAATGTGATAAAATAATCATGGGGCCTTAAAAAAGTAGCGTTTTTCGCCTATTGACTTTTTTCCATATCAAGCTTTTTTTGCTTCAAATGTCCATTTTCGTTTGGTTTTTTGGATTTTGAAAATCCTGTGACTTTGGCAAGTTTGATTTTATCAAAAAAAGTTGTCAGGATAAATTGTTCATATTTTTTTGTACCATAAATAGCTGACGATAAATTTTTCAAATTTTGAAAAAAGTGGTCTCAAAAATTTTGAAAAAGCTTCAACTTTTTGGATTTTTATCAAAAATGGCTGTTTAACGAACTCGATCTTTCTTTTTGGTCCCTCGAACAGTGTGTCAAAGCCCAATCCAATCGGACCATTCTTTCGAAAATTATCCGGTATACAGACAATAACAACGACGACGCCGAACAGACAAACAGACTCCGACGTAAAAACTTGTTTTTCTGACTCACGGGGCCTCAAAACGTCGACATTTGATAAAATCTGAAAAAGTTATTTTTCATAAAAAACTAATACCTTCTCATTTTTAATGAGAATGTAGAAATTATCAACAAGATTTGTAGAGAATCTTTCAAAGAATAAAATAATTGTCCCGAAAGTTACAACCGAAAAATTACAATTTCAAAAAAATGAAAGTTGTTTTAAATATTAAGCAAGACTCGCGACCGGGACAAATCAGAAAATGAAAGTAAATTTGAAAATTGAACTGTAGGTCGAGTATTAAAAACTAAACAGTGATTGATTTTACAAGGTGATTCTAGATCTGTTCAAAATGATATAATTTACATATTTTAACGTTAAAATTTGGACTAATTTAATTGCAAAGACTTAGTAGTGACACAAGTGTAAAGTTCGAATTAATGGCTTCTTAAATGAACCCCTTCATTCAATTTCAAAATCTTTTTGAAGTATTATTTCGGTATAAAATATTCCATTTTTAATCTATTCGGTTTGGAAATAAAAAAAAAACAATTTTCAATAGTAAAGAATTTGAAAATGAATTGTCACAATTTCAAAGTGACAAATTTAAACTTGGAATGTTACGATTATAATTGTTTAATTTTTTTATTTGTATTTCGAAGGTAAAAGTATTTCATTTTGATTCTTAAAGAACAGTTAAATAAGCATTAATTTAGAAAAAAATCAAATAAGCTGGAGGTTTCTGAATGTTACAAAGAAAAGAACAAAATTTGGAGCTCCTCAAAAATTTTGAAATACTAGGAAAACAATAAAAATTTCTGGGTAAATTTAAAATGATTTTTTATTTTGAAAGAGTACATAACTCAAAGAGAATGTTTAAAAATATTTCAAAACATTTCAAAAGATTTACAATATTAGAAAAAATCTGGAAGCTCTTAAAACAATGTTGTGTGCAGGATTTTACAAACATGTTAGGAAAAATGGGAATCAGTCTAAAAGACATTTAAAAGTTCCGAAAAACTTTTAAAATAATTTTAAAAGATTTGAAATAATTCAAAAGAGAATATATACTTTTAATGATTTTGAAATGTTTTCAAATGTTGACTTTTTATTTTGAAAAATTACATAATTTTAAGAGGAGGTATAAAAAAATGGGACCACTGACGAAAATTCTGAAAGGGATAAATGAAAAATACCAAAAAAAGAAATCTCCGGCACCTGAATAATAATTTTATAAAAATTGTATTAAAAAATACATTAAAAAACACGTGTGCTTTGAAAGAAAAAAATGTTCTGCCAATTTTTTTAAATTCTTTAAATTCAGGAATTTTTTAGTTCGGATATTTTATGATTCAGGCATTTTCTTTGGGGATTTTTAAAATTCAGTAATATCTTATTATCTGGAATTTTATTTATTTTATTTTTCGTGAATTTTCCAACTCGACTTTTATATTTCGGGACTTTTATAATTTCGGAAATTTTATTATTGGTTATTTTTCAATGTACGAATTTTACAGTGTCAGGAATTTTATTTTGCGGGATTTTTCAGTCGCTTTTTCCGAAAAATAAAATTCCCACATCACTGTAAAAATTCCGAAATTATAACATTGCAATGTTATAATTTATATTTATATTTATGTTATATTTATATTTCGACAATGCATTGTCCAAATATAAATGTTCCGAATTGGTAAATTAAAAATAAAATTCCCACATCACTGTAAAAATTCCGAAATTATAACATTGCAATGTTATAATTTCGGAATTTTTACAGTAATGTGAGAATTTTATTTTTAATTTACCAATTCGGAACATTTATATTTCGACAATGCATTGTCGAAATATAAAAGTCCCGAATTGGAAAATTCTGGACAATTTACAATCTTACAGAATTTAAGAATTGTCGACAGAAAATTTCCGAATTATACAATATCCGGGCTAGACAACTCTCTAATTTGAACAATTAAAAAATAGCTAGTTAAAACAATTTTTTTAAATAGAATAATACAATATTTTTACCGAGGGAAAAAATTTTTTAATGTTTAATGTTTCTAAAAATTATTGTTTGAATTAAAAATAACAATAATTGAACAAATGTATTTTTAGATAAAAAAAGTTGTTTGAAAATGTCCATTTTATTTTTGTACATTACAGAAAACGCTCGAAAAAATAAAATTATTATTTAAAAAATAAAAGTCACGTTAAATCAGTCTGCATTTAATCCTGCAAAGTTTGTTTCATTTGAAACTCACGTGTTTTAAATTTATGTTTGTATCGCATTTTTATACAATTATTATTTTAAATTAAAACAATAATTTAAAAAAATTAAACATTAAACCAAATTTCTATAATAAAAATATTTCATTATTGTATTTTTAATAAATAAATAATATTGACCACATAACTGTTTTCTCAATTTCTGCAATTCAGGAATTTTCTAGTTTGTATATCTTATCATTAGACAGCATTCGGCCTGGAGTTTTATTATTCGGGAATTTTGAAATTCGATAATATTGTAAACTGTCCAGAATTTCATTATTCTAGAATTTTTTAATTCGGTATTTTCAGGTTTCAGCATTTTGTTATTTCGGGAAGTTTACGGTGTTGAAAATATTTCAAAAATTTAAAAAGATTGATAAAATTGTAAAAAAATCTTTTAAATTTCGAGGCATTTAAAACTCCTGAAAAACTTAAATAATAATTTGAATTTTATATATATATATATCGAGTCAGCTGTATCAATTATAATGATTTAAAGTTTATTTTAAAATATATTTTATGGAATATGATATTTTTTATGAATGTGCCAGTG
>NC_046661.1:32455011-32458357 GCF_010883055.1 Belonocnema kinseyi | reverse complement strand
TCGGGTCAGCTAAGTTGCCTATTTTCGGCAGAAGTATTGTGCGCCCTTCCACCAACCACTCTGGAATCGGCTCTTCCGACTTTAAATATGAGGTGAAAATACTGGCCAAATTCTGATGGGTTGAAGAAAACTTCTTCCACCAGAAGGTTTTGATACAATCTGGTCCCGGTGCGGAATATTTCTTCATCCCTCTTAATACTTTTTTTACCTCCTCGGTAGTGATGGGTGGGCATTCTTTATCAGGTGTTATGAGGGCAACATATAACTCCTTGAAGCTATTTATATTTTCTGAGTCTTCGTCCAGTCTATGCTGAACTTCGTAGACTTCTCTCCAAAATACTTCGACCTCCTCTGGTTTGGGTGGGTGTTCGACAGTAACTGGAGGGTCTTGGAAGAGTCGAGATGGGTCAGAGAGAAACTGTTGATTTTTTCTGACCCACCTCTCCTTTCGCTCTAGACTTCTCTTAGCGTCAGATAGTATCCGTATTCTCTCAACAATATGCTGTCTGATGGTCAGCAGCTTTGACTTGTTAAGTGTTTGATAACGGGTCCGGAGTTCGCGGGCGAACTTTCGAACCTCGTTGGTAAAATTCCTGCCAGATGTGATGTAGTCAATCACACACTGAATGCGGGACGCGTACTGTCTTGCCCAGCCTATCTTTATGGCAAGTTGATGCATTCGTCTTTTGGTCTTATGATCATCCGTTGGTTTTGTTTTACGGTTCGCATCGGCCAAAGCTCTCGCTGCATTATACACACAATAATTGATAGCCCAGAGGTCGGATTCTCCGGAAAAATGTCCACGAAGCTCGTCATCCATTTCAGCCAGATCTTTAGGCTTGAGAGAAACCTTGGTGTTGATGTTTCTCCGGGTCTTAAAGCATCGCTCTTCATCTATTGGATGTTTGCCCGCGGTTGGTCTTAGTGTCGCCTCTCTTTCTCTGTTGCCGGTTTGTTCTATCTGTGGTAGAGTAGGCGTTCCCCTTACATAGCCCCTTTTTCGGAGTAGTTCAGCATGGTTTCGCAGACGTTGCTGCGAAAAGTGCGATAGCTCCGGGTGTTTCTCGCACCACAGAGCATGCAGCCGTGCCATGTAACCCCCTTCAGGGGCCACACTCGCATCGTAGCACTCTAGCAAGTCGTGATTCAGTCGCTCCGTCCACCCAAAGGTTGCGAGATCCCCCCGATCCATCGCATAGAATCCATTTTCATTGGCTCCCCCAGCTCTAGATTGGTCGGCATTGTTGGCCGACCCACTGTCGGGACCCCTGCGCGTTCTGTTGTTTTGAACCGCACTTACTACAACTATGTTTGGTGTTGCCATTGTTATTCCCACGAGAAGCTAGGGAAAGGGGTTGTTCCTACCTTGTAGAGGCCCGCATGCAAGGATAAGGCTGCGTACTCTGAGAGGTCGCCCGGTATCCCAGAGTCACCGTTCTAGACACCTCACCCAGGTGCCATTCAGCTTTCGGCACGGTTTTCACACCTCCGCTTGGACAATTCTCCGCGACTGCCTATTTATTTTTGTAACCATATTCAGCAGAAACCCTTGGTACAGGGACCCTCTATCCGCAACCCGAGGACGCGTTCTGTGGCTTTGTCATAGGCCCTTCGGTTTGATTCTAGAGGAATCAAAACCGAACCAAAAAATATATATAAAAAAAAATATATATATTTAAATAAAAAAACATGGGTGAATTTATTTGACTAAGAGAACGATTTGATGAACATGTCCGTTGAAATTTCTCAAATGTGATTTTTTTGGGCCCCAAATTAAATTAAAACTTTTAACCCAAGACTTCGACATTTAAAATTCATTAATTTTCATGATATACATGTCAAATTTCATGAATTAGGAAGATTTATAATTGAGAATTCTTTACTTTTAATTTTCAAAATCATAACAATTTATATTAATTTTATTTTATTTTGTTATTTAATTAGATTTAATTAAAATTTTGTTAGATTTAAATTAATCAATTTATTTGCTATTTATTTTATTTATACATCATTTAAAATTCAAGCGTTTCTGATTGCAAATATTCTAAATTAAAGAGTTTTAAATTGCAGATCGTTAAAATTAAAGAATTTTCCATTGCAAGTCTTCAAAATTGAACTTTTCAAACAAAATTTCATAATATAGCTTTAGAATATAAATCTTGAAAACTAAATAATTTGAAATTCCAAATCTTCAAAATTTTAAATCACGGCAGTACTCAGAGTACAGATATTTTTTACATTCTCATCAAAAAAGTTATTACATTTGTGTAAAATATTACGTCTGGTCACGAAATACAGGTTTTTACGAGTGTTTCTGCCTGTCCATATGCATGTTTGTTTGCGAGTATAATAACTTTTGAAAAAATAATCTATTATATTGGCCGTTGCTATGCTCTTTAAGTGTCAGAAACTAAAGATCAAGTTCATTGGCTATTTTAGGTGAAAATTTAAAAAGTTAGAGAATTTTCAAAGTTTCTGAGACAATTTTTTTCAAGATTTAAAAATTCCATGTACGGGTATTCGTAATAATTGAAAATCCGAACAATTTACCTTATCGACTTCTTTTGATAAAAAGAATATTACCAGAATTATAGCGTTTTCAACAAATTAAAAAAAAAAATACCAAAATGAAAATTGTAAACTAACCAGCGCGAGACTTTAGAAAAATACTCGAGAGAAGAAAAACGTTGCTTTCTGAGAGCCCTACAATATTATCATAACAACTTTTCAGATTGTTTTAAATAATCCAAAATTCAAATTTTGAAAGAACCAAAAATAATGAAAAATCTTAAATTTAATTTACTGATTTAACTGTGCAAGATGCGGAAAAAAGAAGAGAAATAAAAAATTGTGCACCTTAAAAAGATCCAAAAGTTTTTTATTAATTACTTTTTGATACGAAGGGTAGGTTTTGTTTTATTCGTAAAAAAACAACATTAAAATTATAAGATATAAGTCTTTGGACAAACGACATAAGCAATGAAAAAAATAAATAGATAAAAGTTGTTTACCTTAAAAAGAGCTAATGAATGTGTTATTAATCTAAAATGCTATTAAAAATTTTCTGTGTTATTAATGATACTAATGTTAATTTAACAAAGATTGTCCAAATGACAAAATTTAATTTAGATTGTGTCAAAATATAAATGCAATAACAAAATTTTATAAATAGCTGTTTCCTTTATCACAAAATCACAAACAAAAAATCAGATTTTATAATTGTGTTTCTTTTCACTTCTTTCTATCCAAAATAGTTATTAGATGGAAGAAAATTGTTTCTTATACACAAAAAGTATTTAAAAAACAGTTTTTAAACAACTTGAAAAAAAGTTCAGAGGTTTAAATT
>NC_046661.1:32453748-32454911 GCF_010883055.1 Belonocnema kinseyi | reverse complement strand
GGTTTTAATAGTTCAATATATGTGATAGAACCTCTTTAAATTTGAAATTAGTGTATACTTTTTCATGTTTGAGCTACAATTATTCCATTTTAGAAGTTATAATTTACAATTGTGAAAAACAAATGAAATGTTTTAATTAATTTATATTTAAAACAAAAAATCTTTGTATAATTAAATCTAAATGCAGCTGCAAACATTTAATTTGAAATGCTTTGAATTCAAGGTATATTTTAAAAAGAAAACTGAAAGCAAAGGATCGACTTTCAAAGGAATCGAAAGAAAGTGACTCGCTGGATGGCAAATGAACATGGAAAATGGTGTTTTTTCGCATTTTTAAATTTTAAATTAAAACTTTTTCGCTTTGTAACAATTTCGAATCCCAGAATGTTATTTTTGACCTAACCTATAACTTATAACGAAAATTCTGAAAATTCAAACAATAAGGCTATATTCTGAAAATTAAGCAATTTTATGGTTAAAATTCAAGTTCTTAAACTGAAGGCCTAAAAATGTGCAAATTTTAAATCAGTGTTGTGTAAATTGTATTGGTATCTTAAAAGAGTATAAATAGTTCTTAAATTAGTTTTTAAATTTTCTGAAGTTTACCTTTTTTACATACCTAGATGCCAAAAAAGCCTACCAGTGACTGAAATGGATTAGAAAAAAATCGCCAAGATCCAAGAATAGAAATTGAATGTACAGCGAATTTAAAAATTTTTAATTGTGATTATCTTTAACTTTGTGATATCAAAAATTTCCATACAATTTTTTTTTTATTAGTACTGTAGGAAAAAATTAACAAGATCGAGCGCCGAGATTATAATTAGAGCAAATTTTCTGTAATTCTATGGGGACGGCTGAAATATTCCGAAAAATAAAATTCCCGACTCGGTAAAACTCTCTGTCCCGAAAAATATAATTCCAAAACTAATAAAATTCCTGAACAGTTTATAATATTAACGAATATAAAAATTCCCAAATAATAAAACTCCCCAAATAAAATTGTTTCTTAATCAGTATTAATTATTTATTAAAAATACGATAATAAAATATTGCTACCAAATAAATTTTTGTTTAATATTTAAAGTGTTAAAAATTGTTTGAATTTAAAATGAAAATTATTTTAAAAATTTTACCGACAAATTCATATACAAAAACACGTG
>NC_046661.1:32443179-32453648 GCF_010883055.1 Belonocnema kinseyi | reverse complement strand
TGTCAATGAACAATGTTTTCCACACTTGTTTATCTCGAAATGTCTTTTTATAATACTTTTTTAAAAATTAAAAATATGATTTTTCGAGAACATTTTTTTTATCATTAAAAAAAGACTGTACCGAAAACCTAGATCAAACTTCAGATCTGAAAAAATTCAGCGATACATACATTTCAAACTTTTCTAACCTCAAAAAATCTGTCTACTGCTTTGCCGTCATATTTTACGAAGAATGAGAAAATAAGAATTCGACTTTGTAGTACGATGAGGGCAGCACCTCGATAGGGCAGAAAATGTGATGTCCTATATATATAATTCCCCACTCCGACGCCCCGTGCCGCATCTACGTTTATAATATCTTTGCCCTCACACTCTCATAGCAGTAATTTTAATGACGTCATGCCAGTACTCCCAGTCAATTATCGAACACAACCCTAGTAAATTACGTACCAAAATGGCGGGCCTACAGAACTGCATTACCGCGCTTTTTGGAATTTCTGGTACGGGCATTCGTAGGATTTCTTTTTGCAATGCCAAAATTTTTCATGAAAAAATAATGATGCCAACGAAACTGAAACAGAGAAAACGCAAAAACACTTCGGTCTGCCATAAATTCCATGTGACGAGACTACTTTTAAACGTATACAAGTAAATAAAATTAATGAAAATCATGCAAATGAAGCGCAATGTTTTTTTGCAACATAATATTTAAGAATGTTGCTTGTCAGTATCTTCTGGAACACAGGTCAATTAATCTAACCTAAAAAGTCTCGGTAATTTGTCATTATTTTTCACATTTATGTTTTATTATTATTATTATTATGAAATATTGATCAATTTAGTATTTAATAGCTGAAAAACTGTTCATATGATTTTATATACAATTTCGAAGAAAACTGTACCTAATAAAATATACACTGATAAATCAAATTAATTATAATAAACTCATGTACCTACGTGATTCTGTCAATTTATTTCATTTATTTCAAAGAAGGTTTGCAATGGGCAACAAAGTCTCATAGTTTTTATTATTGGAGGGAAACGGGAACCGCAGAATATAAAGTCCCTTATATGCACGTGTAATTTACATCGTGTAAGAAACGAGGCATGTGTAATACCTAGTAATTTACCGTAAAAAACTACGAAAAATTACCTAGGGTATTTTACTTTCCCATCCTTGCCCAATGCAGAGCAGGGATGTGGAATTAAGCGTTATTGCAGGTTTTTTACGTAAAATACATAAGTGAAGTATTTGACGTAGAAAACAAAAAAAATACCTCGTGAATTACGAACCAAGATGGCGAACATGTAGAATTGTGCATAACCTCATTTTTTTCAATTTATGGCACATGCTTTTGTTACAGTTTTTTTCCGTGCCAATATTGTTCATGAAAAATAACAATATCAATTAGAGTGAAATAGAATAAAAAAACACTCTGGACCTCAATATATTCCATGGAATAATCTTAATTTCAAACTTTTACAAGTGATAATTGTGAAATATTGTTATTTTTGTTCATTTAAATCAGACAGGCCCAGCTTGGGGAAATTCCCGCCAGGAACACATGTTCAGCGTCCGCACTACTATTTCGCCTGGAGAGCGAGGGTGGTGGTAGGCGCGTGGTAAAGGCTCTCCTCTCCGACGCAAGCAGCACCGCAGATACGAAATATCTGCCAGGGTGCTTGGGGCGACTAACTTTCCAATATCAAATTGTAATAGTGAAAAGAGTTTTAATTTTTTTTTTCATTATGTTGACATTTATTTTGAATTAATATAATTCAAAGGAACATATATATTGTTTGTTTCACTTGCTCATATATGCTAATGGCAAAATTCACCATAGATCTACCGTAAACTTTTGGAGTTTTGCCCTTACTCCCAATATATAACTTAGGTAGACTGATGATATACATTCTATATTACTATTCGAACATATCAACTTAGTAGGCTCAAACTCACTTTCAAATATTATATATATTATATTTAATACATATAATATTTAGTAGAACATATCTGAATTTATTGATACTGAATAGGATTAAGATATTATCATTATATTTCATTTCAGTAACGTATCTTTTTACCTTATGCAATATGTTAATAAATTGTCATACTGCAAAAAATATCATCCAAAATTTATGTACATTACACACACAATGTAAAAAATGGTGATGCTGAAATATTGCGAATAATGCACATGAGTACAACAAAGAAAAACTTTGTACAATTATCTTTTTTATTATATTTATTGTCAATAAATGTAAAAATACTGAAATAAAATATTTAAAACTCTAGTGACTATTGCAAATATATATTGAAAAGTTAGTCGTCCCAAGCACCCTGCCAGATATTTCGTATCTGCGGTGCTGCTTGGGTCGGAGAGGAGAGCCAAAAGCACGCGCCCACACGCGCCTATCACTACCCTCGCTCTCCAGCCGAAATAGTGGTACACGCTAAATATGTGTTCCTGGCGAGAATTTTTCCTAGCTGGGCATGTCTGAAATAAATACTTGTGATTGAAATGTATTTAAATATATTTTTTTAGGAATGCCGGTGAATTATTTAAACCCAAGAAGTCTTCGTAATTTGCTGTGATTGTTCATGTTTATATCTATTTTTTCATTATCAAAAATCAATTTTGTTTGAATATTGAATTTGAAAATTTAATTATTAAAAATATATTGATTTTTTACCAGTAGACAATAACATTTAACAATAAAATTTACACTGATAAACCAGTTTCATTATAATAAATTTATGTACCTACAGGATTTTTTAAATTTATTGCAAGAAATGTTCGCGAAGGGCAACACGTTTTAGACCTAATGTTTGTGGAGGGAAACGGAAACCGCTGAACGCAAAATCCCATATACGCGTAATTTACATCGTGTAAGAAACTAGTGATGTAAAATACCTAGTTATTCACTGTAAAGACTCACCTACCAGTAAATGCATAGTTTTTAATATTTTATCAATTAATTTCTTGTCTAAAACACCACACTGCTCAGTTCGAGCCTCAGTTTCTTTGATGTTAATTTCAACCATAAACGTTTCAATTTTCAAAGTGTACATTTTTTAATGACAGGGCTACGTGTACAGAAATTTCGGCACGAATTTCAGGACGAAGGGGCTCTATATATCGACATTTTGGTACGATTAGCTGGATATTTTCGGTACATGTGTTGCATCGTTCACATGGGCTGAAGCCTTTACGCCTTTCTTACAATTATTTCTTAAATATATTTAGCTGGTTAATAGATAAATATATATATTTATTTATAGCGGACAGAAAGCCGATTTGAGTAAACATTTCATTTGAAGTTAAGTTATAAATTTTCAACTTCTGTAACCGAGAATTTTATTCTCAATTCATATTGACTTATTATCCCAGATAATAATCGTCAAAGATATTATAAACGTAGATGCGGTGCGGGCTAGTTACCCGCGATAAATATAGTATAGACGGCGCGTCCGGCGAAAATTGTCAGTTCCCCTCTACCCACCGCTCCCCGGTTATAGCACCCATCGACAACAGCCACTTGGAGCACTGTAAGCAACTCTCCGTAGGCCCCTCGAGGCGCACTAATAGTTACTTAGCTCGGACAAGAACCATTTGGATTGAAAGAAAATTTAGTAAATTGCCAATTAAAACATTTTTACATATATAAGTTATAACTTTGCAAAACATGGTGATTTTAATAAATACCACAAATAAAAGTCGATGAATAATTTATATTACGGTTTCATATATTTCCCAATATTTCTAAAATTATTACTTATAATTTTCATTCTATATATTGTCTATATATAGTTCTTTAATATTATTTATTTTTTATTTTTATTTTTATGGTCTGCAAACTTCTATGGATTTTTTTAGACTTTTATAAAAATATAATTATAATTCCAAGTGATATGAAAATTGTTCTTTCGGTTTTTAGATGTTAAGACGGCAGTTCCAAGCCAGATTACGTTTCGCATTGGCAAACAAAACTGGACGAACAGAATTTAACTGTCATATTCATAAAAAATATCATGTTCCATAAAATATATTTTAAAATAAACTTTAAATTATTATAATTACTACAGCTTACTCGAAATATATATAATTTAAATTATTTTTTAAGTTTTTCAGAACTTTTAAATATATTTAGAATGATTCCCATTTTGTCATAAAATTTATGTAAAATTCTGCTAAAAAATGCCTAAAAATGTTCCAGACCCTTTTACAATCTTATAAATTTTATAAAATGTTTGAAATATTTTCGACACTGTAAACTTACCGAAATTATAAAATTCTGAAACCTGAAAATCCCGAATTTAAAAATTCTAGAATAATGAAATTCTGGACAGTTTACAATACTATCGAATTTGAAAATTCCCGAAAAGTAAAACACCAGGCCGAATGCTGTCTAATGATAAAATATACAAACTAGAAAATTCCCGAATTGCAGAAATCGAGAAAACAGTTTTGTGGTCAATATTATTTATTTATTACAAATACAACAATCAAATATTTTTATAATAGAAATTTTGTTTAATGTTTAATTTTGATAAATTATTGTTTCAATTTAAAATAACAATATTTGTATAAAAATGTGAGACAAACATAAATTTAAAAACACGTGAGCTTCAATTAAATCAAACTTTACAGGATTCAATTCAGACTAATTTAACGCGACTTTTATTTTTATTTTTTTTAATAATAATTTTTTTTGCGAGAGTTTTCTGTAATATACAAAAATACAATGCACATTTTCAAACATCGTTTTCTATTTATAAATACATTTGTTCAATTATTGTTATTTTTAATTCTAACAATAATTTTTAGAAACTTTAAACATTAAAAAAGTTTTTTCTTTGGTATAAGTATTTTATTATTCTATTAAAAAAAAATATTTGTTTTCAAACTATTTTTTAATTGTTCAAATTAGGGAGTTGTCTAGCCCGGATATTGTATATTTCGGAAATTTTTCTGTCGGCAATTCTCAAATTCTGTAAGATTGTAAATTGTCGAGAATTTTCCAATTCGGAACTTTTATATTTCGACAATGTTATAATTTCGGAATTTTTACAGTGATGTGGGAATTTTATTTTTCGGAAAAACGACTGAAAAATCCCGAAAAATAAAATTCCCGACACTGTAAAATTCGTAAATTGAAAGATAACCAAAGAATAAAATTCCCGAAATTATAAATGTCGAATTGGAGAATTCACGAAAAATAAAATAAATAAAATTCCGGAAAAGAAGATATTACCGAATTTGAAAAATTCCTAAAGAAAATGATTAAATTACAAAATATCCGAACTAGAATATTCATGAATTTAAACAATTCAACAAATTGTTTATTAAATATTATTTATTTATTGAAAATACAATAATCGAATATATATTTCTGTATGAAAAATTTTGTTTGAAAATGTGCATAGTATTTGAAAAAAATATTTAAAAGTTCTGAAAAATCGATTTTTTTAAATTAAAAAATAATAAAAATAATTTTTGATATAAATCGTTGTCGAATTGAATCCTGCAAAGTTTGTTTCAAAAATGTTCTTATGTAGGGACGAAGAAAATTTAGGCAGAACATTTTTTTCTTTCAAATCGCACGTGTTTTTTAATGTTTTTTTTAATACAATTTTTATAAAATTATTATTCAGGTGCCGGAGATTTCATTTTTTGGAATTTTTCGTTCATCCCTTTCGGGATTATTTCAGCAGTGCCATGTTTTATACCTCCTCTTAAAATCATGTAATTTTTCAAAATAAAAAGTCAACATTTCAAAACATTTTAAAATCATCAAAAGTATCGACTCTCTTTTAAATCATTTCTGTAACATTTATGTAAAATCCTGTTCTTTAAGAATCAAAATGAAATACTTTTACCTTGAAAATACAGATAAAAAAATAAAACAATTACAATTGTAACATTCAAAGTTTAAATTTGTCACTCTGAAATTGTGACAATTCTTTTTCAAATTGCTTACTATTGAAAATTGTTTTTTTTTCATTTCCAAACTAAATAGATTAAAAATGGAATATTTTATACTGTAATAATACTTCAAAAAGATTTTGAAATTGAATAAAGGCGTTCATTTGAGAAGCCATTAATTCGAACGTTTACACTTGTGTCAATACTAAGGCTTTCGAATTAAATTAGTTCAAATTTTAACGTTAAAATATGTAAATTATATCATTTTGAACAGATCTAGAATCATCTTGTCAAATTAATCACTCTTAAATTTTTAATACTCGAACTGCAGTCCAATTTTCAAATTTACTTTCTTTTCCCGATTTGTCCCGGTCGCGAGTATAGCTCAACATTCAAAACAAGTTTCATTTTTTTTTCAAATAGTAATTTTTCGGTTCTAATTACGGGACAATCATTTAATTCTTTGAAAGATTTTTTACAAATCTTGTTCATAATTTTTACATTCTCATCCAAAATGAGAAGGTATTAGTTTTTTTATGAAAAATGACTTTTTCGGATTTTATCAAATGTCGACGATTTGAGGCCTCTTGAGTCAGAAAAACAAGTTTTTACGTCGGGGTCTGCTTGGCTGTCCGGCGTCATCGTTGTTGTCTGTATACCGGATACCCAATGGGCACAAAGTTTGGCGACGTCTTTACGACATCGTTACAAAATACTTACGATAACTTTAGTATATCATGTGTCCATGTCGTTAAGGTGATGTCTTTACAATATCGCAAAGACACTGAAACTGCATGGACATAGGATGTCGTAAAGTTATCGTAAAGATGTAACGATGTCGTTAAGTTGTCGCCAAATTTTGTGTCCACTGGGTAACTTTTGAAAGACTGGTCGGATTGAATTGGACTTTGACTTTGATAACTTTTTTTGATAAAATCAAACCTACCAAAGTTAAAGGATTTTCAAAATCCAAAAAACCAAACGAAAATGGACATTTGAAGCAAAAAAAGCTTGATATGGGAAAAAGTCAAGTGGCGAAAAACGCTACTTTTTCAAGGCCTCATGATTATTTTATCACATTCTCATCCATAATGAGAAGAGTTTTATGCGAAAAATGACTTCCGCGAATTTCATGAAATTTCGACGTTTTGAGGCTCCTTGAGTCAGAAAAACAAGTTCTTACATCGGCATCTGTCTGTCTCTCTGGCGTCTACGTCGTCGTTATTGTGGTGTGGTTGTCTGTGTATCGGATAACTTTCGAAAAAATAGTTTGATTGGATCGTGCTTTGACACAAAGTTTTTTTCATTTAAAGAATTGTATGTAAAAATTGTACTATTTTTATTTTTATAAAAAATATTTTTCTTTAATTAAATTGTTACAATAAAAGTGTTTAGAAGATATTTTTAAAAAATCTTTCGGGGAATAAAATTAGTATTTATAAGTCGACAAAGGTTTGTTTTCCTTACCAAATTTGGCTTTCGTCTAAATTTTTCCAGTTGTTTTTACTATAGTGCAATTTACGTTTGTATCTCGGGCGAAGAAATACATTCGATTGCTTGACCAATATTCTTTGTAAGTCATTTTTTTCATAGAAAATTACCCCGAGTGACCTTCAATTATAATTTTATAAACGTGAAAAAACCACATCACAATGTTTTCTATGAAAAACACAATCCCTGAGTGACTGAACAAAATCGGAAAAAATAAGAGTCAATTTATTCAGGAACAAGATTTTTGAACAAAAATGACCTTGAGTGAACCTTTAATATATATTTGTTAATTTTTACAAAAATGAAGCTTTATTTTCTTGACACAAAAAAATAATAATTTGTAAAATAATATAATAATAATTTCCATTCAAAAATTCTGATGACATATTTTAATAGCTTTAAATTTGAAATTATTCAATATAATGAAGACTACAAATTTAAAATGTCTCAACTATATTAAGGCTTTAAATATTTTTAAAATTGCTTTTCTGGAGACTAAATAACACTGATTCTTTTATCAAGAAATCACAATGAAAATTGTTTAAAAAAGTTGTTAAAAGAGTTTTAAAAACCTTAAAAAAGGTCGGAGGTTCTAATAGTTCAACATATATGATACAACCTCTATAAATTTGAAATTAGTCTATACTTTTTCATGTTTGAGCTACAATTATTCAATTTTAGAAGTTATAACTTACAATCGTGAAAAATAAATAAAATGTTTTAATTAATTGATATTTAAAACATCAAACATCTAAATGCAGCTGCAAACATTGAATTTGAAATGCGTTGAATTCAAGGTATATTTTAAAAAGAAAATTGAAAGCAGAGGATCGACTTTCAAAAAAAGCGGAAGAAAGTGACTCGCTGGATTGCAAACGAACATGGAAAATGGTGTATTTTCGCATTTTTAAATTAAAAATTTAAACTTTTTAGAGTTGTAACAATTTCGAATCCCATAATGTTAATTTTTTACCTAACCTATAACTAATAACGAAAATTCCGAAAATTCAAACAATAACGCTGTATTCTGAAAATGAAGCATATTTAATGTTAAAATTCAAGTTCTTAACCTGAAGGCCTAAAAATGTACAAGTTTTTCCATTACTGTTGTGTAAATTGTATTGAAATCTTAAAAGAGTATAAATAGTTCTTAAATTAGTTTTTAAATTTTGGGAAGTTTACCTTCTTTACATACCTAGATGTCAAAAAAGCTTACCCAATTTTTTCAAATTTTAATCACTTATTTTCTAAGAGAAAATCACCCCCATTTACAAGTGACTGAAACGGATTAGAAAAAAATCGCCAAGACCCAAGAATAAAAATAGGATGTGCAGCGAATTTTTAAATTTTAAATTGAGATTATCTTTAACTTTGTATTATCAAAAATTTCTATACACAATTTTTTTATTAATACTGTAGGAAAAAATCAACAAGATCGAGTCTCGAAATTATAATTAGAGCAATTTTTCTGTAATTCTATGGGGACGGCTAAAATATCCCGTAAAATATAATTCCCGACTCGGTAAAACTCTCTGTCCCGAATAATAAAATTGCAAAACTAATAAAATTCCTAAACATTTTATACTATTAAAGAATTTGAAAATTCCCAAATAATAAAATGCCCCAAATAAAATTGTTTCTTAATCAATATTAATTATTTATTAAAGATGCGATAATAAAATATTTTATCAAATATATTTTTGTTTAATATTTAAAGTGTTAAAAATTATTGTTTGAATTAAAAATTAAAATTATACGAAAATTTTACCGACAAATTAATATAAAAAACACGTGTTTTTTAATTAACATTTTGATTTTTCGGAAGAACTTTTGTGATTTAAAAAATACTATATAAATTTTTAACCAAAATATCTTATCCAGAAATATATTTTGTTTTAATTATTTTTATTTTAAATTTAAATAATAATGTTCAAACTCTTCAAAAATTTAAAAAGTTGTTTCTATTGTATAAATATTTGATTATTTCAATTTAAAAAAAAATATTTGTCAAACTAAAATGTTTCAGCAATTGTTTATCTCGAAATTTCGTTCCATAATAGTTTTTTTAAAATTAAAAATATGATTTTTCAAGAAAATTTTTTTTTATTAAAAAAAAAAAGACTGTACCGAAAACCTGGATCAGGCTTCAGATCTGAAAAAATGCAGCGATATGCATACATGTCAAACTTTTCTAACCTCAAAAAATCTTTCTACTGTTTTACCGTCATATTTTACGAAGAATGAGAAAAGAAGAATTCGACTTCGTAGTACGGTGAGGGCAGCACCTCGATAGAGCAGAAAATGTAATGTCCTATATATATAATTCCCCACTCTGACGCCCCGTACCGCATCTACGTTTATAATATCTTTGCAATCGCGAGACGCACGTCACCCGCATGGTGTGATTCTCATGCTGTGTGTGTGAGATAGTGTCCATTTCGCCATCATGGAATGATGGGCACATAGCTGCGTGCGTTATGGCTCGCATTTCGCGATCACGTATGACTTCACAAAATGTAAGCAAAACGCGACGCACGTGTGAAGGCATTTTAAAGGCATTAGTTGTTAAACATCTTTAAAAAATAATGATAATATATTATTGACTTTTTAAATTTATAAAGGTTACATTTTCAACACATATGAAATTATGGTATCAAAGATATCTTCCTTGAGCTGAAAAAATAAAATTAATTAATAAATTAATTAATTAATAAAAAATTGATATGAAAGATATCTTTTTCGCGGTGAAAAAAAAATTAATAAATTAAGTAATAAATAAATTATTTAAGTAAGGCCATGTGACGAGTGGGTCACGTCACCAGATTCCTAACTTACCAACACCTTTTCTGTTTCCCAACTTATTTTCAAACGAAACGCCAAATCGACTTGAAAATTTGAGGAACTAAATAAGAAGCACTAATAAACATGTGTCTGGTCCTAAATTTTTAGAATTGTGGGTCCGGATGCAATAAGGGCACATAAAATTTTTTCGTGCGAAAACGAAGTCCCCTGGAGGCTTTAGGAAAAATTTTCGAATTTTAATTTTCAAAA
>NC_046661.1:32441304-32443079 GCF_010883055.1 Belonocnema kinseyi | reverse complement strand
CACTCAAGGTAATTTTTGTTCAAAAAGCTTGTCCCTGAATAAATTAACTCTTATTGTTTCCGATTTCGTTCTGTTACTTAGGGATTGTGTTTTTCATAGAAAAAATTAAAATGTGGTTTTTTCACGTTTATAAAATTATAATTGAATGTCACTCGGGGTAATTTTCTGTGAAAAATATTGATTTACAAAGAATATTTGTCAAACAATAGAATGGATTTCTTCGCCCGAGATACAAACGTAAATTGTACTATAGTGAAAATAACTGGAAAAATTTAGACGAAAGCCAAATTTGGTAAAGAAAACAAACCTTTGTTGACTTATAAATACGAATTTTATTCCCCGAAAGATTTTTATAAAAATCTCTTCGAAACATTTTTATTGCAACAATTTAATTGAAGAAAAATATTTGTTTTAAAAATAAAAATAGTACAATTTTTACATACAATTCTTAAAATAAAAAATCTGTGTGTCAAAGCACAATCCAATCCGACTATTCTTTCGAAAGTTATACGATATATAGACAACCACAAGATCAATAACAACGACGACGTAGACGCCAGAGAGACAGATACCGATGTAAAAACTTGTTTTTCTGATTCAAGGAGCCTCAAAACGTCAAAATTTCATGAAATTCGCGGTAGTTTTAAAAAGTTAAAAAAAAGTTTTAAAAGATTTAAAATAATTTAAAAGAGAATAGATACTTTTGATGATTTTGAACTGTTTTGAAATGTTGACTTTTTATTTTGAATAAAGAAATAATTTTAAGAAGAGATATACAAATATGGGACCACTGGAAAAAATTCCGAAAGGGATGAATGAAAAATCCCAAAAAATGAAATCTCCGGCACCTGAATAATAATTTTATAAAAATTGTATTAAAAAATACATTAAAAAACACGTGCGCTTGGAAAGAAAAAAATGTTCTGCCTAAATGTTCTTCGTACCTACATAATAACATTTTTGCACAAACTTTGCAGGATTCAGTTTAACAACGATTTATATCAAAATTTATTTTTTTTTACGTTTATTATTTTTTTTATTAATAAAATATTCGATTTTTCAGAACTTTTTTACATTTTTTTCAAATACTATGCACATTTTCAAACACATTTTGTCATCCAGAAATATATATTTGATTATTGTATTTTCAATAGATAGATAATATTTAATAAACAATTTTTTTAATTGTTTAAATTCAGGAATTTTCTAGTTCGGTTATTTTATAATTCAGCCATTTTCTCTGGTGATTTTTAAAATTTGGTAGTATCTTATTGTCTGGAATTTTATTTATTTTATTTTCCTGAATTTTCCAATTCGACTTTTATATTTCGGGACTTTCATAATTTCGGGAATTTTATTATTTGGTTATTTTTCAATTTACTAATTTTACAGTGTCGGGAATTTTATTTTTCGGGATTTTTCAATCGCTTTTTCCGAAAAATAAAATTCCCACATCACTGTAAAAATTCCGAAATTATAACATTGTCGAAATATAAAAGTCCCGAATTGGAAAATTCTCGACAATTTACAATCTTACCGAATTTGAGAATTGCCGACAGAATATTTCCGAATTATACAATATCCGGGCTAGACAACTCTCTAATTTGAACAATTAAAAAATAGTTTGTTTAAAAAATTTTGTTAAATAGAATAATAAAATATTTTTAGCAAAGAAACAATAATTTAAAAAATTAAACATTAAACCAAATTTCTATAATAAAAATATTTGATTATTGTATTTTTAATAAATAAATAATATTGACCACATAACTGTT
>NC_046661.1:32438072-32441204 GCF_010883055.1 Belonocnema kinseyi | reverse complement strand
AATTAAAATTCGAAAATTTTTTCTAAAGCCTCCAGGGGACTTCGTTTTCGCACGAAAAAATTTTATGTGCCCTTATTGCATCCGGACCCACAATT
Source organism: Belonocnema kinseyi (assembly GCF_010883055.1). NCBI lineage: Eukaryota > Metazoa > Arthropoda > Insecta > Hymenoptera > Cynipidae > Belonocnema > Belonocnema kinseyi. The sequence goes on along the minus strand of NC_046661.1, from coordinate 32,441,109 downwards.
ATGAAAAAAGTTTTTTTGTAAACAAATTTTTTGGCTTATTTCATAATTATGAAAATGTATGACCAGACACATGTTTATTAGTGATTCTTATTTTGTTTCTCAAATTTTCAACTCGATGTGGCGTTTAGTTTGAAAATAAGTTAGGAAACAGAAAAGGTGTCGGTAAGGTAGGAATCTGGTCACGTGACCCACTCGTCACATGGCCTTAATTAATGATAAAAAAATAATTCTAATGATATATTATTGACTTTTCTAAATTTATAAAGGTTCAATTTCCAAAGAAATATGACATTGATAAGAAAGTTATCTTCTTGAGATGAAAAAAATTAATAAATTAATAATTAAATAAATTATTTAATTAATTAATAATTTTAAAAATAATGTTAATAATATATTTTTGACTTTTTAAATTTATAAAGGTTACATTTCCAACAAATATGAAATTGTTATCAAAGATCTCTTTCTCGCGGTGTCCAAAAGGGAATCACATTCCTGCAGAAATAATAAAATGTTTGCCGCGAAAGTAATTAAATCGCATTTCATTGTTACAATTAAAAGATCAAAATGAAAATTAATTTCCGTAATATTATTAATTTATATTTTAATTTTTTAATATAAATAGTACATCTAAAGCTTTATTATTATATAATAATTAGTTATTATTATATTATAATATTACATTATGTAATACACACATAATTACAAAAAAGATTTATGTATATATGATTAGATTTATTACTTTTTTAAATAAAAATTACCAATAGCATTTACGAATTTGAATGCAGCGCGCGCTTAGGTCAAATGTCAAATGTAGTCAAATGACGGAAGATCGGAGGCTGATTTGACCAACGAAGTTGACCGTCGAGTTGCATTTGTTTTCAAATTTAGAGTGTTGACATATTTCGACCCGGCAACAGCCCTCGAGTTTTCTTTCGGGTTTATAAATAATCATTAAATGCGTGCTGGTGCTATCTGACCTGTTTTCGTCATCAGTGTAACTTGTGCATGGTAAGTACCTAAATTTTTAGCTGAATACTTCTAAACATCATTTTTTCTTTGTGTGCTTTTTGTGATTACTAACCTCAATTCCTAAGCTCAGGCCTCGTACTCAGGACCTGCATTGAATTTTACTTTTGAAGCAGTTTGGCAGTGTACTAATCTAATATTTAAAATTTAAAAAAATGAACATGATTTATTTAAATTCTTATTGCTGAAGATTTGTTTATTTTTTTGTTAAATCCAACTCTTATTTGTCTTAAAGTAAATTCTTTTTTTCTTTAAATATCAACTACTACATTTTTCGTGGAAAATGAATCATTTTCAGTTAAAAGTTCAACTGCTTTCTTAAAAGTTAATTTTTTTCTTAAAAATTTATTATTTTTTTTGTTGAAAATTGATTATTTTTTTAAATGAAAATTACTTATTTGTATTGTAAATTTAACTGATTGGTTAAAAATGCACTTTTTTGTTCAATATTGATTTGTGGTTGATTTTGAACTAATCCATCCAGATTATTACATTTTCCAACATAAATTTTAATTATTTAAACAAATAAAATTTGTTTCGACAATTTTTTTTTCGAAAATTTGTTTTTTTTTTGCCCTAAAAATTATTACTATTGGTCTAGTGGAATATTTATTAACATTGGTTCAATTATTTTTAATTATTTAAGCAAATGCGATTTGTTTCAATAATTTTTTTTCAAAAATTATTTTTTTTTTTATTTAAAATTATTACTATTTCTTTAGTGGAGTGTTTATTAACATTGTTTAATTAATTTGTAATTGTTTAAACAAATCCCATTTTTTTACATAATTTTTTCGAAAATTTTGATTTTTTAATCAAAATTATTACTGTTGGTCTAGTGGAATATTTATCAATATTGATTAATTATTTTTAATTATGTAAACAAATTTCATTTGTTTAAAAAAGTGTTTTTTCTTAAACTGGTCGAAATCGCAGTTTATTATCGTTAATAACATAAATTTATTTAAAAATATTTTCCAATTATATAAAAAATAAATTATTATTCATTTTTAACAACTTTTAGTTTGTTCAAACAATCATTTTTCTACCAAATTTATAAACCTTAATTATTAGTTGAAAATAAATAATAATTTATTGTTTCAACAATTTGAAAATATTTAAAAATGAATGTATGTCACCTAATGATAAAAAACTGCCAGTTCGACGAATTTTTAAAGAAAAAAAAAACATTTTTTAGGCAAATGGAATTGGTTACATAATGAAAAATTAATTATCCAATGTTGTAAAATAATCCACTAGACCAACAGTAATAATTTTTATTTAAAAAAAAAAAATGTTAAAAAAAATATTTAAACAAATGAAATTTGTTTTAACAATTAAAAAATAATCAAACAATGTTGAAAAATATTCTACCAAAGAAATATTAATAATTTTAGATAAAATTTTTTTCAAAAAACATTATTTTAAAAAAAATTCCATTTATTTAAATAATTGAAAGTTAATAAACAAATGTTAAAAAATATTCCACTAGACTAATAGTAACCATTATTAAGAAAAAAAACGAATTTACGAAAAAAATAATTCTTTAAACAAATTCCATTTGTTTAAATAATTAGAAATTTATTAACCAATGTTGATAAATATTACACGAGACCAATATAAAGAATTTTAAGTAAAAAAAGACGAGAATAAAATGCTCAAAAGGTCGATTTCATGAATAATTGACACTTTTGATTTTAAGGGTAGTTTTCAGGGACTCGTGGGGGTGTGGTAGGGGTACCAAACCGATATATCTGATACATGAAATTTTTTGTTGAATAATTCTCTACAAGTCTCTATACTTTCCCATCACGTTTTCCCAAACAAAAAAAATTATTCCAAAAACTCAAAAAAGTGATTTTTCCCATGCATTTTAGATGGGCAACTTCAATTCAAAACCGGCAACTGTTAAAATAAAAAATAAATAAAAAAATTATGGAATTTCTTTTTTTCGTATTTAGAAGGAAATGGAGGGATCGTTGCCCTCTAGCATGAAAAAACAATTTGCCAT
>NC_046661.1:32426438-32437972 GCF_010883055.1 Belonocnema kinseyi | reverse complement strand
CAGCAACTATTTTCTCTTTTACGACATTTTTAAATTGCATGAAAATTGTTTAGGTTATTCTATAATATGTCATATAAAATTTTAAAACTGTGAAGGTTCTTGTAATCTTCAACCTTTCATTTACAATAATGAAAGAAAAAAATTGAAAGCCTCGTGACTTTAATATAAATATGCAGTGTATTATAACTATCTCTTTTTTTTTGTTATTTATACTTGAGCTTAAATTTTATTCCACGTTTTTAGACAAAATGCAGACAACTTTGAGAATCCTGATCATTCTGACTCCAGTTATTATGAACAATCCGAGAATGAAGAAGCTTCTAACCATAGTCGAGATAAGGAGCCTAACAATGATCGAATTCCAAGTTCTGCTTCGTCTGATGTCCGAAAAAATTCAAAAATTTCTGAGCAAGAATTAGAAGATGATAGTGATGATGCGGTGACTATAAGTTTCAACGAGGGATGCACGGATGATGAAGTGGTGGCCGATAATATCTACGTTAATAATATTCAGCAAGAAAATGATGATAGTAGTGAAGACAAGAACCTAGATGTTAATGTTCCTGCAAATTCGGCAGATTTGAAGAAAAGGGCTTTAAGAAATACATTTTGGCCGCTAATATAAATCATACCCAAGGAAATTTAATATCAAAAACTCTACGCACGTTTCCTTTCAACTTGACATTACTACCCAAGGACATCAGAACTCTATTAAAAACTCCTAATGTTATAGCAAGTCAACATGTTGTACAAATGGCTGGGGGTGAATATCTTCATATTGGATTCAAACGCACCATTATCAAAAAGTTAAAAACCCTTCCTGACAATGCGTTGCCCGAAGCGGTGATAATTGACCTGAGTACATATGGCGGCAAAGCAGACAAGGGCGCTGATCACTTTTGGCTACATCAGTTCCGAATTTGTAATATAGGCGATAAGAGACCAATGATGATCGGAATATTTCAAGGAAGGCATAAACCAATAAGCGCATTTGACTTTTACGATTCGTTTTCCAGGAGATTCGTGATATAAGTGCAGAGGGTGGAATTGTAATAAGGGGTCGACAAATACCTTTGCATATTCGCTGTTTTATTGCAGATGCACCTGCCCGTGCGTTTGTATTAGATGTAGATTAGATGTATTAGATGAAGACCACCGTAAAGGGAGAAGTCCTTTGTCTCCAATTTTAGGTTTGGTGTCACGTGTTCCATTCGAATGTATGCACTCGGTTTGGCTAGGAAATGTGAAGAAAGTTTTAAGAGGCAAAAATGGGCGGAAAGTTTGGTCATCAAAGATTCAATGGTAAGAAATTGGATATTTTCGATTCAAGATTAACATTACTTGCATCCCATAAACCTTCAGAATTTAATCGACCCCCAAGGCGAATAACTGAGTTTCACAGTTATGAAGCAACCGAATTTCGACAACTTTTGCTGTATACGAGTACAAGTGTTTTCAAGAATTTTTTTCCAGAAAAGTATTACGATCACCTGATGATATTGAACAGTGTAATGCGTCTTCTTATATCTAAAGACACACAGCGGGAAGTTTACCCATTTTACCAACAGTCTTTGGAAACGTACGTTCGGTCATGCGAAGTATTATATGGGGAGCAGTTCCTGTCTTACAATGTCCATTCCGTTTTGCACTTAGTAGCCGATGTCGAGTTGTTGGGTGGTTTGGAAACATATAGTGCGTTTGGATTCGAGAATAACATGCCAGAATTTCGAAAGACTATACGGAAACCTGGCCTTCAACTTCAACAATATTTTAAAAGATTACATGAAAGAAACGATCAAGCTCTAGTGCCATTTCTTGATGATATTATAATTCATTCATCACAAAGTCATGCTCAGGGACCTCTTACCGAAAATATTTTTTCAGACAATTGCCATCCGTTTTATAAGTTAGAAGTTAGTAAACTAATATTCTCTACCACACTACGCGACAGCTGCTGTTTTCTTCAGAATTCTGAAAGGACCCCGCAAGAGGGCCGAACGCTAAGCACCCATGATCAGCGAATAGAACCAATCCCAGTAGCTTTTGCGAAATATTAAACTATTTCTGGCTCTTGATTCGGGTTCGTTTGTTCGCCTCTATTATCAGCGTCTAGAATCCTTTGTAGCAAGAAAGTTTGAGGATACTTTACGTGTTGCTGGTGACGTGCATAACCCAGGAACCATAAAACGCTTGCAATATGTGCGCAAGTGCCAAGAGTTCTGGCCCCTGACTTACATATGCAGTAATAAACGAGAAGCGTTTCGTTATTGTCTGGTCCTATGTCATCGATCTCATTGAACGCTATCCACAGCTGGTACCTTGTCGCATTTCGGAAACGAGAAAATACTCGTACTCTGATCAAACCAGGTTCGTTAAGGCGCGTATCTAGTTGAAACTCCTCATCTTCTTCTCATTGCAGCTTGTCTTGAACGTAAGATGGGGCAAGTTCTACTTGATACACGCCAATTGTTATGTCGCGTATTTCTTCCAATGTAAGGCGAGGAAATTGTGGTACTTGAAGTTCATGCAGGCGATTCCAATTTGCATTTCCGTAGCGCATATTGTCCACTTCTACGCGCGCTTGCACAATATTTGACTCACGAGCACTCGCTATATATTCTCTTGCAAGCTCTGCTATAGCGCCTTGCATCTCGATAACAGGATGGTATCGATTAATTAAGGCACCAGCAATACGAAAGAAGTCCCTTAGATTGTGTACATGAGCCATCGGAATGGTTTTCTCGAAGAACTTGAAAATGGACTTTATGTGGCCATTTCTCGATTCCACTATCCATCTAGATTTCGTTATTAGCCGAGCTTCGTTTGCTTCTTCCGTTACCAATTGACTCTGTCCTTGTTGGAGAAATGGTAGTATCTTGGAAACAATTCCTAAGCGTTCTAAAAGTGGTTTGGCATCTCTGTATCCACGGTCCTCTATAAAAATATCACCAATGTCGAAAAATTCTCTCATACCTTCCACATCTCTTTCAAATTCGTTAATGAGCATTTGTGCGTCATTGTTTCGCGAGTCAGAAAAATATGGTCGTTGTATTTCAAGTATGTATCCGTCTGGAGCAACAATGAGAGCAGGTTTTACCAAGTGACATCCTTTATGTTTGCAGAATGACTGTCGAAGTATGCGAAAGTTACTGCTCTGAAGCATGTAAGCATAAATTCCATCGATGATAGCAATAGCTCTGGGAATTTCTGGTTGTGGATTATAAAGTTTATTGGCGAATGATGTCACGTGTCTTTCAATGAATTTCTCTCTGCTTATCGCATTAAATCCAATGTTACCAGGCACAAATCGCTACATTAAAGACTCTCTTACAGTAGAAATACGCATGCTTGTAGCTTGCCGGCTCGAATGATGAAAAATCACTTTCAGAAATTCATCAGAAAGACCTTGACGCATTTTGCAAAGGAAAGTCAGCAGATCTTTTTTCCTCACATATCTAGCACCATGTCCATGTAACTGCGGAATAGGATCACAGAATGCATACAATTCTCTAAATTGTTCCTTTGTTACAGGAGCAATAGCTTCAAACTCTTCATCAGTGAAACCATCCTCATTATTAAACGCCGCGGCCGCATGAACATTTGCTTCGTTACGAAGTTGCTGCAAAAACAGAAGTAACTGCTGTCCAGGAATCCTGTACGGTCTATTAATCGCTTGAAGTCCAGGAAGCAAGGGGCCTAAGATGAAACCATGTTCATCCAAATGATTAAAGCATGCTCTTGTTTCTTCTGGAATGAAAATGTCCATGACAATAAAAGCGTTAACTCTACATTCAATTGAAAACCTTGGAGTATTAACATCAGCATTACAGAACATGCACGTTTGCCTGCCTGTTTGTGTAAGAACATTCAGTCTTAAACAGCATGGGTAACGTTGGAGCTCCTCTATCTCATTGCGAATCGATTGATTGCAATTGAGGAATAACCTACTCTGATCGGCGACTTCAAGTGGTGGTCTTCGAAGTTGAAGGCGTCTAAAAATTGCAATGTTTTGCCTATCAGGATTATTATTTCAATCAATTCGAGCCATGTGTCTTGGTTGATAGACTCTATCGCACACATACCAATTAACTCGAACTCTGAATGCCACTTTTTAAACCATAAGAGAAACAAGCTCTTATGGTCTTGAAAGACAGAGGAATATATTAATAAAACTAAAGAAAAATTCAGAAAGAACAAAATAAAACAAATAAACACAAGAAACTAAACACAAAAAGGGAATAAGAAATACAACACAATTAATAAAGAAGGAAACAGATAGGAATTTTTTTTCCTAAGCTCACCAATAAAATTACTCATAACTCATTGGTTTGGCTAAACATATTACTGACTACTTTCTGATGCGTGATTCTTATAGTGACATCGCTTTTTGGTTTTATTGGCTGATCTTGAGCGCTTAGCGTTAAACCCTCTTGTGAAGGGTAGAATGTTATTATCGGTATGTGCACACTAGTTACTAATGTTACTTTAGGTACCATTTCTGCCTTTAAAAAACTGATTAATTAGTCAAGTTAAAATCTTGGGGACTTAGTGTTTGATCGTTTTGAGAAGCGCGCTATATGAGTCAACGGTGTAGGCGAAAATATGACAGACCACGATCTGAACCGTGATTTCTATGTTGACATCGCTTTTGTAACAAAATCTGTTGTAATTCGTTTTATTCACTGATCTTGAGCGCTTAGCGTCGCATAGCGCTAAAACAGTCCATTTTTTTGGATTATTTTACGGATATTTCATCCGGCACTTATAACCTTAAAAATTTCAAAGTTTCAGCTAAATCCACCGAAAGCCATTTTCCCATACATTTAGTGCGGAGACCTTTGTCTGATCAAAATTATAGTAAAATTTGAAGAAACTATTTTCTTAATTGTTCAGAAATTTCGAACGATGACTGCAGTTTATGGTGTTGGACTAACATCCGATTCTGTGGACATTTATCATTGATGTGACTTATCAGCTGCTGTCGAGGCGGTTAATTTGGATCAGGATAAAAACAAGGGCTATAGATTGCCTATATGGAGTGCCACTGAAGGAGAAGAAGAACACATACTCGAAAATTAGTGGATTTGCATCAGCTTATTAACACCACTCATACTTCCCCATTAACAAAGATGAATGAAGTTTCAGTAATTAGAAATCAAAATAATTAAAAATGTAAGTGAAATAATCGTAATTTTGTATAAGAATTTTCTTTATTAGAAAATTAAATTCTGAGAAAATTATATTTTTATGTTTACTACTTTTTTTACAATTTTTATACTAATTTTATACTAAAAGTTATTTTAAATTGATTCGGAGATAAACTCCTAATGCTGTCTAAAAATTGTCATCAATTTAACGGTGCGAAATATTAATGTTACGAGGCCTTCAGATTTGTTTACTTATCCACAATATTTTGAAAACATAGAATTGAAATTTAAAAATACTGTCATTCACTAAGTACCCTTAAATAATCAAAACCATCTTTTCGAATTCCTAAAACGTTTAACATGATCAATAAGGTGGTTTGAAAAAATTAAGTTTAAAAAAATTAAGTTTAAAAAAATTACGGTTCCGGTTTGTTGACGATTCTGAAACACGACCGAACTTACGGTCTTATTCAGGGTAGGATTTAGGACCGAATGTTATTAAGGCCATGTGTTACCTAATTACGTCATAGGATTCCTACTTTACAGACGAATTTCGCAATAACATATGTGCACAGTCACATGAATGAAGATATCGAGTCGAGGATTTGGGAAATCAAATAAAAGGCACTAATAAGGAACGTTTGCAAACTCCTAACTTTTTGGAATTACAAAAAGATATTTTTTCAAATGAAAATTTGTTTAATTATAAAAATTTATGAGTTTAACATTTCCTAATGCCTTTTATATAATTTTCTAAATGTGCAATTCGATATCTTAACTAGCATGGATGGAAGTTTTTGCGAAAGAAATGCCAGTAAGGTAGGAATTATATGACGCAAGTAGGCAAAAGATGGTCCTAATAGGGTTATTATTATATTTTTTCTTATATTTGTATACCTGTAACCAATTTCAATGACATATATTTAAAAAAACATTTTCTTTCTCTATCATAGCACAGTGATGGATCCGGAAATTAGCAAAATACTGAACCCAAAGAGAACGAAAATCACAGTTAGTGGTAGAATTAGCGTACGTCCGAAAACCATTTGCACCACTTCGGAAGATGATGTACCTTCAGCAAAGAAATCGAAAACTTATAAGCCTATTCAGGAAGAGAAGGAATTCTTGAGATGTCAGTTAAAACTATTAGAGCAACCTAGAGATTTGATTGAAAAAACGGATACTGATCACACAAAAATCAATCCAGAGAAAAAACAATGCTCAAGTAGCTATACTTCGAGCAAATCGTAAGTAATTATTAGTGATATTATACTTTTATTTAAAAAATCTGTTGTGTACATGTAATATTTCTATAAAAATGTATGTAAATTTGTATTTTATTCCTTTAGTTCAAGACCAAATTCCGATGATTCGATCGCAGACGTCAGTGCCAATTTAAATATTTGCGGCGCTTCAGCACTTTCTAAAATCAATGCTGAAAGTGACGGCGTACTCACAGATCCTAACGTAATACATCTTCTTAAGTGAATATCATTTTTCCAAGTAATTTCATTCATAAAAAGTTGAATCAAAACGCCATGTTATTTATTTAACTTTAAACTTGTTTTGTATATCTAGAGAAGTCAAAAAGCAAGGCGAAGATATTATTTGGCAATATTCAGACCTTAAAAAAGAAATTGTAGTTATGAAAAAGGAAATTGTATATATTAAAAGATCATTCCAAGAACAGTCTCAAACAAGTTCTGGCGACCTGAGCTTCTCTGAAAAACTCCTTGCACCTCTAGAGGGATTCCCCTTACAGACGTTAGAGCAGTTCCAGAATCTTGGCGAGAAAGAAAATCTAAAATTACGGAGAACTGTGGTAAGAATTTTAGTCAATTATAGCATATTATTTTGATACAATCTCTTTCTGTTAGTTGCTTAAGATATTTTGATTTCCTTAGTGTTTCGTCCAATAACTATGATTTTTTATTTTCTAGTATCGCCATTTGATCAACAGGGGCGGAGCAAAACAGACGAATTAGTGACTCATTTTACCTGGCTAGGTGATAAAAGTCACAAGGCATTCGGAGACACTAGAGTGTCTTATATTTTTTACAGTATGTTTTTCCTTTTTCATTTAAAAGATGTATCAGTTATTGAAAATTTCTAGAATAATCTTTACATTTATTTTTCAGCGGCTGCCAAAAAGTGCCCTTGCTTCCCGAGACCACGAGATATCAAGGAGTTCACTACGGAGATGAAGTAGGTGTTTAAACTACAAAACAAAGATATTGCAACAACTCCAAGAACACCCACGGCCAGTCCTCCGAAACTGCGAAAGCACACGAAGGAGGAGAGAGGCTGACACGAGAGGAACTACAGGCGAGATTGAATGGGCTGGAACTGGAGGAAGAGGAGAATTTAAACTATGATGGAGATAAGGAAAATCTCGTCGAATCGTCAGATGGGGAATATTTAAGCGATGAGTAGGGATTAGAGTTTCGATAAGTTTTCGTAAGTGTTTTGTAAAAAGAAAATTTTATTTTCGTTGCTCGTTGCCTACTTGAAAAGTGGATGCACTCATTTTTGGACGTAATTTTTTTCAAATCAGCGAAATCAACTAAAAATGTATTGCCAGTGTTGATAAATATTGTTTAATTTTGTTTTTTTATTTTTATTTGTATTCCTTAAAAATTAACAATTGTTCAATTTCTATTTACACATCAAAAATTTCATTAAAATCTTTTAAAATATTCTCTTCAAATTCTTATTTTTTAAATAAAAGAAAACTTTCATTTTCCTAGGAATCTTAAGAACATTTTTTTATTATGTTGAAACCTTACAAAATTTTCAAAAATCGACACTTTGTTTGACATTTTTTGGAATCTTTTCAAATTTTAAACTATTGTTTAGATTTTTACAAAACTTCTAAATATATTTCAAAATGACTCGATTTTTTCTTAAAACTTTTAATAAATCCTGCAAAATTAAAAAAATAACCTTAAAATCTTCCACATTATTTGTGTACAATTTTGGAAATCTTTTGAAAAGTTTTTAAATATTCCGTTAAAATTAATTTTTAAAAAAATCAATATTAAATTTTCCTACGAATCTCAAGATAATTTGTTTATTATCTTAAAACCTTTCAAGATTCTTAAAAAGCTTCCAAATTTTATTTCGAAATCTTCGAAAATCTATACATTTTGTTTTAAAAAATTTTTTATCTTCACAAGATTTAAATTCCGTTTAAATCTTTAAAAAATCCTAAATATCTCTTAAACTTACTCCATATTTTTGTAAATGAATAATTATTCGACTGCTATTTTTATATCAAATTTCAACAATTTAACTTACAAATACAAAATTTTGAAAGTACAACAAGTAAAATTGTGACGTTCATTCAAGTTGATTCAAAGCTCTCTATTTTAAACAATTTAGATGCAAATTGTTTAGTTTTACATATTTGATTAATACTTCATCCTTTTAAATAAATAGTCATACATTGCTAAATATTAAAAAATTAATCTTTTTCTCAATTACATTTTTTTTTTAATTGAATGGGTTAAAAATGAAATATTTTAGACTGAAACTACATTTAAATAGAATTTGAATGGAAAATAGTTTGTACAGTTTCAATCATTCGTTTACATTTATTTAACTACTAAGGCTTTCGAATAGAAACAGTTCAATTTTTAACGTTAAAATCTAAATTGTTCAATTTTGACCGGATTTAGAATTGACATGTAAAATAAATTATTGTTTAATTTTTAATATTTGAAATAAAGTTCAATTTTGAAAACCATACATCGTTTTATATATACAGTTGATCAATTAACACGATTTTTGTCAACAAATTTCAATTTCAAACGCTATTAGTTTTTACTTGTTTAAAATAAACTTTTCTCCATCTTTTATTGCGTCCACTTTTTCAAGTAGGTGCATTATCTAATAATTATTAATTGATACTGGATATGTATTGCCCGTTGGCAAATGAAATAATTAAAAGTCTGACTACGATTAAGATATTCTGTGTCCGTTGCTCGTTGCAATATATAATTATAAATGTCTTTTAAGTTTAATCTCCATTGGTAAATGAAATAATTAAAAGTCTGGCTACGATTAAGATATTGTTTTCGTTGCTCATTGCTATATACAATTATAAATTTATATTTTAAGTTTATTGCCCGTTGGCATGAAAAATGAAAATTTGTTAATGTGCTGGAGATAAATTATAAAAAAGGTATTCGTCCATTGTAAAAAGAGATGAAAACGACGATACAATTGTTTTAATAATTAAATAGACTCAAAAACGTAACTCCTCACTGCAGATAAAACTATTTTAAGTAAAACTAAATGTCTGATTACGAATAAGATAAAAGAAATCTCGAAGGCTTTCTAATTGATATGTTATACTTGTTCATCGTTCATTGTTTAAACAAATTTCTTAAAACAAATACAGTATTTATAAAGAAGAAAAATACTATAAAATATGTTTTGGAAAGTTTGTACCAGGGCAAGACTTTTTTTGCTCACACTTTTTTTTAAACAATTAACCGTTCTCCGGTTATAGCGTTTTGAATAATTAAATTTGTACTAAAATCGACATATTTGCAGAAGATAAAACACGTACACAGACATAAAAACAAATTTTGATCGAAGTAAAAGTTGTTTATACGCAAATTTTAAAAAACTCTGTTTTAAACAACTATGTGTGTAATATTCCATACATTGATGAAAAAAGGCTATTTTTTAAATTTGTTCATAAAAAAAAGTTTTATTTCGATCTCAAAATTTCTTTTTCTTGTCTCTAGTACGTGCCTTGATAATGAATTTGCCTTTTTTCAAAAATTTTTAGTCAGACAAGTGCTGAGATATTTCTCTGCAAATCTATAAATTTTAGTGCAAATTTAATTGTTTATAACGACATAATAATTTGAGAACGGTTAATTGTACAAAAAAAGTGTTATGGGAAACATCCATTTTTCTTTGATCAAACTTTCTAAAACTTATTTTACACAAAAAATTCTTTATAAATACTGTATTTGTTTAAAAAAATTACCGACCAACTTTCTAAAAATGTAAATTAAAGTGATTTAATTTCAGACTTCGAAATGTATTATATATTAACTGGCGGCTGGATTATTAATAGAGAAAATGTATTATTAAGAATGTTTACGTATAAATATTCTACGTACTGTTTATAATAATGGTTTAAATAAAATTTTTGACAAATTAATTACTTTTCTTTTATTCCCTCATAATAATAGTAATATAAATGTAAATGTTATTGGAAAATCAATATGTGCAAGCGATATGCGACGCACGTCGCAATTATCATAACGTGCGAGCGATATGCTTTTGAATTTATAAGAATTTAAAGAATTGTAAGTAGAGATGACGGTTAAAAGAAATAGAAAATATTTCATGAAAAACAGCAAAAACAATGGGATCTAATAGGAGTGTCAGAAGTGCTCCGCCCTCTCGTCCCAAATATATACCTGCTTTTCTTTACGCCTCTAGGTTTAATCCTTCAATTCAAAAAATTGGATACTCGGGTAATTTACTAAAGCTAACAGAAGATATTGAGTAGAAATTTTCAGGACACTTTCCTTCCATTAAGTTCTAGGTTCTTTGATAGAATTTCAGACTTTAGAATTTAGATCTTTCAGACCATCAAGATACAACTGATTTTTAAAATTTTGAAAACAGGCACCAAAAATTATTTTTTTAGTCTTTATGAGTCTATACGTTTCATTAAATTCTGTGTTGAATGATATATACTTTGAAGAGACGATTTTTTGACACCTTATATATATATGCAGGCCGTTAAAAAAATACTTAACGCTTTTTCATGACAGTTTGGACCCTCCTCCGGTCGCTTTTTCTGTATAAGGTCTGTGTATGTTTAAAATTGGAGTGAACCTCCTCGTGGTGCCCCCCCCCCCCCAGAGTGTTACAAATTTTTGTAACGGCCTCGTATGTAATATTTATTTTTTTCTAGATCTTATTGAATCACCGAGTGATTAAGAATGTGCATTGTCATTAAATAATTAAATCCCCAAGATCAACTATTTTTTGAAGTTCTTTAAGACGATATTGCGAATTGAATGGAAAAATTTCGATGTATTCTTAAGTTATAAATATGTACACAATATATTTATCTTAAAAATGTTATTGTAATTTTTTTCTGGATGATGTAAATTTTTCAACTTACCAGAAAAAGCCATAAAAGATAAAATTCGAAAATGATTTTTTAAAATTATGAAACTCAATTAGTGATTTGGAGAGATAATTAGATATTAGAGATTGATATCTTTCATGCAGTTGAAGTTCTCGTATTTTCTAAGTCATACAGTCTGTCAAGTTAAAGCGTGGGTGGCTTTACTCGCAGTCGGTAAGGTGTATCGACATGATTTTGGTGTCAAAATATTAAGAAGAGCTCCC
>NC_046661.1:32424450-32426338 GCF_010883055.1 Belonocnema kinseyi | reverse complement strand
TGTTAAATCAAAAAGCATGAAAGAGGGAGCTCTTCTTAATATTTTGACACCAAAATCATGTCGATACACCTTACCGACTGCGAGTAAAGCCACCCACGCTGTTACTTGACAGACTGTATCACTTTAATTTCAAAATTTTTTAAATTAGACTGTATAATTTAAAAATTAAGAATTTCTGTAAATCTAAGTTATAGTAAAAAGTTGTAAATGAAATAGTGCTACGTTGTTTTTGTTTTAGAAATTGAGCACGATAAGTACCCATCTTAAAATATCAAATAACAATATGACGTCATGAGCAATCATTAACGAAATAAATATTAATCAAAGTTGAAAAAATTGCATTTGATTTCAACTGTAAATATTTATAAAAATATCAGAAAAATATTTGTCTTGAATTAAAGATACAGTTCGTTTAACATAATTTTCTTTATTCAGCCAAGATATACTTTCAAATCAAGGAAATCATGTACAATTAAAGAAAGATCTGTATTCAAACAAAGAATTATTGCTTTGAACTAAAGAAATGTCTTTGAATCAAATAATACCGCGGCTACAGGTACTGAGCTTTCAGTACAAATAGGTGGATTTTTTGAAACAAATGGAGGTGGAAAAGGGTCTACTTCTATGAAATTTCAATTTAACCGATTTTTTCGGTAGGGTAGAGTGGGGTAAAAAGTGCCAGGGGGGAAAAGTGCCACATACGATAACACAAAAAGTTATAATATGTAGGGCGAGGTTTAAAGTGGTCAAAGTTTATTTTTCATAACACTGCGCCTAAATTAAATGAGGCATTTCCTTGGCTTTTGCATAAACAAATATATATGTATACAGGGTTTGTCCGGAAAGTAATAGGACTGAGTCGATTTAAAAAAATTTATTGAGCCATTCGTTACAATTCTTTAAAAACTTTCAAAATAGGCTAGTTTTGCGTCGATGCAGCGCTGCCAGCGCGATTTGCACGAATTGAAGACGTCACGGAAGCCATTCTCCGGAATAGCCTTGAGAGCCGCGGTGCATGCTGCTTGGATCCCCTCTGTTGTCTCAAAATGCTTGCCTTTCATCGGTCTTTTCAGGCGAGGAAACAAAAAAAAGTCTGAGGGGGGGGGGGCTAGATCTGGGCTGTAGGGCGGCTGCGGAAGCGTTGGGATGCCGACCTTGGTCAGGTAGCTGTTCACAAGAAAGGCGGTGTCAGCCGGGGCGTTGTCGTGGTGCAACTTCCAGTCGGCTGCGATGTCTTGTCGGACCCGATTGACTCTTCGTTTGAGTCTCTTGAGCACTTGCACGTAAAACTTGGCGTTGACGGTTTGTCCAGGAGGAACAAATTCATGGTGGACGATGCCTTTGATGTCAAAAAAGACAATGAGCATCGTCTTCATCGGCCACCTCTTCCCGGCCCTCCAAAAAGGCCTAGTGCCACCGAAACACACCAGTTCTTGCTAAAGCAACATCTGGGTAAGCCTGCTTGATCATATAAAACGTCTCTGTCGCAGATTTACCGAGTTTCACACAGAATTTAATCGCGTACCTCTGCTCTAACGAATGCTGCATTTTCCGCTTGCACCACTCACAGAAACACGTCGCGTAAAAATGCCTGTCCTGACTCTCCAAGTGCTCGGAGACAACTGACTAGCCGCTCGTTCGTTAGCTAGCAACCCCCTTTACCAAATCTAGTCGGTGCGCGCACACTGCGAAGTACAGTCGCGGCGGAAGAAAATCAGTCCGATTGACAAAGCCACCGAACGCGTCCTCGGGTTGCGGATAGAGGGTCCCTATACCAAGGGTTTCCACTGAATATGGTTACAAAAATAAATAGGCAGTCGCGGACAATTGTCCAGGGGTGGTCCCGAAGGAATTAACCCCCAAGCGGAGGTGTGAAAACCGTGCCGAA
>NC_046661.1:32423001-32424350 GCF_010883055.1 Belonocnema kinseyi | reverse complement strand
CTTATCATCTGTCTTTTGGAAATCTTAAAGGTTCATCCGCAAATAGTTGGGTGCATAGAGAGATTGATGCCGCTTTGGAAAACCAGATTTACTATCTCATATAGCAAAAATCGTGTGACAACTAACAAGGTCACGTTTCAGAGAGGTGTCTTTCAGGCCGACACCATGAGGCCACTCCTCTTTTGCCTTAAATTATTGCCACTATCTCTAGCACTGCGCTATTCCGATGGGTACTTGTGCGGCAAACCTGCAGATCGAAAGTACAAGGTCACTCATGTATTTTACATGGACAATCTTAAGATCTATGCTAAAAACAGAGAGCAACTGCATCTAGCTCTGGGGATTGTCGAACGATATAGTACGGATTCATACAACACCTTTGCGCTGGAGAGACTTATTCATACCTGGGCGTGCCACAGAGCCGCATTCAGGATGTGACATCTATAAAGGATACTCTCCGAAGCAGATACAAACGTCTCATCCGACAGATTTGGTCTTCCGAACTGTCGGCGAGGAACAAAATATCTGCAACGAACATCCTTGCCGTCCCGGTACTACTCTATTCATTTGGAGTAGTTCCATGGACGAAGAACAAGCTCAGATCTCTTGATATTGGGACAAGAAAGGTTATGCACATGAACAAAAGCATGCATCTTAAGTCTTCCGTTCCGCGACTGTACATCTCATGCCGTCAAGGGGATCGCGGAATATTGAGTCTTGAATGTCTTCACAACAGGATTATTCTGGGTACAGCACATAGAGTTGCAAATGGAAGAGACCCTCTTCTTAAAATGGTCAGGAATCACGAAGAAGTGGGTAAAGTAGCATTTCTGTACAAAGCAGCGGAGGAGGCTGTTGAAACACTCGGTCTTGACTTCAGTATTAGGGGTGAGCAAAATGCATCAAATCTAATCTATCTCGAGTACTCACTTCTGAAAGCCCGGATTAAGAAAGCACAATAGAAAAACTTTCGTGAACAGCTCCTCGATAAGAGGATGCACGGTTCTTCCACAGAAATGTGAAGGATCAGTCAATGTCTTGTGAGCTAACGTTTGCTTTCCTTAAATCGCCCGGATTGAAGTCTGGTACAGAGGGTTTCATTTTTGCATGCCAAGACGGTGTCATTTCCACCTTAATATACCGTCGCCACATTTTAAGCCAAGACATTCCCGATGATAGCTGCAGGGCGTGCCATGCACACCCCGAGCATTTAGCTTACATACTATCTAGTTGTTCAACACACGCGAGAACGATCTACATTCAAAGGCACAATGCGGCACTAAGAGTACTTTATTACCATCTCTGTCACTCCTACGGCATTCACCTTAATATCGCTCCTCTAAATGCTC
>NC_046661.1:32412786-32422901 GCF_010883055.1 Belonocnema kinseyi | reverse complement strand
GCTGGAAGCGGGTGCAATTTTTCAGATTAGCACCCGCTCCCGGCGAAATCCTGCGGTTGTCCTTATGACAAATTTTTAATTATATATATATATATATATACGTACATATATATTTGTTTATGCAAAAGCCAAGGAAATTCCTCATTTAATTTCGGCGAGGTGTTATGAAAAATAAACTTTGGCCACTTTAAACCTCACCCTACAAATTATAACTTTAGTGGAACTTTTCCCCCCCTGGCACTTTTAACCGCACTCTACTCTACCGAAAAAATCGGTTAAATTGAAATTTCATAGAAGTAGATCCTTTTCCACCTCCATTTGTACCAAAAAATCCACCTATTTGTACTGAAATTTCAGTACCTGTAGCCACGGCATTATTTGATTTAAATACATTTCTTTAGTTCAAAGCAATAATTCTTTGTTTGAATACAGATCTTTCTTTAATTGTACATGATTTCCTTGATTTGAAATTATATCTTGGTTGAATAAAGAAAATTATGTTGAACGAACTATATCTTTAATTCAAGACAAATATATATGCAGTAAAGTTCCACATTTTATAATATGTGGCAGTTTTTCCCCGCGGCACTTTTAACCCCACTCTACCCTACTTGAAGACACTTTCATCAAATAAACTTGTTTCCGAATGAAAGCTAGTGAATATATTTCTTTAATTCACAGAACTTTTCTTTGCATAGGAGAATATTTTTTCCGATTTTTGATAGTGACATTTTTGTGTTTAATCTTTTTAATGCTTAAGAGTAATCTTTCGTACACTTTTAACATTATTCACCTAACCTATGGTACACTCGTTTAGTCTCCTAAACTAAAGGTCAAGTTCGTTACCCAGCCATTTTGGATATAAATTCAAAAAGTGGGTACATTTTGAATATTTTGGAGACCACTTTTTTAAAATTTTCGAAAATTCTCTGTACGGTTATTCATAGTATTCAAAAATTTGAACAATTTATCCTGATGACTTTTTGCAAAAAATCAGAAATTACCAGAGTTATATCATTTTTAAAACCCAAAAAAACAAACTAAAATGAACATTTTAAGCCAAACAACGCATGATACGAAAAAAATTCAGGAGAAGAAAAACGTTGTCTTTTAAAAGCCCTACAAGACTATGATAACAATTTTTTAATTGGGTCGAAAAGTTGAAAATTTCAAGTTTGACTGTACCAAACATTTTTGAAACCACATTTTTTTAAGATTTAAAAATTCTATGTACGTTTGTTCATAGTACTCAAAAAGTCAAACAATTTATCCTTATGACTTTTTTCTATGAAAAGAAAATTATCATAGTTGGCGCATTTTCAAAATCCAAAAAAACAAACTAAAATGAATATTTTAAGCTAAACAACGCATAATACGAAAAAAATTCAAGAGAAGAAAAACGTTGCTTTTTAAAAGTCCTACAAGATTATGAAAACAATTTGTTTTATTTGGTTGAAAAGTTGAAAATTCCAAATTTGATCGTACCAAAAATGTTTGAAACCACATTTTCTCAAGATATAAAAATTCTATGTACGGTTGTTAATAGTACTCAGAAAGTCAAACAATTCATCTTCATGACTTCTTTCTATAAAAAGAAAATCATTAGGGTTAGAGCATTTTCAAAATCCGAAAAAATAAAATAAAATGAACATTTTAAGCCAAACAACGCATGATTTGAAAAAAAAAATCAAGAAAAGAAAAACTTTGCCTTTTGAAAGCACTGCAGTCGTTCTAGGTACTCTCGAAACTTATTAGGAATGATTGTTTGAAGACTACCCAGGAAAAAAGAACCGATGGAAAGCAATTTGGTTTGAATTGCATATCTGTCATTTACAGGTTAAAAGAATAAAAATCCAATCGGTTGGCCACATTTTTAATCGGTCACCTGTGCGCGGTGCTTTAAATCTGCCATTCCACATTCGTCAAAATGCTGAGTGAATAGAGTTGAATAAGACTGAATAACCTGGAATAATTCCTATGAGCATTCTACGATTCATTAATGTGCATATGAATGGGTTGAGATTCAATATGAAATGGAGTTCTTAAAAGATCACACCCAATGGTAAAAATACGATGCGCACATTGCAATTTTCAATAAGCGTGAATCTGCCAATGGCAGGTTACCTCAGGCTGTGTTCAAATGAGTGGACTATGCAAATTAAAATTTGAAAGAATTAATTATTTTGAATGAGAAGTATGAGGTAATAAATTTTAATAGTACAATGCTGATTGATCAAAAATTACATGAATTCAAATTAAATGATATTGTAATATATTATAATTGATGCGACAATTTATTTATAATGTTAATGATTATTTAATTGTAATTTTCTGTTTAAAGTAGTCTTATTAGATTATCCTGTACATAAATTATAAGATTCACACTGAATTAAGGGCCAGTGCCATTTATCTTATTCAGTGCACATAATAATGGCTGCAGGGAGTCCACGTGTTAGAAACAAACTCCGCATTTCGCTTATATCCATTTGCATCACAAACATCCGAAGGTTAAGACTTTCAATACCCGCATGTTTGGTCAAGGTAATTTCTATAACATAAAACGTGAGTGTTAGTTTATATAAATTTAAGATTCATATATGGTAATTGTGATAAATAAATAAATTTTTAACATTCTGATGTGGTGCGATGCAAATATGGCAAAAATATGTTCAGCAAAATCAATTAAAATGCCTAAAAATAAATAGTCTGTAAATAAAAATAGACCACATGTATGCCAGGATTTTCTTAATAGTTGCCAATTGAACAATTTTTTAATAAATAATTTTAATTATTTAAATTAAATTTGTTTTATTTAAATTAATAATTTTTTATCGGAATTATCGTTCCTCTGCCGATTAATGCTGATTCATAATCGCTACTGAATGGGTCCGAGAAAAAAATTACGTGGCCGATTAAAAAATTTGATTTCTCATTCAAAACTCACTCTAACCTATGGGCGACTATCTGGAATTCCAGTGACAGATACGCAATTCAGAAGACCTTTAAAACCCATTCAAATGCAGGTGAATGGATTTTTGTTTCCTGGGTAAGAACTAACAAAAAATTTGACTGGAAGCTCCTGAGTGGTGCCAAAGTTGAGTGGCAGGCTGTCAAAAATTCGAGTGAAAAAACGTCATTTTAGTACTCTTGAAACCCATTGGGAATGATTGTTTGAATGCTGAGCACTAATCAAAAATTTGACTAGCAGCTCCTGAGTGGTGACAAAGTTGACTGGCATACTGTCAAATATATAAAAAAATGACAGAATGACAATTAGAACCTTCATTTTAGTACTCTTGAAACCCATTGGGGATGATTTTTTAGGTGCAAACAACTAACAAGAAGTTTGATTGGCAGTTACTGAGTGGTGCCAAAGTTGACTGGCAGG
Source organism: Belonocnema kinseyi (assembly GCF_010883055.1). Taxonomy (NCBI): domain Eukaryota; kingdom Metazoa; phylum Arthropoda; class Insecta; order Hymenoptera; family Cynipidae; genus Belonocnema; species Belonocnema kinseyi. The sequence continues at coordinate 32,419,513 of NC_046661.1, read as the reverse complement.
CTGTCTAAAATTTCAAAAATTCGAATGAAAAAAAGTCATTTTAGTATTCTTGAAAGCCATTGGGAATGACATATTTGACAGCATGCCAGTCAACTTTGGCACCACTCGGGAGCTGCCAGTCAAACTTTTTGTTAGTTTTTTGCATCTAAACAATAATCCCGAATGGGTTTCAAGAGTACTAAAATGACGTTTTTTCACTCGAATGTTTGACCAGTTTAACGATAAATTGTTGCAAAATGCACCAACAGGTTAGTAAAAGAATTTTGAGTTCAATGAAAAAAAAGAATAATAATAAAAATAAAGAAAATAATTGTCAGTGTGTTGAAAGAAAATGAAACAAGTGAACACATTAATAGTGACAGTGCGATGAAAAAAAATCATAGAAGTATTGGTGATCAAAACTTGTTGGACCAGATATTTCAAACTGTGCTGTGATAGAATCACAGCAAGCAGCAATGCAAAGAATGCAGCAGGAGCTCGAAGATGAAAAGCGTGAAAATAGAAATGAAGAGGAATTTAATGCCAACGGATTTTTGGATGATAGAAGCATAACTAATGAGGCCCAAAGAGCAATGATAAAGTTGCAACTTAGGCCTACTACAAGGACAACGCAAAGTTACTATGAAGAGGAGATGAATTGGGCCATGAAACAGCGTTTTTATTCAGCATCGGAATATGACAGAATGAGGTAGGATGGCATAATACTACCTCATAGCCGAACTGTTGAGAAGCGCGTTGCACTAACTGCACTGGCGACTGGTTTTATACAACCTGTTTTGCAAAACTTGAAACAAAAGTTTCAAGAAATGCCAGAATGTGCAAGAAGGTGCATTCCAAAGTTCGACGAGATGGACATAATGGAGAAGTTGGATTACGATTCTTCAAAAGATATCATCGAAGGATTTGAAGATCTTGGACCACTGGGTAGGACTGCAAAAAGAGCAAATAAAGTGTTCGCTATAACTTTGAATTGTTTGGACACTTTTAATCCATGGCAGGCACTTGTTTTCTACGCATTATCGGACAATGGTGTTAGCGCAAAAGATTTGGTAACTCTGATCAGAATGTGCATCCATATGAAGCCACAGAATGTGAAGCGGATGTGCAAATGATTGTATGTGATCAGGGAAGGCCAAATAGATCAGCCTATACACAGCTTGGCGTCACTACAGAGAATCCGTTCTTTTATCACAAGAATACAAGAATCCTTGCCACGCACGAGTTTTGTCACGCAGTCAAAAATTTAATAAGTGCATGGCAAAGATACAAGGAACTTGTAATCGACGGAGAGTACGTAGCATTCAGTGAAGTATATGACACTGCGTAGCCGATAAATGTAATAATTTATCTAATACCCTTGTCATTCAAGCGAGACTCACATGCCGCCTAATAACTTCCAACGCCAAAACGTCAGAATGGCCTTTGAACTTGTGAGTCATAAACTTTCATGTGCCGTGGAAACTGCATTCGTAACAGGAAAAGTTGTCACACGTACGATCAAGAAAACGATCTGGTTCACGGACAATATGAATGACGTTGTGGATGTATGCAACAGTAGCAACGTTTATGATGCAAATCCATTGAAAAGGCCTCTTTCTGCAAAAAATCCAAAATGTTTTCCGTGTTTGGAAAAATTTTTAGAGTGGGGATCAACCATCCAAGTGTGGAGCACAAGAACGACAAAAAGTTTATAAGCTTACCCTGTTTTAATGCACTTCTTATGACAGTGAAGGGACATTTGGAACTTTCCAAAAGTATGATTGCACTTGATCCTGAATTTCAATTGTGTACAAGGATATGCATTACAGATTCAGTAGAGCAATTGTTTTCCAGAGTAAGCGGACGAAATGGATTTAATCCAAATCCCACATGCCCAATGGTCCGACTAACAATACGTCATTTGGTTGCTGTTAAGAACGTCGCATGTTCAAAGAAAGGGAATACCTGTCCAGAAAATGGAAATTATTTTCCAGCATTAACTCCAGAAGAAATGCAAGAGAAATTAAAAGATGTGGAATTGTCGGAAGAGACAGCTGCACAAAGGGCCATAGAGTTCCATGAGACAGGAAACGTGAAGTGAGTCGAAGATGACAGGTCCAAGGTCCAAGCATCACCATTTCAGGAAATCAGCGGAAAGCTAGAGGGGTTGTCAGTGACATATTTTGCAGGCTATACAGCATTCAAAACTATGGAGATATTCAAGTGTGAACGATGCTTGGAAGATATGCAGAAAGCTCCAGATGCTGAAGGAGACATCAATGATCAATACATAGAGTACCGAGAATATGAAACAGATTATAAAGCTTATAAAATTAATCTGCTTGGCAGGCCTACGGAAAAGTTTCGCAATGTAGCAACAGCTAACTTGAAAACGGTTGTTAAGAACTTCGGTAAGAAAAAAGAAACGTCTCATGGATTGAGAAAATCATTAATAGAGGATGCTAAACGCGAAATGCATGAAGTGGATCCGGAATTGTATTCGAAAGGACCTTGTCAGGATCAGGATCAGGTATCACATTGTACTTTAGAGGATAGAGCAGCAAAAGAAGATAAAAGTAAGAAGAGACAAGTCAAAGCCGCTAAAAAAAGAGAGACTGCCAAGAAACGTGACCATCAGGCAAAAAGTCAAAAGAGACCTGCCAAAGAAGTGGAAGAAGAAGAACAATAGCACTCGAGGAAAAGGCGAAAACTTAGAATTATGAAGCACGAATTGATGAAGTGTCGTTATAAATAATTCTTTAGAAGAAGTTCGAGTGAATTTCAAATCAAACCATCGAGAATTTTAATTTGGTGATTGAATTCTCTTGTGTTAAAGCTTCTAAGGCTTTAATGGACACATTGGCATCACATATCTCACGCTCGCATTTTATATCGTTAAAAATGCGAACTTTTCTACATTATGTTGAATTCTATTATATGAAATGTATATTATATTTATTTCTGTACCTCTTTCTGGGGCTGTTTATTCAGATATTGAAAAATAAATTACAAATCTCCTTTTTGATCATTATTTTAATATTGGTTTCTTATTTTGCCTTCAATTTTATTCCCAGCCACCCTGAACAATGTTGATCATTTCAATAAATTTACATTATTACCATTCATAATATGCATTAGTATAGCAACAAAAGTATTTTTATCGTCTTATTTGTATCATCAAAAAAAAGCGCATTCTATTAAAATAAAACTTATTATTTTACATTTTACTGCAACTGGTGTCATTTTTCTATAAATCTAATTTGTTAATATTGAATGTAGATAAATTTAGGCGAAAAATGTTGTTAAATAAGATGTTTGGTATCTTGTTTTTGTTTTTCCCAAAAGTTCCTTTTTTTACTTTTAATATATTTTATAACTCGAGTTTATAACAAACTTGTAGGTAGTTTTGTTCAAAAAACTTTTGTCTTTTAATTCTGTTTGTCTCTTGTGTGTCGTTTTTCAAAAAAAAAATTTTTAACTTTGTATCTTATTTTTTACGATTGAAATAGAATCTACTCGTTCTATCGGAAGATGATTAATAACAAATTTATAGATCATCTTATGGTAAAAACTTTAGTCTGTTAATTTTTATTGGTAACTTGATTTGTTTCTCGAAAAATTGAATTTTTAAATTTTAAATATTTTTTACGATTAAAACAAAAAATGTGTGTCCTATTAAACAAATATCCATGATAAATTTGAATGAGTTTTGGCTATTTTTTATAAGAACAACTTTCGTCTATTTATTTTTTTCATAGCTTGTGTCGTTTGACCTAAACTTTAATTTTTTATTTTTAAAGTTTTTTTTTTTTATTTTGACTGAAAATAAAAACTACGCATCGTGTTGAAAAGTGATTAATGACAAATTTGTAGATCTCTTCAGGGTACGCAATTTTAGTTAATTCATTTTTTGTATCTTGCGTAGGTAGACCAAAAAATGGAATTTTTGATTTTGCATTATTTTTTATATGATCAAAATTAAAATTTTCTACTTTTCAACAAAATTCAAAAAGTTGTCATGACAATCTTGCCAGACTTTCAAAAATCAACGCTTTTCTTCTCTTGATTTGGTTTTTTTTTATTTAGAAAATGCTATAACTCTGACCATTTTCTTTTTATTGAAAAAGTCATTAGGATAAATTGTTCGAATTTCCGAGTCCTATAAATAGCCGTACATCGAATTTTTAAATATTGAAAAAAATAGTCTGTAAATATTTTGAAATTGCGCTCACTTTTTGAATTTTCATCAAAAATACCTGGTTTACGAACTCGTTCTTTCTTTTCAAGCCTTAAAGATGTGTGCCAACGCAGAATCCACTCTAATCAATCTTTCGAAAGTTATCATGCCTACACGATATAAACTACAGACTACAGACTCATTCGTAAAAATCGTTTTTACTGACTCAAGGGGTCTCAAAACATGTAAATTGTATGGAAAACGAAAAAGTGAAATTTTATATAAAACGAATACCTTTTCATTAGGATGAGAATGTAAAAAAACATAAATTTGAGTAAAGATAATATAAAATGCGTATTAGGTCTAATACATTTAATAAGAAATTAATCTATTTTATGTTCTGAATGGCAGAGTGGATAGGCCTGTGAACGGAATACACGGGGAACCACTGAAAAAAAACAAGTCGTAGCAATACCTCCTGAGTGTCATGGAAACGAGCTGATTATAATAATTTGAACAAAATTTTCATTAGGAGTAATCAACCTAATAATAAATTAATCCACCATCACAGAAAAAAAACAAAGGGTAAAAAGTGGTCCAGTTAAAAATAATGGGTGTAGTCTCGGAATGCAAACAAATGAAGATCGGTAGGGGTTACATATAAGAAATGATTGAGTTCTCATTAAATCCTTGCCAATCTCCATTTTCTTGCATGCCGAGAGAACCCCCAGCATTTTTACTTGAAATACTTTTTACCTCTTGTTCTTTTTTGCGATTGTATTTTTTTAATGGCAGGGAGAAAACGTGAACGTTGAAAATGTGTTTTTGAATAATAATTACTTTATCTCAACGTTTAATGTATGTAGTATGTATTTAATCTCTCCCTTTTACAGGTTTGAGGACCACCGCTCCCTGTACATATATTTACAATTCCATCCTTAGTCTAACTTAACTATTACTTATATTCTACTCTTTCGCATTACGCAGGATAAACAATAGTAACAGTAGTGATATTAATTCCTAAAATGAGCGAGCTTGCAGGGCTTCCGTTTCCTCTTACCATAAAAAAAATGCATTTTCCACGATATTGAAAACAATTCTCGTTTTTTTACAGTCCCTTTTCAGGATCACCCGTTTGGCTCTGCCCTACTCCCTTGCTTTCCCTTACTTCATCCTATTTCTTCATCCACATCACTCCCTGTCCACTACCATCCAAGATCCATCTTACACACTCATCCACACTCAACTGTCCCTCTTCCTCTCCTGTACATCTCTCTAATACATGTGCCCATGACTCCATTTCGTATCCACATACTCTGCATAAATTCTCCTCTTCATTCATCCAATATCTGCATGCTCTCACTCCTTCTCCCATTCTGAACCGTACAACCCTACTCCATTTTTCTTCTTTTTTTTATTTTTTGCAGATATTCTGGTTCCGTCAACCCTTTGACCATCATATACCATCTATTGTACCTCGAATCAATAATCTTTGTTTATCTCTCTTCTCTTTGTTTAACCAATAGCTCTAACTCTATGTCCTGCCACTCCATAACCCCTTCTCGAATATTACATACCCTTCTCATTTTTCTCCTTTCTACCTCCCATTTTGAATTTCCCACATTACCTCTCGCTTCATTGTTCCGAATTTCACCGAAATATGCTTGTGCGATTTTACTTCCCTCTCCCTTTTTTTGCTTCTCTTCAAACCTCCATGCTCTCTTAATTTGTCTAGTAACCATATTTTCTCTTCCTAACTCTTCTTTTAACATATATCCTGGGCAACTCCAGCCAACCCCCATTACCCACCTCAGGAATCGCTCATGCATACTCTCTAATTTCCTATGTTCCTTCCATCCCCAGATCTCCACACAATAACACAACACCGCCCACACCAACGCATCAAACAACCAGACCCTCATTCTCCAATCGTTCTTGAACCTTCTCTTTCCTATAACCCATACTTGGCCCATTGCTTTACTCGCACATTCAATTCTTTTCCTCACCTGCAGCTCGTTTCCTCCTTCTGCCTCAAACTAAAAACCTAGGTAACAGAACTTCTCCACAATTTCCACTTTTTGTCCGTTCGTCTTCCAAACGTAATTTATTTTGCTCTTTCTATTTCTGAAACACATTACCTTTGTCTTATCTACGTTCACCGTCAGCTCTTTTGTTCCCACATACTCTTCGAAGATTCTCATCATTAGGTTCATCCCCTTCTCATCATCTGCTAATAGAACTACATTGTCCGCGTATGCTAGTGAGTATAGATTGCTATTACCCAAAGCCGTTCCTCCTTTTCCTTTCTCCTTTAGCTTCTCCTCTAAGTCTGCCAATAGGATACTAAATAGCAATGGACTCAAAGGGCACCCTTGCCTTAGACCTCGGCTTGTCCAGAAAACCTGCCCTTTTTTCTATCCTATTTTCACCCTAATCCTGGTTTCAGTAAAAATTTCCTTTATCCTCTCAACTAACTTTTCCTCTACATCCCTCTCTTTCATTGCCTGCCATAGTACTTTTCTATTCACTGAGTCAAACGCTGCTTTGAAATCTACGAACAAAGCGACTAGT
>NC_046661.1:32410732-32412686 GCF_010883055.1 Belonocnema kinseyi | reverse complement strand
CTCTCTTGTTCTCCTGGTCCCTTTCTACCTCATCTTCCCCAGCCACTCTTTTCCTTTTTTCCTCCCCTTCACTGCTAGTCGCGCTTGCCTTTTTTTGCCATCTTCCAGACTTCTGTTCGAACCCGCGTTGCCTTAAATGCTTCTAAATAAATGCTTCTTCCTTAACAAATCCGCCTGCCTCGTTGGCAGTCTAATGGCGCGCGGCTCGCGAGCTTGAGCACGCCCACAGCGCGTTTTTATCAGATCTCGTAGTAGCGAACTACGATATCTAAGTGCGAACTTCGCACTCACACCAGTTCTACATGAACGCGTAACGCATTACTCTGTCTCTTTCTATCTGCGCGTTTTTCTGTGAAAGAAAGAGGCAGAGTATTACGTTCAACGCCGCTTTATCGGCTGCGTTCGCGAACGCAGCTGATAACGCGTCTATTGCGAACTAGTGTCATTAATGGGTTACCCCGCACTTCGCGCTCAGATATTTATTCTTTGCATTCGGAATGCTTAACGTAAACTTTAGCGGAAAAATCTCTTTCAGATCCCAGTTTTTTATGCATCTTCAGTCTGAATTTTCTACCTAATTAAGTTTAATTGAAGATTACATTCCTCAAAGCTCTGTAGGCTTTCAGGTAGATTCTAATCGCGACGCTTGCGCTTCGAGCACGAATTTCGACAGACATTTTTAAATGTATATTTGTTTTCTGAGATAACATCACAATATTAAAAGGTACAATATTTTCTTTAGACTTTTAATGCATTTCGCGTCTTTTGGCGTAAAATTGGAATTTTATATGTTTGAATATGCATATTTATTTCGACAAATTAAATAAAAACAACGATTTCTATCGAAAAATGGTTTAACGCAAGTTTGCAGGAATGTTTAAAGGTTGAAATTTCTTCCTTAATTTTTCCCTGTATTTCGCATCACTTGGCTCAAAATTTGGATTTTCGATAGATTACATATTATTTTGATAAATAAAACCAAAACTACAAGTCCTGTCACAAATGTTTTAAGAAAGTTCTGTGCGAATTTTTAAAAACTGTAATTGCCCATTAAGACTTTATCTCGTATCTTGCGTTGTTGGGTTCAAAATTTTAATGATTTAAAATAGTATTTTAGTTAAATGAAACGAAAGTGACAAATTCTATCAAAAAATTGTTCAGCAAAAGTTCTGAGGACTTTTCAAAAGCTGTAATTCATCCATACAACTTTTTTCCGTATCACCTGTGGTTTTGCCAAAAATTTGCATTTGTAACATTTTGTTCTATTATAATACTTTCGCAAACATAAATGATGAGGATGTAAAAATTATTCCATTTTTTAATGAGTGAAGACTTATTACTAATTTATGGTTAATAAACGAAAACCAAAAAAAAAACCCTATTGTAATCTGAAAAAAATAAAATAAAATTTTCGGAAAAAACTAAAAAAGAGGAAAGAAAAATGAGAAGGTAGCCAACCACATCCCCTTCCTTCTCTTTTTCTTTCTTTCGTCTTTTTTATTTTTATGACCATCAAATTACAATAAAATAAAAATAAAAGACATAAATAAATAAATTTGCATTACCAACGTTTCGGTACTCGTACAGTACCCTTATCAAGGCAAGAAAATTTTAAGTGGTAGAAATTGACAGCTCCCACGAACAGGTGCTCTCTCTTTAATACCTGAGAATCGAATGAGGGTCAGTAGGCCAATCTGTTGTAAACACAATATAAATATTTGTCACAATTACATCAGAAATAGAGAAAGTAAAAGAAAAACAGAATTCATGAAACAGCTACGTTATATGTAATTTCATATTAGCATAACTTTTGTTCAACCCATCCAAAATGTTTTTCAAATTAATAGATAACTTTTTTTGTTTTTTAATATAAAGCATTTCCATAAATTCCCTCTTTCTCTCATTACTTTCACTATGCAAAATTTGAACATTATCCCAGTCAAACTCATGGTCA
>NC_046661.1:32382454-32410632 GCF_010883055.1 Belonocnema kinseyi | reverse complement strand
AAGTGATCTTATAGACAACACCACCCTTTTCAAAATTATCCAGAGGATCCTTGCAAAAATTTATCACCGAATCCATTTTAAATAGAATGCGGAAAATAGTATAAATTAAAAATTTTTTTTAACATGAGTTCAATAGTTTTAGAAATTTTACCAAAAAATGGAAGAACAAAAGTATTAAGCGAACTATATTCCTTTGACTCTTTCTTATTATCTGCTAGCAAATTATTACTTTCTTTGTTTTTGATTTGTTGAACTCTAATTGCAATATGTTTCTCAATTAACTTTTGTGGATAATGATTCAGAAAAAGGATATTCCTAACAATATTCAAATTTCTTGTGTGAAATGAATAATGGGACAAACCTAAAGCTCTGTCAACTAAGTTTTTAATTACTGCAAGTTTGTTTTGAAAGGGATGAGCAGAAAGAAAATTTAAAATTCTACCTGAATATGTACTTTTTCTGTACCAATTGGTAATAATATTACCATTCCAACCCTTAATTACTTCTATGCCCAAAAAACTGATTTTATAATCCTGTTCTATTTCATGAGTGAATTGAAGTTTTGGATGAAAACTGTTAAAAGTATCAGTGACAATCTGTAACTTTTCCAGAGGAACACACAATAAGGTATCGTCGACAAACCGAAAATAAAAAGGCAAAACAAAATCTAATTTCCCAAAAACAAAAACCTCCAAATCTTCCATCACTAGTTCTGCTAAAATCGGAGGAATGACTGAACCTATGGGAGTACCAGACTTCTGTCTATAGAAAGATCTATTAAATTTAAAATAAGTTGACTCCATAATAAAAACTATCCCTTCAATAAAATCTTTTTGACATAAACGAGTACGGGTTTTTATATTAGTCCATCTATTTAAAATTGCCTTTTTAACTAATTCAAGGGGTATACTCGGAAACATTGCAATAACATCCTAAGAAATCATTACATGGTCATCCGGAACCCATTTTTGAATGATACTTTTTTGAAATTCCCAGCTATTTTTGACATTGTATTTAGAAGTTGTGATAGAATCCTTGAGAATCAAATTAAAATTTTGTTCTAAAAATTTGGTGGGAGTATTAATAGTTGAAATAACTATTCTTAAGGGATAGCCATCTTTGTGAATCTTTCTCAACACATAACATCTTGCAAGAACTGTGTCTTCAGTGTCAACATCAGTCCATCTTATATCCTTTCCCAGAAGTCCTTTCTTTCTCCAATTGTCAAGCATCTTAAAAATGTCCCTTTTTAATTTTTTTGACGGATTTTCATGCAATAATTCAAAACTATCATTATCAGAAAGCAAATTCTCCATATCCCTGATATAATTCGATTTTTTCATGCAAGCAGTAATACTGCCTTTATCAGCATTCATGCAAACCACATAAAGGTTGCTTCTAAGAAACTCTTTCGTCATCATGAAACCTTTAGAAATTCTACGATCAATATAACTGATATGCAAACTATTTTTCTCAACAAAGCTCTTTGACAAGTGTAAAACCTTGTTTCGGAAATCCTGCTGATCCAAAATAAGAATTTTGTGTATATTTGATTCAACATCTTTTACTATTTCTATCATTTGTTTTGCCTTAGTTTTTATCACACGGTTACTAACACCTTGACCTAATCTGAGAATATCTGTGACTGAATCAGGAATTTGAATATCTGTCAAATTAACAAACCAAGGATCTTTACCTCCTTCTTCAAAAATCCTATGTAAATTTAAACTTTGTTCTTAAACACTAGTTTGCTGATGAATTAAAGTTGAAAATTTGTTATCATGTTTTTCATCGCTGCTTAAAAATCTTTGACTGAGGTGAATCTGATGCTTTAAAAGATTAATAATTTCATTTTGTTGCAAACAAACTTCTGATTCACTTCTTGTTCTAAAGTTCTTGACTTTAAAAAATTAACATGATTTGAAACATCTTTGCTAAATAAATTTAGTAGTGAAAATTTAAAATTGTTTAAAGTATGTTCAAATTTTCTATTACAAAAATTACTGTGAAGAGAAAAATCTCGAAATTTGTTATCCAAGAAAAAAATTTTTTTAGGTAAAACATCGTTTCTTCTACATTCAATCAAAACTCATTTTTGAAGATTACTGCCTCTTAATTTCTTATTGATATCACACCATAATTGCACCTTTCTAAACACCTCAGGACCATGTTTAACTCTTATCTGATTAAAAAACATAATATCCTAGAAATGACCTCCAGTCCATCTCAGCCAAATAAAAATTTACGAAATTTAAATTAGACCAAAATCCAAATTAAAAATCCCATTTAACGTCCAATAATCAAATTAATGCAAAATCGTGTTAAACAAAACAAGAATCCAACGACCAAATTTGGACCACAACGAATAAATATTAATGGTAATATTATTACCAATTGGTACAGAAAAAGTACATATTCAGGTCGAATTTTAAATTTTCTTTCTGCTCATCCCTTTCAAAACAAAATTGCAGTAATTAAAAACTTAGTTGACAGAGCTTTAGGTTTGTCCCATTATTCATTTCACACAAGAAATTTGAATATTGTTAGGAATATCCTTTTTCTGAATCATTATCCAAAGGAGTTAATTGAGAAACATATTACAATTAGAGTTCAACAAATCAAAAACAAAGACAATAATAATTTGCTTGTAGATAATGAGAAAGAGTCAAAGGAATATTTTTCGTTTAATACTTTTGTTCTTCCATTTTTTGGTGAAATTTCTAAAACTATTGAACTCATGTTAAAAAAAATTTTTAATTCATACTATTTTCCGCATTCTATTTAAAATGGATTCGGTGATAAATTTTTGCAAGGATCCTCTGGATAATTTTGAAAAGGGTGGTGTTGTCTATAAGATCACTTGCAGGATCTGTGGGATGAATTACGTGGGACAAACTGGCAGACTTCTTAATACTAGGATAGAGGAGCACAAAAGTGATGTTCGTTTGGGACGCTGTTATAAAAGTGTTCTTGCCCGACATACAAGGGCATTTGTTGATGTTGACCATGAGTTTGACTGGGATAATGTTCAAATTTTGCATAGTAAAGGTAATGAGAGAAAGAGGGAATTTATGGAAATGCTTTATATTAAAAAACAAAAAAAGTTATCTATTAATTTGAAAAATATTTTGGATGGGTTGAACAAAAGTTATGCTAATATGAAATTACATATAACGTAGCTGTTTCATGAATTCTGTTTTTCTTTTACTTTCTCTATTTCTGATGTAATTGTGACAAATATTTATATTGTGTTTACAACAGATTGGCCTACTGACCCTCATTCGATTCTCAGGTATTAAAGAGAGAGCACCTGTTCGTGGGTGCTGTCAATTTCTACCACTTAAAATTTTCTTACCTTGATAAGGGTACTGTAGGAGTAACGAAACGTTGGTAATGCAAATTTATTTATTTATGTTTTTTATTTTTATTTTATTGTAATTTGATGGTCATAAAAATAAAAAAGACGAAAGAAAGAAAAAGAGAAGGAAGGGAATGTGGTTGGCTGCCTTCTCATTTTTCTTTCCTCTTTTTTATTTTTTTCCGAAAATTTTATTTTTTTCAGATTACAATAGGGTTTTTTTCTTGGTTTTAGTTTATTCGTTGTGGTCCAAATTTGGTCGCTGGATTCTTGTTTTGTTTAACAGGATTTTGCATCAATTGGATTATTGGACGTTAAATGGGATTTTTAATTTGGATTTTGGTCTAATTTAAATTTCGTAAATTGTAATTTTAATTACAAGTTCTACGTTTTTTTTAATTTTTTATCTTAAAATTATTTCAATTAGAAAGTTTTCTATGTAAAATTCTGAATTCTAATTTAAAATACAATGTCTTAATTTTCATGGTTTTAATTTAAAATAATTTATCACTGAAGGCTTTTAATTCAAAGTTATATCATCTTTATCGGTTAAAATTATAAAAGTCCCGAAATATAAAAGTCGAATTGGAAAATTCACGAAAAATAAAATCAATAAAATTCCAGACAATAAGATATTACCGAATTTTAAAAATCCCCAAAGAAAATGCCTGAATCATAAAATATACGAACTAGAAAATTCCTGAATTTAAACAATTTAAAAAATTGTTTATTAAATATTACTTATTTATTGAAAATACAATAATCGAATATATATTTCTGGATGAAAAAATTTGTTTGAAAATGTGCATAGTATTTGAAAAAAACATAAAAAAGTTCTGAAAAATCGAATTTTTTATTCATAAAAAAAAAATTTGATATAAATCGTTGTTGAATTGAATCATACAAAGTTTGTTTCAAAAATGTTATTATGGAGGTACCAAGAAAATTTCGGCAGAACATTTTTTTCTTTCAAAGCACACGTGTTTTTTAATGTGTTTTTAAATACAATTTTTATAAAATTATTATTCAGGTGCCGGAGATTTCATTTTTTGGGATTTTTTATTCATCCCTTTCGGAATTTTTGTCAGTGGTCACATATATTTATACCTCCTCTTATAATTATGTAATTTTTCAAAATAAAAAATCAACATTTGAAAACATTTCAAAATCATCAAAAGTATCTATTCTCTTTCAAATTATTTCAAATCTTTTAAAATTATTTAAAAAATTTTTCGGAACTTTTAAATGTCTTTTAGACTGATTCCCATTTTTCCTAATATTTTTGTAAAATCCTGCACACAAAATTATTTCAAGAGCTTCCAGATTTTTTCTAATATTGTAAATCTTTTGAAATGTTTTGAAATATTTTTAAACAATCTCTTTGAGTCATGTAGTTTTTCAAAATAAAAAATCATTTTAAATCTACCCAGAGATTTTTATTGTTTTCCTAGTATTTCAAAATTCTTGAGGAGCTCCAAATTTTGTTCTTTTCTTTGTAACATTCAAAAACCTCCAGCTTATTTGATTTTTTTCTAAATTAATGCTTATTTAACTGTTCTTTAAGAATCAAGATGAAATAATTTTACCTTCGAAATACAAATAAAAAAATTAAACAATTATAATTGTAACATTCCAAGTTTAAATTTGTCACTCTGAAATTGTGACAATTCATTTTCAAATTATTTACTATTGAAAATTGTTTTTTTTTTTTTTTATTTCCAAACCAAATAGATTAAAAATGGAATATTTTATACTGAAATAATACTTCAAAAAGATTTTGAAATTGAATAAAGGCGTTCACTTAAGAAGCCATTAATTCGAACTTTACACTTGTGTCACTACTAAGGCTTTGCAATTAAATTAGTTCAAATTTTAACATTAAAATAAGTAAATTATATCATTTTGAACAGATCTAGAATCACCTTGTAAAATCAATCACTGTTTAATTTTTAATACTCGAACTGCAGTTCAATTTTCAAATTTACTTTCATTTTCTGATTTCTCCCGGTCGTGAGTCTAGCTTAATATTTAAAACAACTTTCATTTTTTTGAAGTTGTAATTTTTCGGTTGTAACTTACGGGACAATAATTTTATTCTTTGAAAGATTTTCTACAGATCTTGTTGATAATTTCTACATTCTCATCAAAAATGAGAAGGTATTAGTTTTTTTATGAAAAATGATTTTCGCGAATTTCATTAAATTTCGACGTTTTAAGGCTCCTTGAGTCAGAAAAACAAGTTTTTACGCCGGTATCTGTCTTTCTCTCTGGCGTCTACGTCGTCGTTATTGTGGTTGTCTGTATATCGGATAACTTTTGAAAGAATAGTCGGATTGGATTGTGGTTTGACATACAGATTTTTTTATTTTAAGAATTGTATGTAAAAATTGTACTATTTTTATTTTTATAACAAGTATTTTTCTCCAGTTAAATATTTGCAATAAAAGTGTTTCGAAGAGATTTTTTAAAAATCTTTCGGGGAATAAAATTAATACTTATAGGTCGACAAAGGTTTGTTTTCTTTACCAAATTTGGCTTTCGTCTAAATTTTTCCAGTTGTTTTTACTATAGTACAATTTACGTTTGTATCTCGGGCGAAGAAATCCATTCCATTGTTTGACCAATATTCTTTGCAAGTCAATATTTTTCATAGAAAATTACCCTGAGTGACCTTCAATTATAATTTTATAAACCTGAAAAAACCACATTTCAATGCTTTCTATGAAAAGCACAATCCCTGAGTGACAGAATAAAATCGGAAACAATAAGAGTTAATTTATTCAGGAACAAGATTTTTGAACAAAATGACCTTGAGTGAACCTTTAATATATATTTGTTAATTTTTACAAAAATCAGGCGTTATTTTCTTACAAAAAAAATAATTTGTGGGGGGGGGGGGCAAATTATCAAAAAATAAATAAAACTTGAAGTTGTATGATTTTAATTTGTAACTAAATAATTTGAGAGGTTTCAGTCTAAAATTATCGAACACTTTTCATTCAAAAATTCAGATGAAATATTTAAATAGCTTTAAATTTGAAATTATTCAATATAGTCTGAAGACTACAAATTTAAAATGTCTAAAGTATTAAGGCTTTAAATATTTTTGAAATTGCTGTTCTGGAGGCTAAATAGCACTTATTCTTTTATTAAGAAATTACAACCAAAATTGTTTTAAAAACTTTTTAAAAGAGTTTTAAAACCCTTAAAAAAGGTCAGAGGTTTTAATAGTTGAATATATGTGATAGAATCTCTTTAAATATGAAATTAGTCTATACTTTTTCATGTTTGAGCTACAATTATTCCATTTTAGAGTTATAAATTACAGTCGTGAAAAACCAATAAAATGTTTTAATTAATTTATATATAAAACAAAAAACCTTTGTATAATTCAATCTAAATGCAGCTGCAAAAATTTAATTTGAAATGCGTTGAATTCAAGGTATAGTTTAAAAAGAAAACTGAAAGAAAAGGATCGACTTTCAAAAGAAGCGAAAGAAAGTGACTCGCTGGATTGCAAATGAACATGGAAAATGGTGCATTTTCGTATTTTTTAATTTTAAATTCAAACTTTTTCGCCTTTTAACAATTTCGAAAAATTTCGAAAAATTCTGAAAATTCAAACAAAAAGGCTGTATTCTGAAAATGAAGCAATTTTAACGTTAAAATTCAAGTTCCTAGACTGAAGGCCTAAAAATTTGCAAATTTTACAATTAGTGTTATGTAAATTGTATTGGTGTCTTAAAAGAGTATAAATAGTTCTTAAATTAGTTTTTAAATTTTCTGCAGTTTACCTTTTTTACATACCTAGATGTCAAAAAAGCCTACCCAATTTTTTCAAATTTTAATCACTTATTTTCTAAGAGAAAATCACCCCTATTTACCAGTCACTGAAATGGATTAGAAAAAAATTGCCAAGGCCCAAGAATAAAAATTGGATGTACAGCGAATTTTTTAATTTTTAATTGAGATTATCTTTAACTTTGTGATATCAAAAATTTCCATACACATTTCTTTTTAATAATACTGTAGGAAAAAATCAACAAGATCGAGCGCCGAAATTATAATTAGAGCAAATTTCCTGTAATTCTATGGCGACGGCTGAAATATCCCGAAAAATAAAATTCCTGACTCGGTAAATCTCTCTGTCCCAAAAAATACAATTCCAAAACTAATAAAGTTTCTGAACAGTTTATAATATTAACGGATTTGAAAATTCCCAAATAATCAGACTCCCCAAATAAAATTGTTTCTTAATCAATATTAATTATTTATTAAAACTACGATAATAAAATATTGTAATCAAATAAATTTTTGTTTAATATTTAAAGTGTTAAAAATTATTGTTTGAATTTAAAATTAAAATTATACAAAAAATTTTACCGACAAATTAATATATAAAAACACGTGTTTTTTAATTAACATTTCGATTTTTCAATAGAATTTTAGTGATTTAAAAAATACTATATACATTTTCAATCCAAATATCTTATCCAGAAATATATTTTGTTTTAATTATTATTTTAAATTTAAACAATAATGTTTAAATACTTCAAACATTAAAAAAGTAGTTTGTTTGGTATAAATATTTGATTATTTCAATTAAAAAAAAAAAAATTTCAAAGAAAAATGCTTTCAGCACTTGTTTATCTTGAAATGTCTTTCTATAATACCTTTTTTAAAATTAAAAATATGATTTTTCGAGAACATTTTTTTTATAATTAAAAAGACTGTACCGAAAACCTGGATCAAGCTTCAGATCTGAAAAAATTCAGCGATACATATTACATACATGTCAAACTTTTCTAACCTCAAAATATTTTTCTACTGCTTTACCGTCATATTTTACGAAGAATGAGAAAACAAGAATTCGACTTAGTAGTAGGATGAGGGCAACACCTCGATAGGGCAGAAAATGTGATGTCCTATATATTTAATTCCCCACTCCGACGCCCCGTACCGCATCTACATTTATAATATCTTTGGGATGGATTTAAACTTTACCGTTTTCCACTAAGGCGAAGAGAAAGACTGTCAATGTGGATCATCAATTGTAGACGCGACAAATGGAAACCGAATTTAAATTCAAGATTATGTGAAGTTATTACTAATATTTATGACTATCACAATATAATCCAAATAAAGGGGGTCTGAAGATTATGTTTACATGTAATTAAATTGCCTATGAGCATTTTTCGTTATATTAAAGCGAAGTGAGATCCAGAAGAAAGTAAGCTTAGGAACCCGTTTTTCTACAGAACGATGCACATTAACCCACTCAAATAACAAGGACGTAAGATGTGAAATATAAATAGCTATCATAATAAACTCTTGAAACGGTATTGTATTAATGTTTGACCTATAGTCTATTATTATTTTATTATTTGTTAATATTTATTTAAAAAATCATATGATTATAATTTTAGCGCACGCCTATTTATAAACTGAGTAAAATTTCATTTGCAATCATAATTTTTCCAAGAGCTACCTTTTGGAAAATGTGTGGGTTAAAAAATCATATAGTCGAATTTAAATATTTCATAGATTATATCACATGTAATTTTATTTATAATTTATGTTTTGATAACAATGCTTTAGTATATTTTAAAAATAAATAATCTATATCATGTAAATGTATTTATTTAATTCGATATCAATTTAGCGAGTTTGAATTTGGCGGGGAACCAGAATGGCAGCTTGCATATTCCCATCTAATATAGTACCTTAAGGGTACTGTCACACCTCTGCCTGCCTGCCCGGTGCAGACAGGCAGCTGCCCGAGACCGTTCACATCTTGGTTTTTTCGTCTGTCGAAAATCTTAAAATCGCGAGGGAATTTTAAATACTGTTAAATTTTTTAATAAAATAAAACAAGCATTTATAGTTAAAATTTACAATTATGATGATGAGTTTCATTTTTCTAATATAATGTAAAAATAAGAGATATAATACCCAGCCCTGAATTGAGTATTTCAGAAATTGTCAAGTTTTTACAGAAAAGTCGTTTTGTCAGTTGTAGTATTTTTTAATTCTTATCCGGTGATGATGCCCTGTGTCGCGCAATCAAAGAAAATATATTGCTTTAAATAAAATAAATATGTTTTTATGCTCGTGTACAATGTAAATATTTTTTTAAAGGTGAATTTTCCAATTCGTATAGGAACCGTCAGCTTACACCAACTTAACCTGCAAAATAAAACAGAACTTTGTTTCTTCGAAGTCTGAAACCAAGATATATGTACATATATTGCATTTTGTAGGTTAATTTGCTGTAAGCTGACGGTTCCTATACAAATTTGAAATTTCACCTTTAAAATATATTTACATGGTACAAGAGCGACAACTATGACTGACAAAACGTCTTTTCTGTACATTATATTAGAAAAATGAAACTCATTATCATAATTGTCCATTTTAACTATAAAAACTTGGTTTATTTTATCTAAAAATTTAGCAATATTTAAAATTCCCGAGCGCTTTAAAATTTTCCATAGACGAAAAACCCAAGGTGTGAACGGTGTCGGACAGCTGCTTGCCTGCACCGGGCAGACAGGCAGAGGTGTGATAGTACCTTAACGGGACGTACTAGATAGGACCTGATAGGACCAGAGATTAGGACGAACAAACGACAGACCCGAACTATTTTCGTTGATTTCCGCCAATTTTCGTATCAACAGCCAACAGGACCTCAATGGCCGTCGCAGGTAAATTCCTCGGAGTTTTTACCAGTTTTTCATTCTATCACTCCAACCTGAAGCTATTTTCCAAAGATTTCTCTCGCATTCGGGAAAGCATTTTTTTTGCGTGTGATCAAAAAACGAGAAAAGTATTACGACAGGTGGGACAACAGTAAAAAAACATGGGCGATCCGGTCGGTAAGTTGGTACATTGAATTTCCATTTCTAGCTTTCTAATACACCATGTATACTTATCCTAATTTATTCCTTGTTGAAGGATTTTTAATAAATTTCTATCTTTTTTTTTATTTTCAGATGTCGTG
The DNA here is from genome assembly GCF_010883055.1 of Belonocnema kinseyi. NCBI lineage: Eukaryota > Metazoa > Arthropoda > Insecta > Hymenoptera > Cynipidae > Belonocnema > Belonocnema kinseyi. Next base: position 32,400,274 of record NC_046661.1, on the reverse strand, counting down.
AAAATAGAGGATATACTATCTAAAACCGAACACCACGGCAAGTTTTTTCTTTCTTAATTCACTTGATTCATCTATCACTAATTGGCTAAGTTTTACGTGCTCCACATTTTCCGCATTTTTCGACAGACGCATAGTCTGAGATGTAGACAACTAATAGCTTTTTTCAGAACGATCTTGTGATTTAGATTTTGTGAGCTCTAAACTTTCTGATTTCTACTGTCTAACTTTGGTATATTTTTAATGTTCTGGTCATGAAGTGTTAAAATTTTGTTGTTTATTCAATTTTTTGGGCATTGCCTTAAAATTAGGTTTCTAATACATTCTAGTTGGCTAGTGGACCAAGAATCTGGGGTATTACAGTGTCTTTATTTAATTCTTACACTCGTATGAGTAATCACATTAAATGTGATGAAATGTCGCAACATTTACAAATTGAACGCTGTTGAATTTTGATAACTTGTTTTCAACTGAATTAATAGAAGCAAGTGTGACAGTGTTAAGCTTAAGGGCATGTGATACTTAGAAAATTGTCGATTTTACCAGTTTTAGATTCCTCCGGCTTTGTTTCTAGAATAATAAATATTTTGTCTTAAAAAATTGGGAAATGATAGCGCATATGCTAATGCACGTCCCCATACACTTTTTGTAGGTTAATTAAAAAAAAATTTTAATTTAGAAAAATGTGATTAATTTTCATAGCACTTAGGAATTAGTATCGATTTTCTCAGTGTTAGATTCCCCCGGCTTTTTTCAAAGATAAGAAATATTTTGTCGTCAAAATCTGGGAAATGAAAGCGGACAAGCTAACGGACGTCTCCGCACACTTTTTTTTGTGTTTTTTTATCAAAAATTTTTTGATATTGCTAACAACGTGCGTGTATATTTCGAGGTTATGTGTGTTACAATTCCCCCGAGCGTTACTTTCAAACTACACAATATTTTTGGCCGAAAACTTTGGACTTAAAAATAAATATAGTAACTAATCTCCCGGAACTAACCCTGTTTGCAGGCAATTAAAAAAGTTTATTTCATCAATAATTTTCAAATTACCGGAAAGGCAGAGATGAAAAACGACGTAACTTTAAAATAATGCCTAAAATTTTTATTTAGCACAATAAATTTTTTTGTTATTATCCCTCAGAAAAGAGTCCGGGGACAACGGTTATAATATTTTATAGCATCTCCGAATTCAGTTTTTAAAATTGTTCATTTTTGTGGAAAAAAAGCCGGGAAAACTGTAAGTATCACATGCCCTTAATAATCAGTCTAGTTGTTTAATATTGTAATAGCTTTAAAGGTTGAGTAACTTTGTCCGAGAATCCAGGAATTTGATTCAGTGACCAAAATTTCTTCTCATTTATATTAAAATGCAAATAAAAAGGGGTTTGGTGGGTATGTCATTAGTATGTTTTTTTCGATTACGGCATGTCACGAAGCGTTGAAGTATATCAAGAGAAAAAGCTTTGAACAGATTGTACTTTTTCTTGAACCTGTCATCGTAAATTAAATGAAACATTTTGAAACATAACATTCACTTAGTAGCTGTTCAGTGCACGCACCCATATGCTAGCGTTAAAAGTTTGTTAACTTTATTTATTGGAAGTTCAGCATTTTTTCTTTTTTTTATTAAAGGGAAAGCAGAGCTATCTATATTCTGAATAATATGAGATGAAGGTTGAAGTTATTTCTCAGTTTTTAAAGATCTTATTGTAAGTATAGTGTAAAAGATGAAGTTGGAATAAAAAAGTTGCAAACATTTTCAGTCATCTCAATTAGAGGAAAATAATAATCAAATGAATACTGTGTTTTTTAAAGAATATTTATAGAAAATTCGGTTAGATGGTAGAATAGGGGCGTCACCTGTCACCTCTGTTTTGGCTGGGAAAAAAATATTGAGTGGCAACAAACCATTAGAATCTTTAATTGAACGATAAATGATGCAATTTGACGAGGCAAAAGTTTAAAATTGTTACTATGATGTCTCAAAAATGGGTTTGCCACGATATACCGTAATGAAAATTCATAATTACTCATTTCATATGTATTCAGACAATTTTGATTCTCAGCAGAAAAAAATATTGAACATTTTCCAAGTTCTTTTCGGACTTGAACGTTTAACATTGAAAAATGTTTATTATTTGAATGACCGGGAAATTTCCGGCAATTTAAAGTCATGCGTCGGATAGACATCCTGATACTTAAAGTTCAAACCTTCAAAAATAAATAATTTTTAACTTTAAGCTTACAATTTCAGGGTATAAAATTTGAAACCTTTTATATTCTACTCAAGTTCGAATTGCTGAAAAGACGGTCGCTATTTTCTATACCTTAGTACAATTTTTTACTAATTGTTACTTATTTTCGATTAACATTGTGATATTGAATTGCAAACTTTTAAAATAGATTGTGAAACACGATTCAAATAAAAAACCAAACAATTTTGTTATATATTTTAATCTAAATTGATCAAATTTTTAAGAATATTAATTCGAAAATATTCATTTTAAAATTTTTATATTTTTAACCCTTGTGTTGTCACCCAAAAAAACTCACAGCGTCTGCCACCCGGGTACCTGGGTACCCCGCCAACGAAATTGTTGTTAAAAGTCCATTGTAACTTGAAGTAACTATGTGTATTCAATCAATATTTAATTATTCATATTCTAGGAAGGTATTCCTGCTTGAATATAATAATTTAATAATGTGCAGTGACCTTGGTAGTACTGAAACAGATTTAAAACGTGGGCAGCTACATCGAAAATTTCTTGTTTCCAAGGACGCTCGATATTAACTCCAATAATTCAAGAAAATTCAATTAAAAATGTATATATTGTGTTATTATTAATAAAATTATCCATATTTACTTCATATACTATTATATCAAGCGTTATTTTTATGATATACTGTATGAAAATCATGCTTTTTCTGTCGGGTTACCCGGGTGGCCCCACCGTGCTTTTTTTTTAATTGCAAGATATTTTAAGCTAAAAAATTTCTAAAAATATGTGCAATCCAAATTTTGATAGAGTATCAGTTAAATTATACTGATTCGAGAAGTATTCGGCCTATCTTTATTAGAAAAAAAGTTATTTAACAAAACGTATGCCGATGGATACCCGGGTGGCAACACAAGGGTTAAAGGGCGATAGATCAGTAAATATGACATTTAATTTCATATTATTAAACAATGCTTAATGTTTCAAATTTTTAAAGAAACAGATTTCAATGTTTTAATCTGAGATTCCATTTTTAACTTTTACAATAGATTTTTATTTTCGAAATGCTGTAAAATGGAAATTCTACAATTTCTAGATTCTTTGGCTTCATGCGGAACAGTAAGCGACACCCTGATAATACCGGAGATGGTAGATAACGTCGAAGTTAATAAAGATGGATGTAAGTTTCGTATTTAAAATGTGTTCTTTTATGTCTCAAATTCAAAACTGTACTTCGAATTTTACTTCATAATCCAATTTCCGTTACTTTTTAGTTCACTTTATAATATCAAAGTATGTGTTTTAAATCACAAATGAATATTTCCAGATACCTTTTTATATCGATTTTGAAATTTTTACTGAACGATTTATTTTTTTATTTGGTTGATTTACAAGACGTCGGCAGTGAAGCGATTTAATCGAGAAACTAAGCACGAAGGATAAATCAATTATATACTTAAAAAATCATCTAAAGGCTAATGTACGCGAATCCGCAAATTCAGTAATTGGTTCCTAATCAGCACAATCTTCACATTTAGAGGAGAGTACCCAAATATGAGATACCAACTCTGTTTGGCGTGATTGCCGGAATTATATGGACTGAATTTAAAAGTCATGTAGGTCATTTTAAAGGGAATTTAGTTAACCATAAGGTGTTTGAATGAAAATTTTATGGAATCTTTTTTGGGCTGAAAATACAAAAAAAAAATGTAAAAAAAAGTTCTTTTTCTAAACACGTCAAACTATTCTCATAATATGAGATACCACAGGAGATCACTAAAAAAAAGCAAAATAAAGTATTATTTTTAATGAAAAATATTATTTTATGTTTACTAAGCATAATTTTACTGTTATTTAGATATATTTTGTTTTTGCAGCAGTCACAAAAAGAACTTTTTTTGTATTTTTCTTTTTCTAAATTAAACACGGCGAACATCAGGTCTTTGACGGTCATTAACGTAATCTGATCATCCTAATATTTATATGTATCGACAAATGGATATATCGCCAAAAATTGTCCCCAATTAACCGATGATTTATTTAAGAAAATACTGAATGCAATTTTTTCAAATAATATATTTAAAAGAAGTTTTATTCATCCTAATCACTACAGCAGGATTCAAATATAAAAATTTGAAATTAATTTCTCTTCTAAAAACATTGATTTTTAAAGACAAAAGTCAAAATATACATAATAGTCCAGGGGAATTAACTTATTTTGGGGCAAAACAAAAAGAATATTGTTAACAGCACTTATACAATTGGAAATGGTAAAGTGGCTCATAATCAACGTAAAAACTGCGTAATCAGGGGTGTGGCGTGGTTTATTGGGGGGGGGGGGGGGGAGTAAAGGGGACGAAAATGGTATTATTGTGATTTTAAGCGAAAGTTGAGGTCAGAGAGAAAAGTATTTCATAGAAAACATACGGATTATAAAAAAATCTACAACCTTTGTATAAGTGACATCACAATTTTTTTGTAGGTGAAAAAATCAATTGGTTTCCGAGATAATTATTTGTTTCGGTCTGAAACACTTTTTTTTTTAATGGAATTTTTCTTTCAGAAAATCATCGTACAGAGTTCTTTCAGGACTTAATTTTTGTGTGTTGACATATACTTTTTAATGAAATGAAAAAAATATATAGTCCCTATTGGAGAACATGCTCAAAAATGGGAAAAACTCGAAAAGTGACTTTGCATCAATTTTTCACTAAATGTTGATAATTTGTTTAAATTATAAAATATCTCTAAAAACTGATTACTCCATTCAATTTGACGGAAGAAGTATGAAAAAAACTGTATTTTATTATCTGACCAGAAGCTTAATTTTTTAACACTAACGCTAACAACATTCAAGTTGAATAATGAAGGTTCATATGAATACGGAAAAATACGAATTAAACATTTTTTTGCCTAAAAATCAATTGGTTTTTAAGTTTTTGTTAAATTTATAGATGTATAAGTATGTAAAAAATATCATGGTTCGGACGACTGTTCGAACTTTGAAAAAAATTCAGAAGGTTTCGATGAATACGAAGACATTTCACGTGAAATCTAGCAGCCAGGTCAGTCTTTGCTTGAACCCGGAAATTAAGTTATCTGAGGAATTTAGCGATATCGAAGAAACGTATGAAGATCAAGAAGAAACGCAGTGTATGTGAAAACAAAAAAATTGAGCCTTGAAAGAACTCTGTACGATGATTTTCTGACAGACAAATTTCATTTGAAAAAAAGTGTTTCGGACCGAAACAAATGATTATGTCGGAAACCAATTGATTTTTCTACCTACAAAAATTTGTCATTATTAAGGTCATAAAAAGGTATACTTTCATTGAGTTTCGTCAAAATAAAATTATTTTTGCGGAAATGAAACAAAAAACGAAAAAAAAACCGCAAGGTCACTTACGTATCTTGATTTTAAACTGCAGTATAATATATGTCACGGTGTTCATTAATCATTTTAAAAGGTCTATTCTTTATTTTTCTCATAACATTCTGCTAATGGGCGATCGCTGATGGCTTGACGATGTGTTTTACCTTATGTAATATGTGAAAGACCTGCTAACAAAAAAGCACCCTTTTTCACTTAAAATTAAACTGCTCTGATTCTTGTATTTTAATCATCTTCCAATACTTACTTGTACCATTATCACTGTCATTAACAAAAAATTAGTTGATTTTTTCCTTCACTTTTAGATTTCACACACAATGGACATGTCTTAGAAATCATGATGGACTACGAGTGCGTCACATGTCATCGCGTTTTCCAGACTAAGGATGTGAGATTCTGATTTTAACTAAATTATTTCAAAACAAAATATTTTATTGCATGTTCTGTCGTAGCAAAAATTTGTATTCCCAGTTTGGTTAACCCGTGCTTTTATATTTAAATATCGTATATTTCACTCATTTTTAGTTTGAAAGCATTTCAATTACAAAATTATATCCTCGAAATTTGGTATACTTTACAATTTAATCGATTTTTTTATTTTATACTTCAGAATGCGGATTCTTGGATATTTTTCTTTCCCTCGCGTTCTTTCTTTATTGCGTTATTCTGTTTCTCCTAAAGTAATAAATAACGCCAACAGATGCTGACAGAGCACTTGGAAGTATGCAGAGAAGAAGACGATAGTACGCACCTTTTAGATTTAGGAAACCTCGATGGTTATTACGATTCTGATGAGGAAGATGCTGACAATCCAAAATATCGACTTTCCGATGATAGATCTTCTGGTGAGAAAAAATATAAAATAATATGAATGTATAATATGCTAAAACCACAAACTCAAACCCATATCAACTATTCTCTGTCAAGAAAGTTGATTATTTTTCTATGAAACGCTTTTAAATACCTAACATTATGTATTATAAGTTGAGGTTGATTTGTATGGATAAATCATTAAGGGCATGTGATACTTCGTCGTGTGGTCATTCGGGTAGTTCCCCCGTCTTTTTTTCTACAAAAATAGAAAAAATTTTAAACTGAATTCGGAGATCCTATAAAATATAACAGATATCTCCGGACTCTTTTTTGAGGAATAATAACAAACAATTTAATTGTACTAAATACAAATTTAATGCATGTGCATTATTTTGAGGCTAGGGTCGTTTTGCCCTACAAACAAACTTACTTCCAGGACATTAGTTACTATGTTTATTTGTAAGTCCAAAGTTTTCCGCCAAAAATATTGTGTAGTTTAAATCGACGCGAAGTTGGCACAGCAACCATGAGAAAAAATTGTTTTATCACATGGAATCTTTTGGTGGTGTTTGGTAGCCCACTTTTGACGTTTGGTGGTCAAAATTGAAAAAGTTGTCGAATTTTCAAATTCGGGGTGCTAACTTCACGCTAGCACCTCACTTTTTAATATTTTTAAAAATTTCTTGCGGGAATCTTTTGGTGATCGATTGGTGGTGTTTGGTAGTCTACTTTTGACGTTTGGTGGTCAAAATTGATAAAGATATGGAACTTTGAAAAAAATGACCAGCGCCCCAAAATTTTACTATTTTGAATTTTGTTCGCACCAATCGATCCCAAATCGTTTGGTGGTATTTGGTAGTCCACTTGTATCGTTTAACAATTAAAAATAATGAAATTATGGTAATTTTTATAATTTTCTAAAAAATTAACTTGTCATCAGCACGAAAGTTTTAAGACTAAAGAATGCCAGAAATACGACAGAAGATTAAAAAAAAAAAAAAAAAACAGAAGAAGCGATTAAACGACCAGAGCTGACTATCGAGAGAATATAGCCAAATTTGAAAAAGCCACAGTCAGTGGACGGATTGAACTCTACTATTAAGAATACTGCACTGCACATTACTGAAAACCAACTTCACACTAGTGAAAACTATCTGTATTGCCTATTAGGCCAGTCAACGAAGGATTTTAAATGGAAATAATTTATAACAATGCAATTAGTTGTCAGGAAGCTTCCATAGGGGGTCTTGGAACACCTCTCAAAATTCAGTAAATTGGCGGGGGGGGGGGGCTCGAGCCGCCATCTTCCAATATGGCGGATTTATTCATGTTTTTGGATTTTCCTTGGAAACGGCTGTTTTTAGAGCAAAATAGTTACGTAATAAAATACTCTAAATTTTCTTCTGAATAAAAAAGGTTATATAAAATATTGCCAGAATGTGAATAGTTTGCCCGTAAAATTGAAAAGATTGGACATTTTTGGAAGTTCATTATTTTTGCATTTATGAGCGATTGCCTCAGTCAAATCGAGTGTAGTTTATTGTTTCGAGCTTGGCTGAAGGTAAGCTACCATGCAATATCAATGATTTCGTTGTAGCTATATTATTTATTTAATACTGCAAATTATTTTGATCATTTTCAATCTTTCATTTCTCGAAGTAGGGACTTGTCATTTACCTTTCTTATGTCTTAACAACACATCCGCAAATTGTCGAAATTTAAAATTAATTTTTTGTTATTAAAAACCGCCTTTTTCTGAACCTGTGTCAAAACTCTTGGAAAATCCAAGTTGAGTCTGGGGGGTGAAGTAATAACGATGTATTTACTGCAGGCCCACTTTTTTCTTCAAACGGTAGCAAACATAATGCACCCATCGTAAATAATCTCAACTCCTTCCATATGCCTGAGACCCTTCGAACTGCATTTCCCAGGGCATGAAGCGACCACGGTCATGTGGCCACAGACGACTATCGGCGTCCCTCTTCCGCCAAAGCATATACGCGAGGGCAAGCGAGAGAGTACAGTCAAGCACAGTAATTTCTATTTTTGTAACAGAACCTTTCTTCTCCCGCCAACATTTCATTCTATTAAACGCGTTTTTTATATCAGAAAAAAATCATATAATTACTGATTTTTGTATGAAGCATTCCAGAGGTGCTCCAATGATCGTATCAAAATTCAGTAATGATGGGATTCAAATTAAGCTTATAATCAAGCTCTGAAGTGAATTTAAACCTTTTGTTCGACACGCCTCAAAAATACTTCTAGCTTCACATCTACTGTTGTTTATATAGAAAGTTCTTTGTAAAATAATAATTTCGAAGATGATTTAACAAGAACAGAAAATTATTAACATTCCATGAGATAATTCAGATTAAAATCTTCTTTTTTTTGTTCTAAATATGTAATAGAAGTTAAGTCCGAACTCCGTTTAAACCAAAGATTAGCTTTAGCCTAAATTTAAACTTAAAACTTCAAGGGGAAGATTATAAAATAACCATTTTTTTATCTCCATTCTTCTCCCGCTAACATTTCACGTCTATCAAACGCGTTTTTTGTATCAGAAAAAAATCATATCATTACTGATTTTTGCATGAAGCATTCCAAAGGTGCTCCAATAATCGTATCAAAATTCAGTAATGATCGGATTAAAAGTAAGCTTATAATCAAGCTTTACAGTTAACAAATAAATCAAACGAAAATCAAATGTAATGTTTCTCAAATTTGTTTGCGTTTTAACTTTAGTCTTTTCATTTACAATTACAACTCTTTAGTTGGAATCCGTCATTGTGCATATAAGAAAATTAATTTTTAAATTGAAAACGACATTTCAAGCAAAGAAAGGCATTTTCAGCTAAAACAATTAACCTTAAACAGATAAATGCTTTTTTATGAACTTTTCCCGACGGCAATACAACAAATTGCATGAAAAAGTTTTCAAATGTGGTTCTTTTTACAAAACATAAATTTAAGATTGTAAGTCAGAATCTGGTTTGTTGCTTTTTTTTTTAAATATTACTTAATCTATAAAAGAAGAAGAACTCCTTTATTATTTTGTATTTATTCAAAAACTTTTAGGATGAGAAATATAATCATATATTATGTATGTAATTATGTATCATGTATTATTATCAGTTATTATGGCATATGATATCAAAGAGAACCGCAATTGTTAGCGCTTTTCCTATTAGTTACAAAATTAAAGATAATGAACAGCCTAAAATGAGATTTCGATGTAATCTCTTTAGTAAAACAGTTTTTCATGAAAAAACCTTATTATTGGTATAGACGTTGGTTATCTAGTTCTGTATTCAGGGTGGCCGTTTTAAACGAAGAAAAAAATTCACGGTCATTTCCGGGTTTTTCCGGTTTCGCAAACATTTTCGAAATCTAAAGCTTAACTTTCTTCCATTTGCAGTAATAAAAACAAACTACAAATTGAAGCACTCAAATTTTACCACTTGAATTTTGAAATTTTGAAACCGAGGTTTCATAGTTTCTTAATTACACTTTTTTTATTGATTTGCTTTATAATATCCACTTGAAAAATGGAAGCTACTAACAATTTTCAGTTGAACAATTTTAAATAAAATGGAAATAAACTGCTAAATTGAGAATTTTTAACTTTTGAAAATTAATGAGTTCAAAGATTCAGATTCAATTCTATAAATATAAATCTACGTCATCATTTTGAACTCATTCAATTAAAGAATCAGTTAACTTTTCAAATTTTGAAATTACATTAATTTATATAATTTTAAGATAGAAAAGCTGAAAAATGGACAATTGTATTTTTTAAACTGAGCACTTCTTAAATTAAAAATTAAATTTTTTAAACTTATGTTGTTCGGACATTCTTGAAAAGCTTCAAATTTTATTCCAAAATCTTGTTAAATCTAGAAGTTATTTTAAATTTATGCAACTTTAAAATTATTTTCGAAATATTTTTCGAACTTCTGAATGTCTTTTGAAATTAATAGAATTTTTCGTTTAACTTTTAGAAATTTTGCAAATGATAAAAAATTATGTTAAAATATTCTAGACTCTTTTAACAATTTTGGAAATCTTTTAAAATCTTTTTGAATATTCTTTGTAAATAATATTCCAAAATAAAAAATGGTTTTCAATTTTCCTAGGAATCTAACGAGAATGTTTTTATGAAGCCTTTCACAATTCTTAAAAAGTTTCTCTTTTTTTTTAAATCTGCAAAAATCGATATTTTATTTTAAATTAGGCTGTGGCTATTTGCACCGAAATTTCCGTTCGGCTAGCCGAATTTTGTTGGTACAAATTTCGTTTAAATTATATGAAATCATTTTAAGTTTTCAATTTTCAATCTTTTCAAAACTTCCAAACACCTACTAAAATTACTCAAATTTCGTCTAAAAATAATAAGGGTCCAATTCCTATTTAAATATCTAAATTTAAACGTTTCACTTAGACATTAAACCTTTCTTTTTAAATAACAATCAAAATAGTAACGTTCAAAGCTCAAAAGATATTCGAAATTTTAACGATTCAAGTTTTCCCAGGTAAAACAATTCAATTTCAAATTGTTTATTTTTAAATATTCGGTTTTGATTAATTCGGCTTTTAAATAGCATGAATTAATATTTTACACTGAGCCAATATTTTAAATTTAGTGAAAGCGTTTAGATACAAAATACATTTTCCGAAGTAATTTTTTAATTAAAAATAGTTTACAAAGTTTCAGTCGGATGTTTGCTTTTTCTTAATGATTAAGACTCGAGTTTAAACAGTTTAATTTTTAACGTTAAAAGCTGGAAATCTCGAATTTTTAACGGATTTAGAATCGTTTTGACCAATCAATTATTCAAACAATGATTTATTTATATTTACAGTTTGATCCAATAAAAATAGTTTTGATACGATTTTGATACGATCATTGGAGCACCTTTGGAATGCTTCATGCAAAAATCAGTAATGATGTGATTTTTTTCTGATACAAAAAACGCGTTTGATAGACGTGAAATGTTAGCGGGAGAAGAATGGAGATACAAAAACTGTTATTTTATTATCTTCCCCTTGAAGTATTAATCTGAATTATTCCATGGAATGTTAATAATTTTCTGTTCTTGTTAGATTATCTTCGAAATTATTATTTTACATATGAGTTTCTATGTGAAGTCAGAAGTATTTTGGGGGCATGTCGAAAAAAATATTTAAATTCACTTCAGAGCCTGATTATAAGCTTAATTTTAATCCGATCATTACTGAATTTTGATACGATCATTGGAACACCTTTGGAATGCTTCATGCAAAAATCAGTAATGATATGATTTTTTTCTGATACAAATAACGCGTTTAATAGACTGAAATGTTAGCGGGAGAAGAAAGGTTCTGTTACAAAAATAGAAATTACTGTGCTTGACTGTACTAATAAGCCTGTTACTCTCTCGCTTGCCCTCGCGTATTTGCTTTGGCGGAAGAGGGACGCCGATAGCCGCCTGTGGTCACATAACCGTGGTCGCTTCATGCCTTGGGAAATGCAGTTCGAAGGGTCCCAGGCATATGGAAGAAGTTGAGATTATTTACGATGGGTGCATTATGTTTTCTACCTTTTGAAGAAATAAGTGGGTCTGCAGTAAATACATCGTTATTACTTCACCCCCCAGGTTCAACTCGGATTTTCCAAGAGTTTTGACACAGGTTCAGAAAAAGGCGTTTTTTAATTAAGCGTCGAAAATGATCAAAATAATTTTCAGTATTAAATAAATAACATAGCTACAAATAAATTATTGATATTGCATGGTAGCTTACCTTCATCCAAGCTCGAAATAATAAACTGCACTCATTTTCACTGAGGCAATCGCTCATAAATGCAAAAATAATGAACTTCCAAAAATGTTCAATCTTTTCAATTTTCCGGGCAAACTATTCACTTTATGGCAATATTTTATATAACCTTTTTTAATCAGAAGAAAATTTAGAGTGTTTTATTATATAACTATTTTTGCTCTAAAAACAGCCGTTTCCAAGGAAACTTCAAAAACATGAAATAATCCGCCATATTGGAAGATGGCGGCTCTAGCCCCTCCCCCCAATTTACTGAATTTTGGGAGGTGTTTCAAGACCCTCTAAGGAAGCTTCCTGACAACTATGTTCATTGTTATAAATTATTTCCATTTAAGCCTCCACAGTCAGCTTCGTTGACTGGCCTATATGTAAAATACTACATCTTGAAATATTATTAAGTAGTAATAAGATAATTTTTTTATAAAATTGATCCTTTTTTTCTAAATTCTTGCTCATTTTTATATTTTAATTATTTATTTGCAATGAACTAATGTTATCATTGCCGCAATTAATTTTCCACGTTGAAAAAACAAACCCACTCCATACTAATTTGTTTTATTTATTTTGCGTCGCATGACGTAAGAAAATTTAGTTTCTTTCAGAATCTGTAAAGTGATCATCGCCTATTTTTATATTTTGATTCGCTCCAGTAACTCCCTTCTCGTATGAGATAGATGGCAACTAAGAAATAATGTATCGTTTAATTATGGAAGACAATGCATGTTAACTAAATTGTGCTATACATAATAAAAAATTTTAATGTGTACAAAAATTACTCAAATGTAACTTCATTTATTTTTCATCAAATATACAATTGCTGTTTTTAATTAAAAAAACTGTTTTTATATAGTATTCCATAAAAATAATATCACATGTGTTATATTAATTCTATATCACGTAATTCTTTTTGTGAACGTTGGAATTAGTCAACATAGCATTTTATGTTTAAATGTTTATAATAAGTTATCTTAAAAAGTAAAAGCGACAATAGAAATTTGACCCATTAGTCGACCTTGCCTTAAGGATTTTGGATCTATGTTGCAACCTCACAATTCAACTTCCTTATTTTACTCGATAAATATTATAATTATATATTTTTTCGCTGTGGAGCAGTACTCATTTTTAAATATAATTATGAATTTATGAAGTAAAACGAAGAGATTAAGTAGGAATGGAAGCTTCTAATGTGTCCCCTAAGGGTTTATATTTTTCTTGCATCTTCTTCTCTATTCCTTTACAAACCCCCCACACACACTTACTTGGTGGTGGAAGGGGGACCTGCAGTTTAAGGTTGGTTTCCGAACCACCAAGAGCAACAGTTTTAAGTTCTTAGAGAAAAAACCTTTGTTTCTAGAGGTACCGGTCCAACGACTCTCCGGAAATGAAAAACTCCCTTGCTAGGCTAGTGTTCACCGCATGGGCTGCCGAGACTCTTCCAGAGTGCGAGGCGGGATTCGAACCCGCAAGCCGAAGGAGTGGGTCTAAAGCATACTCTTTAGCCCCCATGACCATCGTCCCACTTCGAAGAGATTAAATATTGAAGTTAGAACATCGATCAAACACCCTTAAGATCTAAAACTCCGTAAAGCGTTGATAAAGTATCAAAATCAATTCCTTATTATATAAACTTCATACGTTTAAAGAATACTGCAATTTAAAAAATAAATCAACCGCGTTCAAATTTAGGCTAAAACTAATCTTTGGTTTAAACGGAGTTCGGTCTTAACTTCTACTACATATTTAGAACAAAAAAAAGAAGATTTTTCAATTTCAAAACATAAAGAGAAAACTAAGAAAAAAATGTAATTAAATCTCAATCTTCTTGGATAAAAGTTTTCAGTCGCCAAATGTTAAAAAAAAAAACAGGTAGAAGTTCCACATAAACTGAATTGCCACCCTAATTCCAAGCAATTTCATTAGAATTTGCAGGCAACAGTTTGTGTTGATTTTCTACGAAAAGAAAATTTATGTTTGAATAGTCGAATCTTGCCTCTGGACCTTATTTCGAATTCAGAAAGGAGAAATTATTGTTAATCTCCTCCATCCTGACCTGAGAAGTAGAGTTCAATCCGTCCACTGACTGTGACTTTTTCAAATTTGGGCCTATTCTCTCGATAGTCAGCTTTGGTCGTTTAATCGCTTCTTCTGTTTTTTTTTTAAATTTTCTGTCGTATTTCTGGCATTATTTAGTTTTAAAACTTTCGCGCCAATGACAAGTACACGAGTACGCCGCGCAGCCGCATGCGCGGAAACATCTGTGCGCTGACATGTTATATTTTTTAGAAAATTATAAAAATTACAATAATTCCGTTATTTTTAATTGTTGTGCGATAAAAGTGGACTACCAAATACCACTAAACGATTTTGGAGCGATTGCGGCTAACAAAATTCAAAATAGTACAATTTTGAGGTGCTGGTAATTTTTTTCAAATTTCCAAACCAAACGATTCCCTCAAGAAATTTTCGAAAATATTAAAAAGTGAGGTGCTAGCGTGAATTTAGCACTCCAAATTTGGAAATTCAACAACTTTTTCAATTTTGACCAATCGTCAAAAGTGGGCTACCAAACACCACCCAACGATTCCATATGATAAAACTAGTTTTTTTCATAGTTGCTGTGCCAACTTCACGTCGATGTAGTTTGGAAGTAACGCTCGGGAGAATTGTAACACACATAATCTCGAAATATACACACACGTTTTTAACAAAATGAACATTTTTAGAATTAATCCACAAAAAAAGTGCAGGGACATCCGTTAGCATGTTCGCTATCATTCCCCAGGTTTTGAATACAAAATATTTTTTAATCTAGGAAAAATACCGGGGGAACCTAAACCTGGTAAAATCGGTCATTTTCTGAGTATCACATGCCCTTAATTGTAACTCTGCAGATTCAGAAGGAAAGAACAATAACGTGAAGCCGAGTATAAAACCTGTATCGGAAAGTCAGTGCCACTGTTGTGCCGAAGATTTAAAAACTGCACACAGCGGTGGTCCATATAAGTGTGACGACTGTGATCTTTCCTTCAAAAAATCATCATCTTTGCAAAGGCACTCCATTATTGTTCATTGGGAGCGGGAAAATGTTTCCTGCAGCGAATGTAATGCCACTTTCCGGGACAAAAAAGCATTGGATAAACACCGATATACCACCCATTCTACCACCAAAGTTTACAAGTGAGAATTTGAATGTTAGGTTTCTTTTAATACAAATTATTTTAAATAAAGATAATTCATTTGGCAAGAGTCATCTAAAACTAAGTTTTTTTAAATTTCAAGATATAAAAAAAATTAAGAGCCATCCGTAATTTTAGAATGGCTCTTCCTTAACATTTGTATATCTTTAATAACTATCTCATCCATTTTTCTTAACAGATGCGAACGTTGTGATAAATATTTTTCAAGAAGTTACCACTTAAATCGACACAAACTTCAATCTGGATGTCATGGAAAAATACAAAACACATTTTCCTGTCAGGTAAAACAAGTTTCCAACATTATAATCAGAAAATCTTGAATTATGAATTACTAATTAAGTAGTGAAAAACTTTATTTTATTTTTAGGTTTGTAAGAAAGTCTTCACACGCAAAGACAATTTGCGAGAACATGTACGATCTCACATGGGTAAACCACAGAGACAAAAAAAACGATGTTCGCACTGCCCAAAAGAATTTTATACGGCCCAGCAGCTTGTCGTTCATGAGCGAATGCACACGGGAGAAAAACCGATCCAATGCGATTTGTGTACAAAAACTTTCAACTCAACCCTCGCTATGAAGAAACACCGACGAGTTCACACTGGCGAAAAGCCGTATGAGTGCAAATTTGTGAGTACGGAGTTTATCACCCTTTGTTTTTGCTACATATTTCTTTCTTTCCTATTTTTATTTCAGAAACTCCTCTCCCAATTTTCTTTAAATTTTTATTACTTTATAATTCTTTTTACCTTCCAATATTTGTCATGATTCTTGATCTGATTTGATTACAAGCAAGCATTCCGGATATAAAAACAAAATCGTAAGTATGTTTTGGAAAAACTAAGATTTGCAATGAATTTGACCACACCCAAAAGTTCTCTAAAATATTTATAGCAATCTCTAATAATTTTCAAATGATATCAGAGCCAGATTTACTACTTTCTTTTTATTTTAAGTTTGACAAGCAAAAAAATTCAATATAAGGAAAAAAGGTCCATCGTTAATAATAAACAAAAAATCATAAGCCGTCGTGTCGCCCTTAAAAATTTTCTTTCCTAGGCTATGACCTTGTTATCTTAAAAATCCTTTTATATAAGAGTGGAATATTAGAAACTTCTGCTTTGAAAACTTATAAATTCTGCATTTTCAAATTGGAAGCCATTATAAAAGGTAAAAAGAGATATTTCGGGTTCTGTGCACAAAACTACTAAAAGCAAAAATTCGTAGTTTTTGACACTATTGGAACCCAAAATATCTCTTTATTATAATGAATCATCGTGAAAAGCATTAAATCTATCATTATAAAAGGTTTAGTTACATATTACAATTACTAGAGGGCGAAGTGAACATTTGTAAATTAATTAATTAAAGGGGGAACTTTTACTCTTGTTCTACAATTTAGTTTTCCCAGATTTTCAACTGGATATCGCATTTCGTGTGAACGTAAGTTGGACGGGGTAAAAAGTGAAAACAAATTTTAAGGTTACCCTATTATATCCTTAAGGGTATGTGTCACATCGACGTATAGGAATGGACCGATAACGCTGTGGAGAGAAATGGGCTCGGGGACTCGGGTATTGATTGTATATTCTATACCGTTAATTTTGTTTGAAAACCATACTAAACAATACATTATAAATTTGTAGTTATAGTAAATTAATTTTGTTTAAACATTCGTGCAAAATATCCTGTTTCAGTTAGCTTAAAAAAGAACTTTGTAACCTTAAATTCTTCTTGAAATTGGATTGAAAATGCTACAATAATAATCCTTGTGTGAGGTCAAAAATTTGAAAAATAGTGTCACACAATTTTACAGTTATTAAAATTATGTGTAGTTTGAAATCAAAAAGTATGCAAAGAACAATTAACTTTATTTGGTAAGAAGAATATCCAGTTTTCTAACCTTATATTTTAAAACTTAAAATGAACTTCAATGTTTATTTAAGATGTTATTATTTAGACGACAAATGATCAAAATTCTATTCAATTATTCCCATATTTTCCCGTTTCTTCACTTAAATGTGAACTGAACTAGTGGAGCCCAATAATAAAAAAATGAAACTATTTTTGGTTATGAAAGTTCATTACTTCCGATTGAAAAGTCTACTTTTAATTTTTTGGCTTACTATTCATGTTCTTGGTTCATAATTTCATTATTTTGTTTGAAATTTTATTATTTTGTTGAAAATTAAATAAATTAAATACATTAAATAGGTTCTAAAAGGTACAATAAACGTCACATTATTAGGGAACTCGCAAAACAAAGCACGTTCGTGTGCTTCATCAAACTTCATCCAACGAAAATTCTCTCGACCAATCAGCTTTATCTCGAAAGAGACAGATCTAGATCTCACATGTTTTTCTCTCTCTAGATCCCATTTCCGT
>NC_046661.1:32377984-32382444 GCF_010883055.1 Belonocnema kinseyi | reverse complement strand
CATGTATGCAGTAGTTACTACTGCATACATATACTGAGTAGTAGTTCTTTTATGCTCCGGAAGGGAAATATTCAAAGTAATCCAACAAATGGCGCCACGATAAGTTAGTCTGACTTTTGCACTGAATTGCATTGAGAAAAAGAAAAAATAATTGAAAACTTGATGCTGTTTGCGAATAAACAGGAAAGAATATGAAAAAATAAGAGTAACTATTACTAATTATTAAAAAAAAATGTATGAACAGATGCAGTTTAATGTGAAAAAATTTTAATTTTGAGATACATTTTTAAAGCAGTTCGAACTTTATATTTCTATTATTCATTTTGCTGATATTATTTATTTTATTATTTGTTCTAGTTTAAAAAAATTATTTATGGTTTAAATTATTAATGAAGCTAATGAAAAATATGAATAATATGGAAGACCTCAATTACAAAAATATTTAAAACACATACATGATCAGAAGAATTAATAAAAAATATATCATTCATATCCAATATAAATATAATAATAATTAGAATATGCAAGACTACAACTTAAATTGCATAGTAAAGAATCTTTGTACCTTTACAATCTTAAGAACTTCAAGTTTTGAAGCAGATATTTGTAAGAATTAATGATAATTGTAATTAAAAAGTTTGAGGAAATAATTTGTTAAAAGTCAATGACAAGACTTCTGTTGCTTTTCTAGAAATTATTGAGAAAAAAATAGGATGTACCATGATTTATTCAAATAAACATCAACAGATCTCAATAACAACCTTTACTTTCCGTTGTTGGGTGAGTCAAAATAACTTTTTTAATCCCTTTAGCACTTCTGCTATACACTCGCGTCAGAACGATTTTTTTCAATCACAATTACTTATCCATTACACCGTCGTGTATTTGAAGTCCGAGGAATGCTTGCGCTCCATGGACATGAAGTTGGGACAGAAACTATGAAAAAACTAGTTTTATCATATGGAATCGTTTGGTGGTGTTTGGTAGTCCACTTTTGACGTTTGGTGGTCAAAATTAAAAATGATATGGAACTTTAAAAAAATTACCAGCACCCCAATATTTTACTATTTTGAATTATGTTTGCACGAATCGCTCTAAATTTTTTGGTGGTATCTGGTAGTCCACTTTGATCATTTAACCATTAAAAATAATGAAATTATGGTAATTTTTATGATTTTCTAAAAAAATAACAAGTGTCAGCGCACAGATATTTCCGCGCATGCAGCCGCGCGGCGTACTCGTGTACTTGTCATTGGCACGAAAGTTTTTAAACTAAAGAATGCCAGAAATACGACAGAAGATTAAAAAAAACAACAGAAGAAGCGATTCAAGGACCAGAGCTGACTATCGAGAGAATAGACCCAGATTTGAAAAAGCCACAGTCAGTGAACGGATTGAACTCAACTTCTGAGATCAGGGTGGAGGAGATTAACAATAATTTCTCCTTCCTGAATTTGAAATAAGGTCCAGAGGCAGGATTCGACTATTCAAGCGCAGATGTTCTTTTCGGGGATAATCAACACCAACTTTTGTCTGTAAATTCTAATGAAAATGCTGGAAATTAGGATGGCAATTCAGTTTATGAGGAACTTCTTCCTGTTTTTTGTAACACTTGGCGACTGAAAACTTGTATCCAAGAAGATTGAGATTTAATTACATTTTTTTTAGTTTTCTCTTTATTTTTTGAAACTGAAAAATCTGTTTTTTCCTGTTCTAAATATGTAGTAGAAGTTTAGTACGAACTCTGTTTAAACGAAAGATTAACTTTAGTCTAAATTTAAACGCGGTAAATTTATATTTTAAATTGCAGTATTCTTTAAACGTAAGAAATTACTATGTTGATGGTCAGTTAACATGCGTTGTCTTACATGATTAAACAATACAATATTTATTAGTTGCCATCTATCTCATACGAGAAGGGCGTTACTGGAGAGAATCAAAATATAAAAATATACGATAATCACTTTACAGATTCTGAAAGAAATTAAATTTTCTTACGTCCTGCGACACAAAATAAGTAAAACAAATTAGTATCGAGTGGTTTTGTTTTTTCAACGTGGAAAATTAATTTCGGCAATGATAACATTAGTTCATTACAAATAAATAATTAAAATACCAAAATTAGTAAGAATTTAGAAAAAAAAATCAATTTCATAAAAAATTATCTTATTTCTACTCAATAATATTTCAAGATATAGTATTTTATATAGGCAATACAGATAAAGTTTTCACAAGTGTGCAATTGGCTTTCAGTATTCTGCAGTGCATTTTTCGTAATAAATTAGTAAAATACTAGAATATTTCAGGAATGAAAAATTCGATCTGAAAGTGCTCATTATAAAAATGTTTACGTGATGTATGTATCACAATTTTTATGAGAAATCATTCTTATTTCCTGTTTGCGCTTCCACTTATTTAATTTTAATTGATAGTATAATAATAAATGGGGTGACGGATGCAACGACTCGACAAGCGCTCAAAACCGCGTAGAAGTATTATCCAGCCGGGAAAAATCGTTAAAAAAATAGTGGCCGAAACGTAAAACAAAATATACATTCGTATTCAGCCTGACGCGGCCGACAAATTTTTCTCGTGAAACTCGCGACTATTCGGCCGTTTGTTGATAAAAATGCTTGAAATTTGTATGTTTTTTAAACAAAGTGCGTTATTTACAGTCATCGTTTATA
Organism: Belonocnema kinseyi; assembly: GCF_010883055.1. NCBI lineage: Eukaryota > Metazoa > Arthropoda > Insecta > Hymenoptera > Cynipidae > Belonocnema > Belonocnema kinseyi. The sequence continues at coordinate 32,379,757 of NC_046661.1, read as the reverse complement.
TATTTAGAATACACCATACAAATTTCAAGCATTTTTATTTTTAAACGGCCGAATAGTCGCGAGTTTCATGAGAAAAATTTGTCGGCCGCGTCAAGCTGAATACGAATGTATATGTTGTTTTACGTTTCGGCCACTATTTTTTTATCGATAGATTTTCCCGGCTGGACAATACTTCTACGCGGTTTTGAGCGCTTGTCGAGTTGTTGCATCCGTCATCTCAAATAGTCTTTGTCGTATTTCTGGCATTCTTTAGTTTTAAAACTTTCACGCCAATGACAAGTACATGAGTACGATTTTTGAGCGATTGGTGCAAAAAAATTCAAAATAGTAAAATTTCGGGGTGTTAGTCATTTTTTTCAAAGTTTCATAACTTTTTCAATTTTGACCACCAAACGTCAAAAGTGAGTTACCAGACGACCATCAAATGATTCCATATGATAAAATCAGGGCCCCCAAGCTGATATGTATTTCACCCTGATAAAGTTTTAGGTAGATAGTTCAAAGACTTGTCGCTGAAGCGCTATATTCGCCGCACACGCAAACAAACTTTGTGTCATTGATGCCTCCAGCCAGGCCGCACACAACCTCTTTATTTTTTTTACACTGTCTCAAATGTGATAAACCACTAAAAATAATTAATAAATATGTTTTTTTCATATTACGGAGAGCAGAAGGTGCTTTTTTTAAATTTATAATAATCAAATCTGTGTAATATATATTTTAATCTTTAAAAATCTTGAGACCAAATTTAAAAAAAAAGTTATCGAAAATATTACTGGCGTTATCGTAACCCTATATACGTACAAGTCCGATAACTTGCCGTCCGATAAGTGTACACTACCCTTAAAACGTCATTACACGTACGGCACGCACACTAATTGTGGTTCTCCCACCACGTGTGCCATTTTGCTAATGATTTGCGCCCATGATTTACGCGTGCGCGCACCTAATATCGTGCTACTAGTGGGGGCATCCGATAAGTCCGCCATTCCTGGAATTTTCCGCCCCTAAAGCCCCTAAGTTGGAAAGTTATCGGACTTTTACTCTGCCGTACAAACTAAAAAGATACGTAAGTGACATTGCCGGTTAGCGTGATTCTCGTAAGCATGGCAATAAAAAAGTCAACCTAAGCGGCAATATTACTTATGTATCTTTTTAGTTTGTACGGCAATACTGTGTCTCTCATATATGTTTTACAAAAAGGCTGATAATTTCTCCATTCAATTAATTAATGTTGCTTGTCTAAAATCAATAAAAGAACATTATTTTACAACTTTTTTAATATCCATAAAATTTAATTAAAATATAGTATTTAATTTTTAGAGAACTGATGTTGAGAATTTTATAAAATGTACATCCTTAATTGTTATGTCCATACCGTCAACAAATATATTGATTGAATATGTTTTTATTAACTCCTTTATTCATATTCTTGATGAAATTAAAATTAATGAATTTACAGGAGAAATCAGCAGCCCTTTTTTGAAATGTTTGCGAGAGGGATGAAGGGTTATGATAACGTCAGTGCTATTTTAACAAAAAATATTTCTCAATTTTTCGAAAATATTTTGTTAAATCGAACACTCAGTTTCTACAAAATTGATGTTATGTGCTTAAAAAAATTCTTTTACTGCTTCCACACAATTAAAAATATATTTAGAGGAGAGTACTCAAATATGAGATACCAACTCTGTTTGGCGTGATTGTCGGAATTCTATGTACTGAATTAAAAAGTAATATATAGGTCATTTTAAAGGAAATTTAGTTTGTCAT
>NC_046661.1:32357647-32377884 GCF_010883055.1 Belonocnema kinseyi | reverse complement strand
AACATTTCTGTAACCAATTTCCCCCGCGCAGCCACAGTGTTATAAAAACCACAGGTATCTCATATTATGAGAACCACACCGTGCAACTATGCACTTACTATGTCTGCCCTGTACAATGAAAAACTTCAACACTATCGATATTTTCCTACTTAGTTATTCAATCCCCATCACTCCAGACAAACTTTACTGCTAAATACATATTCAATGAATAATAAATAGGGTTTTTAAAAATTCCCTTCAAAGAACTCGACCACCATCGATTTCACAAGAAGTTCGCCTATAATCTTTAGAAGCCCAATGAAAAATGGACTATACCACGAAATTACTCTTTCTTCAAGGGCTACAAGTTAGTGATAGAACCAACAGAGTGGGTCTCTTAGTTTAGCTGATACTCCGCTTTCTCATATTACGAGAATATCTCATATTCGAGTACTCTCCTCTAATAATTATTTCGAGTGATTTATAACCTATGTGACAATTTTGTGTCATGGCGAATGTAGCGCCTCTGCGACAGGGCTTTGAACTATTTACCCAAAATTTCGTCGCGGTAAAATACACACCGGGTTGGGGGCCTTAGATAAAATTAGTTTTTTTCATAGTTGATATGACAACTTCACGTCGATTTGTGCTCCACATTTCGTCACTGACGTACGGTACGTGGTACCCGTAATCCCGGGAGTTTTGGGACCTGTATATACGACCGTGCGTACGACTAACCTCGAAACTCGCGACTGGGACCGACAGGACATATAATTAAGGTATGTCTGCCTGAGGGCACAGTTTAACTAATTTTTTGAAAAGCCAAATTGACTTTTAAATTCTCTACTGGTGAAATTTATTGAAGCACTTACCGTATAAAAAATCTCACCGAAGTTTACATCGATTTAAATATTTTTTCTTATATTAAAACCAATTAAATATGCGTGGGACATTTTAAGTGCAAACAAAAAATTTCTATGCGAATAGGCCAACATTTTGAATTTGTTTATCTTATTTCTATATAAAAATTTTAATAGTTATTTTTTATCAAATATTATTAAATATTTATTATTTTAAGAAATACCTGAAGTCGTTCTGGAGATTGAAGGAAATTATCATTTGAAAAAAATCTCAATTTTAATATTTTGCCACAAGAATTGTTTATAACAATGTTTATTATAAACTTTCAAATTATTTTTATTATTAAATGTAATTCCTACATTAATGTGAAACACTTATAGCAACAACAACAAAATGTTCGCCGATAATAAGACTATTTGTCAATTTCTTCATAAAATTGGTTTATCTAACAAATAAATGGAATAATAAAAAAATTATTTGTATTCTATGAGTTCTTAAACATTATTAATAAACAAATAGAGGAGATAAAGTTTGGAAGGTCAATCTTTCAAGAATTCAATGAACTTTAAGTTTAAAAAAAATCCAAATCGGACCAAAGTTGAAGGCTCTGGACATTTTTTAACGAATAAAGTGCTTCAAAAAGTGATTTGCACACACTGCGTGCTCATGATTTAACACACTTCTATTTCTTAAGGGTGTTGGTTCAATCCGACTTTGAATTTTTTTTCATAGGTACGGCACTGATTCCATATATATTGCTTCCGACGGATTTGCGAACTGTTACCTTCACTCTACACGATTCTAACGATTCTTTCGCAAAATTAATATTTGTCGGGAAAATAATCATTTCCTCAAAAAAATTGATTTTCCAACATTTTATTGATTCGATGATCTCATAAAACCCCGGATATTCGACAAGTTTTCTTTCTTTCGTTCACAAATCCTTCATAAAAAAAAATATATGGAATCAGTTCCGTACTTATAAAAAAATTCAAAGTCGGATTAACCAACGCCCTTAAAATGGCTTTTTGCCACAGCTTAATTATTGCTGAATTTTTTGGTGCAAAGAACATGTGCTGATCGTTGTTGTCATAACCACTTGCAACCAGGAACTGTAAATTTAGGTTCCATTCTTACCGCGCTTATAATAGGAACAAGACAAAATGAAAAAATTAAAAGGTGCACTAGGCTATTTTTTTCAAAACACTGAATTTCTCGCGAACTAATCTTTTTTGAATTATTTTTGTAAACTGAAATGTTTATTGACAGAAAAGTCGATGATGTGACACTCTCAAATACCTATATTGCCGACCTCACTTTTTTAGTTTACTGAATTTTCTTTGAACTTTAGAACTGTTTTTTTAATTAAAATAGCCGAATCGAGTAATGCTGTTCCGTCTGTTTTTTTATTACACCATTGCGTATAACCTATTGCGCCATAAGCTAAAAATAAATTTGGCCCCACATTCTCAATAAGTTGCATACTTTTTAGGGGCCATCAAGTAGTTTTTATTTGCTCAAACTATGAAGTAATGCTTTGACAATTTCCGCAAACATATATTTTGCAGCCTTGAATGTGAGCATGATATAGGGAAAAATGGTTGGTGTGCCAGAAGTACTTCTTTAAAAAAAATGAATCACATTTCTTAATTTATCTTCTTATTATCAACAGAATTAGTTCTTGAATTTTTCGGAGCCCCCGTAGTACCCTCTCTAACATGTATTTCTACCATAATGAAAATTAGATTTTTTGATTTTTCAAAAACTGTTTATAGCATTTGTAAAAAATTTTTTTTTATTTATTACTTGACGTAACTTTATCTTATAGGGTTAACCACTTGCTCCCGCAATATGGATCACATACTAGCGGGGGCACCCAGATCATGCTTATCCTGCTACGACCTTATAACTCATAATTTTACTATCCTGCCGGCAAAAGTGTATTTTCACTTCATTTTTTAATGGCTGATAAGTTCTCTTTATTTTAACTGTGACAGAGGTAAAAAAAATCTCTTTAAGATTTTGAATGCTCTCAAAGTTCAGAATTATGTATGTAATCGAGCAGAGGATAAAGCCAATCTGTCCATTTTTTAAGTAGATTATTGCAAAAATAGTGTAAATTTCTAATATTTTCTTGAACTTTAAATAATATCCGAAATAACAAACATTTTGTAATGTTAGTAGCAGGCCCGTAGCTGGGGGTGGGGGCAATGTCCCCTGTGTTCATCGTTGCCCCCCCCCCCCCGGATTGTAATTGTGAAAAAATATATTTTACTCTTTGACTCAAATTGTGTCGTCGTTTCGAAAGAATTTTTTGTAGCTTAATAATTATCTGGTTTTTTTAGCATTATGAAAAGTCAGAAATTCACTTTTATGATTTGTGCTGTCCTGAAAATTTTGAAATTTATCTAGCTAGCCGATAAAATGTTGCAATCAAAAGAAAATTGTTTAGCCAGCGCTCTTCCGATCATTAAAAGTGTACATGAATGCATTACAGACTTCCGCTGCGACGATGCGTTCGAAACGACATATTCGGAAAGCCAAAAATTGTTTTCTATTTTTCATGAAAATTGTGAACCTGGGAAAAGAAAAATCAGACTTAATCGCAGTTTGAGTAGTTTTGTATTTACAGAAAGCTCTGGAATTTATTCATTCACGTTCGTTTTATAATAGTTGCATCTTGATAAATTCTTTTTCCTCCAATTTTTTTTGAAAATAAGTTGCTCTTAATAATACTACACAGCGAAAAAAAACGTTGACCCTTCATGAGATTATGTTTGCCCCCTCTGACATATTAGTCTGGCTATGGGCCTGGTTAGTAGGCTCATTTTAAAGCTATTTTTCCACAATATCGTAGCAGCTTACGAGCATAAATTTATTGAGAAAATCCTATTACGTTGCATTAGAGCTTAAATGTGCAATAAAACAGTTGGAATATTGAAATACTTTCAACTTTTATTATAACTTTAAGTTCTTGCACTGTGTTATGAAAAATTTCTAGATCCTGGGTTCATTTTATAAAGAATTTTGAGAGAATTCAACTCTTTAGAAACAACAAATTTTAGCACTGGCATTATTAAACTTAATAGAACCTAATGAATTATTAAAAAAGAGGCGAACTTAATATTTTGACCGGTAGGGTATATTATGAATTATAATACCTTAAATTTTGCTCTAAAACACTAAAATTAAGTAACTATTATAACATGTTTATCAGACACAGATTTTATTTATTAATATACAGTTTGTAGCTAAAATACATATATACTTCTACTAATTTATAGTGTTTTTAAACGAAATATATATTATAGTGGCGTTGTTTGCGAGACAAAAGATTAATTTTATAAAAATGGCTGAACATTTCAAAATATTACAAACTTTTTATCCGTAGCTTTTTACAATATTATTTTTAATTGTGCGATTTAAATCAGACATACATTTATCTGGAAATTAGAATCACATAGTTTAAAAAAGATGACTAATATATACACACAAAATACTGCCTTAAAGTGTTCTATAACATAGTCTTAAGTTGAAGGGATATATGACCCAGACATTTAGGGCTGCCGCTGCTAATCGATCCATATTTATGTAAGGATTTTTAAAGTTTCAACCGCTCATTGACATTCGGAGAAAACCTATAAAGCATTCTTCTAGAATTAAGTGCAAATCTTCTACATCTTTTCCTATAGTCCGTATACCCGGTTATACCTAAACAATTTCGGAAATTCTCCTGCTTTTATGGTCCATTTCTGTTGTAAGAAAACTCAGTTAGTAGAATGAATGTTCATCGCCCAACTCGTATTGATACCTGCTTAAGTTTACCCCGACCATTGCTACCTCTCACTTGCCTTTACCCAGTATATCTCACGTCGGATTAGAGGCGGGTGGGCAGTCGTCGTTTCCTCCACGGCTACCTGCGTACCCTTTCCCTTCCATTGTGCAGCGACATTACCCCTCACTGGAGTCGAAGTTGCTCCAGCGGGCGATGACCAAAGGAGCGCGAGCTACCTGGGATCCTTCCCCTTCCAGTGGGACCCTTACCCCTCACACCTGTCTTGGCGCGCTTAGTCGCCGGGATTGCCAGAGCGCAGGGTCTATTGTCTCGCTAATGACCCTAAATCACCTCCGATACCTTTCCAACTATTGAGAGTTTGTGATCACATAATTATAAGATCTAGATACCTCAAATCTGTTAAATGTATAGCAAAAGTCTCAAAAAAATTATGAAAAATCTCATAAAAATTCGATTCGAGGTACGAGTGTTTGTGAAGTACTTCAATATAAGATCTATAGGCCTTAGTTCTATAAAGTGTGGCTGCAAGTCCATATTGTGCGAAGGTAGCGATATTGTGAAGTATATTAGTGCGTATTAGTGAGGAATATTTAATAATAAGATCCGTAGACCTCAGTTCTATAAAGTGCTGTGAGTCCCTACTGTTGAAGGTAGCGATTTTTCGAAGTGTATTAGTGCGTGTTAATGAGGTATATTTAATAATAATATTGAATCGGATTGACGAAGGAGTAAGAGTAAGTATCTGAAAAATTATTGTATTCATATATGTGTAATGTAAATATATGTATATAATGTAAAGCTAATTACGAAAAGTAATGTCTACAAAATAAAGGGCAACAGTGTGCTTGTCCAATTTAATGAAAATGGTCCAAAATTCCATTTATTTAAAACTATTGATCTCGGATGATTTATTTGAACTTGTTTTTTAAAAAGCTTCACGCCCGCATAATGCTGCTAAGATGCCTTTCTTTTATTGGTACAAACAGACAAAAAATATTTAGAAAAATGAGAAAGGTATGGTTTTGAAGAAAATCTATTTAATCGTTCTCTTCAAATTTTGAAAATATGAAAAGAGTATAATTTTCTCTAAAAAAAACAATATATTTCGCCCTCGAGAGATTCTGCGACTTCAAGTTTAGGGCCCTGTCTGATTTCAAATGGATGTGGTCAGCGATGATTGTTATTTGTACGTTATTCTCCAAAAGGCCGACGTTGGTTACAGTTTACTTGTAACCACTATTAATAACATCGTCGATGGTTATAAATATATAACAAAGAGTTGGATGTAACATGTGCTTAAAATAAAAAATGATTTCTTCAAAATGTGATATTTTTAAACCAATTTACTTCTATATGACGAGCTTTCGATCACTCCAATATTCGTGATGCATACACTAAATAATGGCATACACGTATTCTTTTAATATTCTTGGTATTCTTGATATACTCTTTAATCTCAAATATATTTGATATTCCAAAATATTCCGATATATCCCTAAACATTCATCAATATTCTGACATATTCCCCAATTTCCCTTTACGCTCTACAAGTTTTTAATGATTCCAAATTATTTTAAATCATTAAAAAAAATTTCAAGAAATTTTAAAAGAGTATGTATTATATTATAATGACAAATATTTTCAAGCGTTTAAAAGTATTTAATGCATTCAAAAATAATTTAACTGGAATTAAAAATCCTTTTTAATTAAAAAAGAAAAAAATTTATCAATGAATTTCAAAATATTTCAAGTAATTTCGAATTTATTTATGACTAGGTTGTTCATCATGTTAAATCCAATTTGCTGACTGAAAATAGAAATTCTCCGAATCTACATATTTTTACGATTGAAGGAGGGAATGTTGATATTTAATTTTTGTCTGTCAATGAGAAATGATACATCCCTGGACTCGTGAAAGCCCATAGATTCCCAAAAAATGACTTCCAAATAGTTTGCATAAGTTCTTTTTAAATTTTAAGTGAAGAAGTTAGAACGGTAATCGGAGGTGATTTAGGGCCATTAGCAACAATAGACAGTAAGCTCCGGCAATCCCGACGACTAAGCGCGCCGAGACAGGTGTGTGGGATAAGGGTCCCACTGGAAGGGGAATGATTCCAGGTAGGTCGCGCTCCTTTAGGATGCACCCCTCAATGCTCCGTCCCCTGTGGATATAATCCCTTTGTCTTCCATCTTAAATCTATTCCTATCTGAAGAATATCAATATGCCAAGGAAAATCATTTAAATATACAATATTAGATTTATTCTAATCTTATAAGATATAAATACGATATATGAACATTTTAAGGACGAAAAATTATAGAATTTTCCATACTTTTGGTCAATTATACATACAATGCAATACAATTATAAATAAAAAATAATAAAACAATACAATTTTCTACTCTTTAAGTTATGATTGATTGATAATTAATTCAATTTAACAAAAGCTAGTGTTTGAACAAGTTATTATAAAAACATTTCTGTGTTGAAATGTTGTCACAGGCTTATACTGCCCAGCATGTCGAAGGCATTTTTAGTTAGAGTTGGATTTTTTATTTGATCATTTTGCACGGGGCTGTCCCGGTATATATCATCAGTCACGGATGCATTTTTATAATGCAATCAAGTGATCTGATAAGTGCAGTCTACCCAGATATATTAGACAAAGTCTGAGTTTTACTCCATCATTGAAGGACTGGGTTGCAGTCAAGTACACGATGGGGGGACCTACAGCTTAAGGTGGGTTTCGAACCACCAGAACCTCGGTAAAGGTACATAGAAAAATTTCCAGAGGTACCGGCTCAGGGATCGAACTCCGGACCTCTGAGGTGAAGTCCGTGTGTAACCAACTGAGCCACCGAGGCTCTCTTAAAGTGTTTTTATTAAACTTTTACTCGGGTAAACCCAGTTATACATCATAGCCACGGACTAAGTCAAGTGACTGATGAGATTAGAATGTTATAAGTTATACAATTACGAGAGCCACGAGCGTTGGAGGTGACAACAGTCACCTCTGGATGCTTTCTTAGAGCTACCATCTGCCACTCCACGGGTTTTCAGTCGCTCGCTTCCTGATGATCAAGAAAGTTTCTTACAATTGCGGCAGGTGTTTAATAAAACCGCCTTCTGAGCTGCTTCCAATACCCTACTGACTCATAAATGTTCAAGATGTTCAGTGCATCTTGCGTGCACATTGTCGGTAGCCGAAATCACAATGGGATGAATAGATACATGATTCACATTCCTCCATATGGCCTTTACTTCATGCCTTAACTCGCTATACTTGTGGATCTTGGTTGTATAGGTTGAGTGCCAATTTCGGTTAAGCGGACAAGCAATGTCGATGATGTAGACTTTTCCACCTTTTTTGTATTGCATCACGATGTCAGGTCGATTGGCCCGGATGTAATGATCCGTTTGGATAAAACATCCCAATATAAGATGTAATTTTCGCTTTCTAAAACGGGCATTGGAATGTATCTATAGAAGGGCATCCATTATTTTAAGAGTCCTAAGTTTAGGGCAAGTTGTTGATGTATAATGCCCGCTATATCATTATGTCTGTGGGTATATTCACTCTGAGCCATTACGCGACAGCCATCGATAATGTGCTCGATGGATTCGTTTGTATCTCAACATAATCGGCACGTCTTGATTTAACATGTGTTTACGATAATTTCTGGTGCTGACAACCTTGTCCTGTATCGCAATGACAAATCCTTCCGTGTCTGGATACAAAACACCCTTTTTTAGCCAAATATTGGATGCCTCACTATCCACTTCATTTTGATCTAACGTTTTGGGGTGCTCGCCGTGGATGGCTTTCTGCCTCTGGTTATATTTCTAATTCCTCTATGGTTTCTGTCCTGATATTCAAAACTGATCTTCTCGTATGTTGCAGTTTTTTTCTAAAATTGTACACTTTTGGTCCACTTTTAAATTGTAGTGAGAGAATAATTAAATTAAGTTAACATTCTTTTGTAATAATTTTCGAAAAATGCGGGTTTTTCTTAAATTTTCAACAGCGTCACCAACGAAAAAACAATAGAAAATTGATTTTTTATCACTTCATTAACGCAATGGGGAGCTTATGAAAAATTAATATTTTAATCAAAATTGTAAAAATATATTAATATTTTAATCGAAACGCAGGTAGCCGTGGAGGAAAAGACGATCGCCCAGACGGGCATATCTGAGATCTTGAAATTAGTATCCATTGTACCTATAATCCCTTTGTACTTGCAATACTCATTCATAGAATGTCTATATATTACTCTAATTTGAAAAGCTTATAATTTAAATTTATTCTGTTTTGAAGACATTTAAACTGAACATTGAAAACTTCGCAAATTTTACCATTTTTAACGTTTTCATTTTAAAATGCCTTATGAAATATATATATATACCTTATGACATTTAATTTTAAAACATTGTACAATTAGGCTAATATAATGTACATATTAATATAAGAATTGCGTATAATCTCAAAAATAATTGAAAAGTTAAAAAGACCTATTATTGTAAATATTGTTTGTAACAAAATATTTTAATTTCACGTATTTTTAATGTTTTATTTATCCCGTAATTTATTCAATTATTGCAAATCTTACTAAAAATAATATATCTTTGATAATAATTGGTAAAATATAATAATTTGAATGTTGAACGTAGAAAAAATTCGATTTCTAAATTAAAAAGAGAATCAATAATAGAATTGCGTGCTAAGAGTCACTCAGTGAAAATTCCTGGAATATTTTATAATTAATACTTAACTACTATGAATTATTCATATAAATGTTTATTGACACTTTTTTATTATCATTTGTGACTAATAAATTCAACTTAATATCAAGCTATTTGAGTGGAAAGAACGAATTCGCTGTTCTTGATTTAAAAAAATTTCAAATTTATTCATCTAATTTAATTAGGAGAATATAAATTGTTATATTTTATCAAATATTATCAAACATATATTATTTTTAGAAATATTTGCAGCAATTCATGTATTTTCTTGAAATTTGATTACAAATTCTAATTTTTCGGAGAAAAATTACTCTTTGGTTGAAATTTTTTTTCAATTTGAAAGTAAATTTTTTACTGCAAATTTAGCTATCCTATACATTTGATTTTTTTGATTTTTTACGTAAAAGTTTCTTTTCTTTTGGAATCATAATTTACTTTTTTAACTGAAAATTCCTCTTTTTAGGATCCGTATAATTTTCGCCCTTTCCCCTGTCATTTAATAATAACGTTAGATGAAGGAGTGCGATGAAATTTTACCGGTTTTTATTAATCAACAAAGTAGTTCAATTTTCTAACAAGTAGTTGAATTTTCAACGCAAAAAGATGAGTTCGCAACGAAAAATGTAATAGCTGATATTCTAAGCAAGAAAAGATTTTTAATTTAAATCCAAAGCAGCTGAATAGAATAAAAAAAAAATTTAATCATAAAAAGTTAAATCCTTACTCAAACCAGGTGAATCTTTAACCAAACAGTTATTTGCATTTTTAATAAAATGATAAGCTTTCCGTAAAATAGTTCAATTTTCAATCAAATAGTTACAAATAGTTACCAAAAGGCATTCATTTTTAATATATAAATCAAGTTAACAAACACAATGGTTCAAACAATTGATTATTTATAATAATTTTCACTTAAAATAAAGCTAGAAAGACGGAGTTATTAAAATAATATTTTCAAATTCTAATGAGGTTATAATTAAATCAAGTTAACAAACAGTTGATTATTTATAATAATATTCTCTGAGAACAATTCTAGAAGATTTTTTTAAAATAATTTTTTTAAAGAAAAATCATTAATATTTTTTACAGGAATCTTAACTATATTTTTTTATTATCTGAAAAGCTTACAAATTATTTAAAACCGTCAAAATTTTATTTAAAGATCTTCATAAATATATATTTTGTTAAAAAAATTTTGGAATGATTCCAAATTTTTTATTATTTTTGAATATCTTCAAAATTTCTCAATATCTTTTAACCTAACCGAAGTTTCTAATTTTTGTTTAAAATTTTGAAAATATTTCGAAATATTTTTAAATATTTTGTTAAAATTAATTTACTAATGTAAAACAACATTTTCAATGTTCATAGGAATCTTCATGAATTTTTCGTATATAATTTTATTTTTAATTTATTGGAATCTTTTCAACTTTTGAATTATTTTTGAACTTCTTTAAAAAGTCCTGAATATCATTTAAAATGATTCGACTTTTCCTACCATCTTTAATAAAACCTGCAACATTTTATTAAATGCCCGAAAATCTTCCAGATTATTTTTTACAATTTTGGAAATCTTTAGAAAAATTCTTTTAGGACTGATGATGGGGTTTATACAAAGTATTCCAATTTTTACTCGGAAATAGAATTTTCAATAAAAATGTAAATTTTCAATTCAAGAAAATAGGCATGCTGCCCTCTGTGTAGCGGTGAGGCAAAAAGTACCTCATATATCAGGGATGAGGTACTTTTGGCCTCACCGTTACACAGAGGACAGCATGACTTTAAGGCAGGCTGCTCAGTAGAGACGGCACTCCATGCTGTTGTAGCAAAAATTGGAGCAGCAGTTGGAAAAAAAGGGGTATGCTGTGGGAACTTTCTTGGATATAGAGGGTGCCTTCAGTTGTACCCCTCCAGAAGTCATCTGTCGGGATAGGAAGTATGTTACGCCAGAGGAGACTCGAAACTAAATGGGGTGAAGGTCTAGTTAAAGGAGTAGCGCCTCAGGGGTGTCCACAGGGGGGTGTCCTGTCGCCCCTCCTGTGGTGCATAATAGTGGATGGTCTCCTGCGTAGGCTTAATGAAGAGGGGTATTATTCTCAGGGATATGCGGATGACTTTGTAATCCTAGTTAGGGGGGCTCATCTGGAAACCTTGATGGGCCTTACAAGGTCGGCGCTGCGCATTGTGGAGCTCTGGTGCGATAGCTTAGGGCTCTTGGTGAATCTGGAAAAGACCAAAATGGTTATTTTCACGAAGAATTACAAGATGCCGAAGGTTGTCGCTCCTGTTTTCTGTGGCGGGAGGCTGACGTTCTCAGACTCGGTTAAGTATCTGGGAGTCATCCTAGATAGCAGACTGAGCTGGGCGAAGCACCTGGAGACCCAATGCAGGAATTTCGTCATGACTTTATGGATGTGTAGGAGAGCTTTTGGGTTGACGTGGGGAATAGGGCCCAAAATGCTTGCATGGCTCTGCTCCGCAGTTCTTAAACCGAGGTTCCTTCATGCGGTTGTGGACTGTTGGCCACGGGCAAAACTCAAAACGATGCACACGCGATGGGCCGCCTGGTGAGAGTGAACAGATGGACTCGGGGGACTAGACACACTAGGCTGCCGAGTGGCATCAGCTCGCTGCCGATTCTTGAGATGAGGCAGGATAGAATAACAACACGTTTCGACTTCACCAGGGCTTTCCGCGTCTACAGCCCAAGTAGGGATGCGTGGAAAGAAAATGGTAACCCACTCCTCCAAGGGGAAATCTGGTATACGGATGGCTTAGGGGGGGGGGCAGTAGCGGGAATTCATGACAGGGCAAGGAGGAGGGAAGTGGTAGTCCCGCTTGGGAGACATGCTACTGTCTTTCAGGCGGAGGTCCTTGCTGTTCTTCGAAGTGCTGAGATATTATTAGAGGAAAACGCGGCTGGGAGACAGATTACGATCTGTTCGGACAGCCAAACGACACTAACTGCAGTGGGAAAACCAGATATAATATCTGAACTGGTTTGGGAATGCAAAAAGGCATTAAACCGACTTACAGAAAAGATTAAAGTGGCTCTCATACGGGTCCATGGCCATACAGGGATCAAGAGCAACCAGAAAGCGGACCAGCTGGCAAGAAGCGGTGCGGCAGGTGAATACATAGGGCTGGAACCGGTACTGGGTTTAGCGTCTTGCTGCATCGGTCTTGCCATAAAAAGCTGGATCCGCACTAAGCACCGAGAATACTGGGAGCAGGTCCGGGGTTGCCGACAGACGAACTCTATCCTGGGCTATACGTGCAGAATGGACAGAGCCAGGGAAATCTTGGGCTTGCCAAAGAAAGACGTAAGGACAGTGGTTCAGATGCTCACTGGGCACAACCACTCAAACTACCATGTTCACAAAATGGGGTATCACCCCATTACGCTCTTATTTTATGGAACCTGAAGAAGCTATAATGCTATCGGTGACTGTCTTGCTGGGCTTCTTTAGGAGGTCTGGGGTAAACTACTGATAGCGACAGCTAAGGGTGTGGCACAATAGGCTTTATAGCTTGAGCGCCAGGGTGCTCCATAGGGGGCTCCCTGCCCGTATTACAACTAACTAAACTCCACCAAGAAGAATAATCTTCTATTAAGCGCAAACATAAATAAAATAGTCCAGTTTAATCAAAACACAACTAATTTTCTACAAACGAGTTACATTTTTCTCGGAACAAATTAATTTTTAATCAAGATTATTTTTCTACCGAAAATAACGAAGAAATTTTTAGTTAAAAAATTATTTTTTAAATAAAAAAAGAACGAATTTTTAACAAAATAGTACAATTTTCTACTAAAAGAAATGAATTTTCGAACTAAAAAGACGAATATTACACAAATAAAGTTGAATATGTAACCCAGAAAAATGTATTTTATACAAAACCAGATGAGTTTTTAAATTAAACAGACAAATTAAAAATAAAATAATTCAATTTTTATACAAAAAAATTCAGTTTGACTCATTAGCATCAAAGTATAAGTTTGAAAAAAGAAGTAAATCTATCAACTCTAAAGAGACCAAATATTTTCTTTTTTATCAAAGATTTTTTGTAATCTTCGAATTTGAGTGTAATAAACTCACTGGGAAATTTCTAAAGTGGAACCAAAAGGGTCAACGGCTTAATTTTAGGCGATTCCAATTTGATCGCGACCTACCTGCTCGTCTTACCCTCTCCACTCGACTTATTCTTACGTCCCTGGCTGAGCGAGCAGAAAGATATTAGTTTATGCTTTGACCCTAGTTAGCTAGCATTTTGGAATTTTCCGTAGAATAGTTGAAAATGCATCAGTTTATTTGGTAGAAAATTCGTCTGTTGAAAATTCAACAGAATATATGAATTTCTATCCAATTGCCTAGAAGAATATTACACTTGAAAAGATATATTTTCAACCAAAAATGTAATAGTGGAATTTTCAGATTAAGAAATTATTTTGCAACAAAATAATTCATTTTTAAAAAAGTAGTTCAAATATTAAATTTTTAAATTCAGTAATTGTTTAATTTCAGATTACAGTTTAAAATTAATTATTGAACTGGGTATTGGTTTTAATAATTTGTTCAACTATACAATGTTATTATAATAAATATAACATAATAAAATTTACCTAATTATTTTAATTTATTGTTGTAATGCTTTTAAATATTGGGTGTTTATATAATAATAATTAGAGAATGATCTTCAAATTCAATATATTCTATATTAGGAGCTATTTCATATCAATATTATTAATATTTTACATGCGTTTTATTATACATATATATATATATATATTTATTTATTTATAATAGAATAAAACTTGATCCTAGAGTATTTTATATATCATTTTTTTGCTTTTAATTTTAATTCAAACCGAAGGGCCTATGACAAAGCCACCGAACGCGTCCTCGGGTTGCGGATGGAGTGTCCCCGTACCAAGAGTTTCTGCTGAATATGGTTACAAAAATAAATTGGCACTCGCGGACAATTTTCCCAGTCTTGTCCGTGTGAATATAGTAGGAGACGATGTACATGGCTGGGTTGCGCGCGCAACCCATTTCTCCTCTTCTGAATTTGAAAACTCGAAGGTGCATGATTGCCGGTCGGAACACTTCGGCGGTTCTATTTATATCTCTATCTGCTAACTGCTTTGAAATAAAATCAAGAGCTTGGGATTTTAATATTTCCAGATTTCGATGCTGGCGATTCCCATGATTTGAATACTTCGCGCGCCTCTTTATTTGCGTATATTTTGAGGTTACGTTATTTCAAGTATAAAATATAAATGATACAAATATCTATACTATTATATATACATTATTAATGATAATATTATAATTATGTTACATTATAATAGTCTTATTTATATCTTGATCCGCATTTGAAAGAAATTAAAGAAATTGGCGATTTTGGAATTCATCTCGTTTGGATAAAAACTACATTATTTGGTTAAAAAATAAATTATTTTGTTGAAAGTGTAACTATTTTGTAAAAAAAGTCCTCTTTTCTATCAAAAGTTCAACTACTTTGTTAAACTGTATTTTTTTTTCTTTGAAGGTTCATCTCTTTCATTGAAAATACATTTTTGAATATGAAAATTTAACAAATTCAACTATTTGGTTAAAAGTTCAACTCGTCGATTGAAAACTCATATTTTTCGCTAAAAAAATGCAACATTTTGTAGATAATTAGTCTTTTTGACTTTAAAAAGAAATAATTTCGTAGAAAATTCATGTATTTTGTTTAAAATTTGTCTGTTTTGTAGATCATTAATTTTCTTGGTCGAAAATTCATTTTATTGGTTGACAATTCAACAACTTTGTTGAAAATTCTTTTTTTCTGTTAAAAATTATTTATCTTTATCTGAAAATGTAACTATTATATGATTGATTAAAAATTAATCGTATATATTGGTTAAGTTGAAAAATCTTTTTTTTTTATAAAAAACATTAATCTTCTTGGTTGAAAATTCACATTTTCCCTTGAAAATCTAACAATTTCGTTGAAAATTTGTTTTTTTTTTCTTGTTCAATTCAATTTTTTATCAGAGTTTTTATCTGGAATTTGAACTATTCTATTTTTGGTTGAAATTTTATCCTGTACATTGTATTAGTTAAAACACGAATTATTTGATAGAAAGTTAATTTATTTGTTTCCGATTATGATTTTTTTTTAATTAAAAGAATTTTTAAATAAAATTTTTTAAATTGAAATTAAGGTATTAAAAATGGAAAAATAATTGATTTTACAAGATCATTCTGAATCCGTTGAAAATTTAAGAATTAATAGATATTAGTTTTTAAAATTATTTTCAATGATGACTTCAAATATTATTTCAGTCTAAAAAAATTTTATTTTTAGCCCATTCAATTTGAAATTTTTTAATAAAAAAAAATTTTTCGTTAATTATTAGAAATATTTGACCGTTCATTTATAACAATCCATTATAAACAACTATTAAAAACTATAAAAATTTGAACAGAATGGTTCAAAATAGAAAGCCTTGAATTGTTAAAATTGTAATGAGGTAAATTTTAACTTTGAACGCTACAATTTTAATTTAAAAAAAGATTCAAAATTAATTTAAAACTTGAAATTATTTCAAATAATTTGAAAGGCGATGTAGATTTTTGCAAATTAAAAAAATTAAGCTTTTCGAGAGTTGTAAAATATTTAAAAAGAATAACAAAAATGGTTGTGATTGCTAAGAAAATTGAAAATGATTTTACATTTCGAAAAATTTATTTTAAGTGAGTATTTGAAAAGATTTTAAAAATAAAAAAAAAAGAATCAGGACGATTTTAAGGCAATTTTTTATTTCGCAGTATTTTTAATGTTAGGAAAAAAATCTAATTAACAAAACATATCAATTTTAAACCCAAAAGTTTACTTTTTAACAAAATTAATTAATTTTCTATCAAATAATTGGTGTTCTAACTAATACGATGTATAGGATAAAGTTTCAACCAAAAATGGAATAGTTCAATTTCCACATAAAAGCGATTAATTGTTAATCAATCCTAGAATAGTTACATTTTCAGATAAAGAAAAATAATTTTTAACAGAAAAAATGAATTTTCAACAAAGTTGTTAATCTGTAGATCAATAAGATGAATTTTTTACCAAGAAAATTAATGATCTACAAAAAAAGACAAATTTTAAACAAAATACATGAATTTTCAACGAAATTATTTGATTTTGAATTCAAAAAGACGAATTATCTACAAACAGTTGGTTTTTTAAGCGAAAAATATGAGTTTTTAATCAAAGAGATAAACTTTCAACCAAATAGTCAAATTTTCAACCATAATTATAAAGCGCTGTTAAAAAAAGCGTATTTTTTACAAAGTAGTTCATCTCTTAGTGAAATAATCGACTTTTAAACCCAAAAGATGTACAGTTGATATTTCAACCAAACAATTGCATTCTTGACCAAAAATGATCAATTTCCAACAAATGCATGAACTTTCAACGAAATTATTTAATTTCAAAGTCAAAAAGAGTATTATCTACAAAAAAGCTGAATTTTTAACCCAAAAATATGATTTTCTAATCAAAATTTTAGTTTTTGACCAAGTAGTTTAACTTTCTATCAAATTGTTGACTTTTAACGCCCAAAAGATGCATTTTTTACAAAACAGTAAAATTTTTAACAAAAAAGTTAATTTGAAGGCAAATAGATAAACTTTCAACTATAATTATGAATCCTTGATCCGAAAAAAATAATTTTGTTACTAAGTAATTCAACTTTATGTGAATAATCGAATTTTCCACCCAAACATTATGATTTTAATTTTTAACAATATAGTTGCATTTAAAACAAAACGACTTTGCAGCCAAAAAAATTTACAGTTGACATTTCCACCGAAAATTTTAATTTTTAACCAAAAAGTATAAATTTTCCATAAAAAAATTTAATTTCTACAAAGAAAGACGAATTTTTAACAAAATACATGATTTTTTTAACCAAAAATGGTACAGATTAATTCTTTGTTTTAAACATGTATTTTTACAACACATAAAACATATTTTCATCAGAATAGTTATTAAATAAAAAAATTAATAAATTTTAAGAAAGTAGTTGAACTTTTGATAGAAAAGAGGACTTTTTTGACAAAATAGTTACATTTTCAACAAAATAATTAAGTTTTTAACCAAATAATTGAGTTTTTATCCAATTGAGATTTTTACAATGTTGTGAATATTTGAATTTTAATAACTGATAAAATGATAACGAGAATTATCAAAACATTGTCCAATTTTTCCTTTAGTGTGTGATATTGTTTAAACTAAAAACAAAAAAGTAAATATTTGTATGATAAATCTATCCATGTGACCTATCTATAAATATTTATATCAAGAAAGAGAGGCGACACTAAGCCCAACCGCGGGCAAGCATCCAATAGGTGAAGAGCGATGCTCCATGATCCGGAGAAACATCAACACTCAGATTTCTCTAAAGCCTAAAGATCTTGCTGAAACGGATGATGAGCTTTGTGGACATTTTTTCGAAGAATCCGACGTCTGGGCTATCAATTTTTGTGTGCATTATGCAGCGAGAGCTTTGGTCGTTGCGAACTGTAAAACAAAACCAACGGTTGATCATAAGACCAAAAGACGAATGCATCAACTTGCCATAAAGATAGGCTGGGCAAGACAGTACGCGTCCCGCATTCAGTGTGTGATTGACTACATCACATCTGGCAGGAATTTTACCGCCAAGGTTCGAAAGTTCGCACGTGAACTCCGGACCCGTTATCACACACTTAACAAGTCTAAACTGCTGACCATCAGGCAGCATATTGTTAAGAGTATACGGATACTATCTGACGCTCCGGGACCAGGTTGTATCACGACCTTCTGGTGGAAGAAATTTCCTTCAACCCATCAGCATTTGGCTCGTATTTTCACCTCATATTTAAAGTCGGAAGAGCCAATTCCGGAGTGGTTGGTGGAAGGGTGTACAATACTCGTGCCGAAAATAGGCAACTTATCTGACCCGAAGAATTACAGGCCAATCACTTGTCTCAACACACGGTATAAGATATTCACGGCTATCCTAAATGATAGGATTGTTCGGGCAATTGAACCTGTGTGGCAAGAAATGTATGAACAACCAGGCTCAAAGAAAGGCGTAGCGGGATGTCGAAAGAAACTGCTCATCGATAGATGTGTCTGCAAAGATGCAGCATTGTACCAGCGTGACCTATCGATGGCCTGGATTGATTATCGGAAAGCTTTCGATTCGACCTCCCATAGACTTATCATCAGTCTTTTGGAAATCTTAAAGGTTCATCCGCAAATAGTTGGGTGCATAGAGAGATTGATGCCGCTTTGGAAAACCAGATTTACTATCTCATCTGGAAAAAATCGTGTGACAACTACTAAGGTCACCTTTCAGAGAGGTGTCTTTCAGAGTGACACCATGAATCCACTCCTCTTTTGCTACATTATTGCCACTATCTCTAGCACTTCGCCATTCCGACGGGTACTTGTGCGGCAAACGTGCAGGTCGAAAGTACAAGTTCACTCATGTATTTTACATGGGCGATCTTAAGATCTATGCTAAAAACAAAGAGCAACTACATCTAGCTCTAGGGATTGTCGAACGATATACTAAGGAAATTGGAATGCAATTTGGGTTAGACAAATGCGCCAAGGTCCCGGTAGTACTCTGTTCATTTGGAGTGGTTCCATGGACAAAGAACGAGCTCAGATCCCTTCATATCGGGACACGAAAGGTTATGCACATAAACAAAAGCATTCATCTTAAGTCTTCTGTTCCGCGACTCTACATCTCACGCCGTCAAGGTGGTCGCGGTATATTGAATTGTCTTCACAACAGGATTATTCCGGGTACAGCAAATAGAGTCGTAAATGGAAGAGACCCTCTTCTTAAAATGGCCAGGAAGCACAAAGAAGTGGGAAAAGGAGCGTTTCTGCACAAAGCAGCGTAGGAGGCTGCGGAAACACTCGGACTTAACTTCAGTATTGGGGGTGAGAAAAATGCGTCAAATCTTCTCTATCTCGAGTACTCATTTCTGAAAACCGGCATTAAGAAAGCACAAGAGAAAAACTTTCGTGAACAGCTGCTCGATAAGAGGATGCACGGTATCTTCCACAGAAATGTGGAGGATCAGTTAATGTCGTGTGAACTAACTTTTGTGTTCCTTAAATCACCCGGATTGAAGTCTGGTACGCAGGACGTGCTATGCACACCCCGAGCATATAGCTCACATACTATTTAGTTGTCCAACTCATGCGGGAACCACCTACATCCTAAAGCACAATGCGGCACTAAGAGTGCTTTATTACCATCTCTGCCACTCTTACGGCATTAACCTTAATATCGCTCCTCTAAATGCTCCTAGGGAAATCGAGTCAGTTGTCGAGAATGAGAAGTGCCGCATATGCTGGAACTTTATATTCTCGACAATTGTTTCTGTTGCACACTCGAGGCCTGACATGGTTCTTCTTGACTTCGAGAAACGGACCATCTTCGTTTTCGAATTTTCGGCACCAGCTGACAAAAACATCATAGCCAAGGTGAATGAAAAGAAAGAGAGGTAAGACACCTTATAAGGGATCACTGGTTAGTAGCCTAAAAAGCATCCCTGCGTGTCAACAATATGCTAAAACACTTGCGGGAAAAATGCAGAAGGCGGTCGTCCTTGGGTCGCTCCGTGTTCTCAGGGTCCACGAAACTTTTGCCGGATCGTCGTATTGACTCCGTTACAGACTGTAACCACCTATCTCACGGTCGTGAGATGTGGTTGTGGCTGAAATTTTACCGCAATTACGTTGGGAGCGGGTGCAATTTTCAGATTAACATCCGCTCCCGACGATATCCTGCGGTTGTTT
>NC_046661.1:32355888-32357547 GCF_010883055.1 Belonocnema kinseyi | reverse complement strand
GGTTCCAAGGAGAGAAAATGGTGAGAGTATATGAGAGCTATCAAAAGCACTGCTCAGTGCCATCTATAGTCGTGCTTCGCGACTCCCCATGCTTCAAGACTCTCCACTTTCCCCTATATATATATATTTGTATATATATTTGTAGATTTTAAAGTTGCATTTGCCTCAGCAAACAGAAAGGTGTTACGGCAGGTTATGAAAGAGAGGGGGTGGATGTAAAGTTGATCGAGAAAGGAAAGGGGGGAACGATTCTGGGATATAGCAAGGTATATTCCTTAGCGTATGCAAACGATGTAGTCTTACTATCGGATGAAGAGAGAGGGATGAGTATCATAATGAGAGTGTTTGAGGAGTATGTGTGAATTAAAGACTTAATGGTAAACGTAAATAAGATGAAGATGATGTGTTTTAAAAAGAGAAGGACAGAAGTAGAATATGAATGAAAGATGTACGGGGAGAAAGTGGAACAGGTCGAGGAATTTAGTTACCTAGGCTTCTGATTTGAGTCGAAAGGCGGGGTTGAACTACAGGTAAGGAGAAGGATAGAGTGTGCGACTAAAGTAATGGGACAGGTATGCGGTATAGGGAAGAGAAGGTTTAAGGATGACTGGAAGATGAGACTGTGGTTGTTTGATGCGTTAGTGTGGTCAGTCCTAAGTTACTGAGTGGAGATCTGGGGATGGAAGGAGCACAAGAGGGTGGAAAGTATGCAGGAGAGATTCTTGAGATGGGTAATGGGAGTGAGCTGGAGCTGTCCAGGATACATGTTGAGGCAGGAATTAGGTAGATGTAAAATGGTTATTAGACAAATGAAGAGAGCATGGAACTTTGAGGAGAAGCTAAAAGGGGGGGGGGGGTAGAATAGCCCAAGCTTGTCTACGGGAAGTAGTAAACAAAGAGATTAGGGGTAACACAGAAGGATCAAAGTGGGAGGAAGAGAGACAACAGAGGAGAAGAGAATGCGGACAAGAGCAGATGTCAGAGTATGGAAAGAGTTATACAATGAACTGATAGCTAAAGAGGGGGATCAAAGATGGAAAAAAGTCGTGGAATCTAAGTATAACAGGTGGTATAAGGTAGTAAAGGCTGAAGGAGAGCCAGAATATTTAAGAAAGGTAAAAAAGGAGAGTAAATGGAACCACGTTATACGATTTAGGAATTTGTTTAAATTTTGTTTCGAAAATTTATTTTTTTTCCCTTAAAATTATTATTGTTAGTCTAGTGGAATATTTATTAACATTAGGTCATTCATTTTCAACTATTTAAACAAAAGGAATTTGTCTAAATAATTTTGTTTCGCTTTTTAAAAATAAAAATTATTACTGTTGGTCTAGTAGAATATTGATCAGCAATAATTAATAACAAATTTATCTGTAATGTTTAAGTAATAACTTCTATTAAAACTTTTTTTTAAGGAAAAAATCGAAATTTCGAAAAAAATGGTTTTAACAAATCGAGAGAATACAGTGTTCAAAAGGTCGATTTCATGAAAAATTGACATTTTTGGTTTTAAGAGTAGTTTTCAGGTACACGTGGGTGTATGTTAGGGATGTCAAACCCATATGTCTGATAGATGAAATTCTTCGTTGGAATAAAATGGGAGGGGATCATTGCCCTCTAGCATGCAAAAAAATGTTGCCATGCATTTTTGGACCACCC
>NC_046661.1:32353975-32355788 GCF_010883055.1 Belonocnema kinseyi | reverse complement strand
TTTTGATTCCTCTAGAATCAAACCGAAGGGCCTATGACAAAGACACCGAACGAGTCCTCGGGTTGCGGATAGAGGGTCCCTGTACCAAAGATTTCTGCTGAATATGGTTACAAAAATAAATAGGGGTGGTCCCGAAGGAATTAACCCCCAAGCGGAGGTGTGAAAACCGTGCCAAAAGCTGAATGGCACCTGGGTGAGGTGTCTAGAACGATGACTCTGGGATACCGGGCGACCGCTCAGAGTACGCAGCCTTATCCTTGCATGCGGGGCTCTACAAGGATGGACGAATCCGTTTCCCTAGCTTCTCCAATGCGATGGATCGGCGGGATCTCGCAACCTTTGGGTGGACGGAGCGACTGAATCACGACTTGCTAGAGTGCTATGATGCGAATGTGGCCCCTGAACGGGGTTACATGGCACGGCTGCATGCTCTGTGATGCAAGAAACACCCGGAGCTATCGCACTTTTCGCAGCAACGTCTGCGAAACCATGCTGAACTACTCCGAAAAAGGGGCTATGTAAGCGGAACACCTACTTTACCAAAGCTAGAACAAGCCAGCAACAGAGAAAGAGAGGCGACACTAAGGCCAACCGCCGGCAGGTATTCAATAGAGGAAGAGCGATGCTTCACGACCCGGAGAAACATCAACACCAAGGTTTCTCTCAAGCCTAAAGATCTGGCTGAAATGGATGACGAGCTTCGTGGACATTTTTCCGGAGTATCCGACCTCTGGGCTATCAATTATTGTGTGTATAATGCAGCGAGAGTTTTGGCCGATGCGAACCGTAAAACAAAAGCAACGGTTGATCATAAGACCAAAAGACGAATGCACCAACTTGTCATAAAGATAGGCTGGGAAAGACAGTACGCGTCCCGCATTCAGTGTGTGATTGACTACATCACATCTGGCAGGAATTTTACCGCCAAGATTCGAAAGTTCGCGCTGGAAC
Organism: Belonocnema kinseyi; assembly: GCF_010883055.1. Classification (NCBI taxonomy): domain Eukaryota; kingdom Metazoa; phylum Arthropoda; class Insecta; order Hymenoptera; family Cynipidae; genus Belonocnema; species Belonocnema kinseyi. The sequence goes on along the minus strand of NC_046661.1, from coordinate 32,354,837 downwards.
TCCGGACCCGTTATCACACACTTAACAAGTCAAAGTTGCTGACCATCAGACAGCATATTGTTGAGAGAATACAGATACTATCTGACGCTAAGAGAAGTCTATAGCGGAGGGAGAGGTGGGTCAGAGAAAATCAATAGTTTCTCTCTGACTCATCTCGACTCTTCCAAGACCCTCCAGTTACTGTCGAACACCCACCCAAACCAGAGGAGGTCGAAGTATTTTGGAGAGAAGTCTACGAAGTTCAACATAGACTGGACGAAAAATCAGAAAATATAAAGAGCTTCAAGGAGTTATGTTTTGCCCTCATAACACCTGATAAAGAATGCCTGCCCATCACTACCGTGGAGGTGAAAAAAGTATTAAGATGGATGAAGAACTATTCCGCACCGGGACCAGATTGTATCAAAACCTTCTGGTGGAAGAAGTTTTCTTCAACCCATCAGCATTTGGCCCGTATTTTCACCTCATAATTGAAGTCGGAAGAGCCGATTCCAGAGTGGTTGGTGGAAGGGCGCACAATACTTCTGCCGAAAATAGGCAACTTAGCTGACCCGAAGAATTACAGGCCAATAACTTGTCTGAACACGCTTTATAAGATATTCACAGCTATCCTAAATGATAGGATTGTTCGGGCAATCTCATCTGGAAAAAATCGTGTGACAACTAACAAGGTCACCTTTCAGAGAGGTGTCTTTCATGGTGACACCATGAGCCCACTCCTCTTTTGCCTTACATTATTGCCACTATCTCTAGCACTTCACCATTCCGACGGATACTTGTGCGGCAAACCTGCAGATCGAAAGTACAAGGTCACTCATGTATTTTACATGGACGATCTTAAGATCTATGCTAAAAACAGAGA
>NC_046661.1:32351458-32353875 GCF_010883055.1 Belonocnema kinseyi | reverse complement strand
GTTTTCTTTACCTGTAATGTTTCTTCTTCAATCAAAATGGTCAAGAGTTCAACAATTGACTTGAGCAACTGATCCGCAGAAAGAGTGCTGGAGGACCCAGTTTTTTGTTTCGCAGCTGCAGTAGTTGCAATATTGAAAAGTTGCAGTTGCAGGTGCCGTTTTTCCGCTTCGCCCATGATTTCCTCCAATAAATCTCGATGTTTTGCGCGAATGTGTCTCATTAAACAATCATGACGAATGAAGGCTCTTCCGCATTCCGCGCAAGATTGGGGAGGTTCTCTTCTATGAGTGTTTAAATGAGCCTGAAGCGAGGATTTCGTCGCAAAGGATTTTTCACACTTGTTGCACTTGTGAGCTAAATATGCGAACATAAATTTGGTGTGCTAAAAAGGTTTACAATTTAAGGTATTTTCTAATATGGAAGCATTATTTTAAGTGTTTTCAAACTTTGAAGTTTTTAATGTGACTGATATGACTGATGTAACTGAAATTTTAACTTTGAATTTTTGAAGCTTTTAAATTTCAACGTTTTCAAAATTAATGTGAACTGAAATTTTAAATACTTAATCCTCCGCCGTCCAAGTGGGTCATATGTGACCCAGGCGATTTTTCGAGGTAGAATTTTATCGAGAAGAAACAAGTTGCCACGTAATTCTTTTCCCATAAAAAATGTTGCCTCATATGAGGCCAGAATGGACTACGACGCATAAGTGTCGCACTGTTCGGCTCGCATTACAAAACAATGGCTTTTACGATTGTTTTATGGCATGCTGGATCAAGCAGACATCGATGTAGTCGTTTTGTATATTTTAAAAAACAATGATGCCGTCGTGAGTTTTTGAAAAAGTTGTGTTCTAATTTGATAAAGCCATAGCTGCGAATTCGGTTGGAGAAGCCTTATTTATCATTATTGCTCAAATTTATAATACGAGAAGGGCTGCGTGAGTAAACTGCACGTACTTTTTTCTTCATGTAATATACCTTTCTAACAACACCAATTTTAAGTGTTAAAATAAATATGTTTTTGGAAGACAACACAGTTAAGTTATTTTTTTACAAGAGGGCTTAGACAAACAAAAGCCCGAAACCTTTTCTTAAATAATTATTTAAGAAGTTACATCATTTTAATGGAATTTCCACCTTTTCCTTGTTTTTTATTATTATTTTAATGGTTTAAAACATGAATTTTTTTTTGAATATTCAAAAATAATTTTATGATAAAATAGAGGATCTGAATAATAACTCAGAATTGTGGATCAAACAGGTGACCCAAATGGACGGCGGAGGTAGTAAATATTACATGGAAGGCGAAGGGTTACAATTAAGACTATCCTTGAATTCTGAAAAATTTTATCTTGAAAATAAAAAAATTAAATAACTCCGAAATATGATTGTATATTTGCAATATCGTAAATTTGAAAAAATTACGTTTTAATCCGGTGTGAAGCAAGGCATGTTTCACCAGGTCCTCTTTTCTCGTGAATTGTTTCTCGCAAATATCGCACTGGAAAGGAGTGACGCCTTCGTGAACGAATTTTCTGTGAATAGTGAGGCGCGCTTTTCGATTAAAAGCCTTCCCACAATCCTCGCAGTTAAAACCATTTTCTCCGGTGTGATGAAATACGTGGGCTCGAAGTTGGGCTGCTTGAATGAAGGATTTCCCACAATATTGACAGACATGAGGTTTCTCGCCTGTGTGGGTCCTCTGATGGCGATTTAAAGTCTCTCTAGCAGCAAATCTCTTCTGACACTAAAATGGAAAATATTCTTTAGCGTGCCATCTACTTTCTCTTCCACATTTTTAAATCAAAGTTTACAACTTCGTGTACGAGAATATTATTAGCCCAAAAACAGATATCTAAGTATTTTAGAGCGATTTAAAGTTTGAAAGGTATAATTTATAAATATTTTGAATTTGGCATTTTGAAAACCAATTATTTCTTTTCTCAATTATTTTTTTAAAAGAATCAAATTTACAAATTTTCATACTTTATAGTGTCTAAATTTGGAAAGAAAACAGTTTCAAAACATGTAAAAATATTATTAAACCTTACAAAATTGAAAATGTTTTTCTTCGAAGCATACAAAATTACATATTTTAAAATTAAAAGTAACTTAAAAAGTAATTTAATTTTAAAAGTAACGATTTCAGACTTGTTACTGAATTTAAATTTAAAATTTTCCGACCTAAACGCAGTTTAAGATTTAAAAATTAACGAAATTCGTAAAATTAAACAACACCTTAAATAAACTGTATAAAACAGCAATATCTTAAATTTTTTGCAATCACTTAAATGTTGTAAAAGTCTTTGAAATCCTTGACAATCGTTTCAAATTTTTTAAATCCTGAAATCTGGTGTACTGGTGTACTTCTTGGAACAGCTTGTACCACTTATACACATTTTTCTTACTCAGAG
>NC_046661.1:32349462-32351358 GCF_010883055.1 Belonocnema kinseyi | reverse complement strand
AAAATAAGTTACAAAAAGTTAACAGCTTAGAATCTTTGACCAAAAATTGAAAGTTTCAGAATGAAAGTGGAGTTTAGGGCTTAAAAAATTTTAGAAAAATCTGTAAAAACATAATCTCTATGGTTTTTGCTTTGAATAACTATATATACCGCGACCAGCACTGGCAAATAATTCACTTCCAATGAGTTCTAAAGTACAAGCTAAAGATTTGCATATTTAAATTAGGTAGAGTTTGCATATCGCTCCATGAAGTCACGTTATGCCGTTTCTGCGCGTGTTCTGCAAGTTTAACGTTACCGTTTTCCGCTATCCGCCGCTCCTTAGCGTATCATTCAGCGTCTACCGTATTCTACGAAATTCTATGCAAAATCTTCCTATTTTTAGAATATATTTCAATATATTCGGTTAACATTTTAGAATTTAGTGTCCTTCAAAATTTTGGAATATATATAATTTTGGAGTATTATTGAATGTTGTTTTCTGTTAAATTCTCTGAACATTCTGACATTCTCGATTATTCTAGAATATTCTAAACTTCTAGAACGTTTTAGAATTTTTTATGCTGTGAGTGTTCCAAAATAATCCAGAGTAGTTTGGGATTTTTTTATCAAATTCTCTAAAAGTTTTGGAATTTTCGGAAACTTCCTATAATATTCTGGAATGTCCTAGAGTAAGAAAGGTCTTGAATTTGCTAGAAGAAACGTGGAATACACTAGATAATAGAATATTGTAAAATTTGATACATGCACACAGGAATAGGAGGGAACTAGGCATGTCGTAGCGGGATCGGAAAAACGAGCGGGCATCTAACATCTTGGATTGCTAAACCGGTATTCTGCGGTACACGCTAAAAAGATGCATACGTCCAATCTCACTCAAACTGAGAAAATCTAAGACAACTATTTGCCCAAAGAACTCTAATATCGAATAAAATTTTGAATCATTAAGATACACTATTCGGGTAAAAGTAATGAGTTTTTCATATTTTGCAATACAAAAAATGTTTTAAAACAATTTCTATTAGAAAATGGGCTTGCCACTTTTTACTAGTCACGGAATGTCAAAAAGAACTAAAGTCATTTGCGGACGACGCCTTTATCGAAAAGCGTGAGCGCAGCCTCAAAATACAGCAACAAAACATACATTTTTAGTAAGGAACACTGCATTCAGCGGCTGTTCCAAACTTACCCGAACGATCGTCGCTATGTACAGCTGAATCTAGCCGGGACTTATTTCCCTTGGACTACCGATCAGAGTCCGCCCTATTTCACAAGTCTAAAACATATGTAAGGACAAGCGACTCTTTTCGTTTGTAAATTTGCTCAGCGCTCGGTCACTTGTACAAGGCAAAAAAGACAAAAAGAGCTTGAGGTTTAAGTTCTTTAGACCACGAAAAATGCTTTCCGTATCTTTTTACGTTGTATTTTAAAACATTTTCGATGTATAATTATAGTTTGGTAAGTAGTATTGCGAAAGAAAGAGCAGACGGTTTTCCTTCTCTCATTTACTCCCCTTGCTTCTGGAATCCAACATGGTCGACTCCCGCTTGTAACTTATAATCAATCCCCGCGCCAAAGTTAGGAAGCATGTGGCTAATCCACTCCCATTCCTATGTCCACGATTTTAAATCATGCACTGTAAAAAAAGTTGGTGTAAATATACATCCTGCGGCGATGGAAATTATTCAATCAGCGTGGCACATAGTAAATAAGCAGAATTTTGTAAAAGTACATATTTTCCTTCTCAACCTGCGTGCGCCACTGCAAAAAAAACATGCAGGATGTAAATTTTCCGTCGTTAGTCAACACACACAGTCAAAATGATATTTTGAGGTTTGGTCCCCCTAAACTGTTCCTTTAAACTCCAACATCCTTTGCAATTATTGAACATAGAATT
>NC_046661.1:32344448-32349362 GCF_010883055.1 Belonocnema kinseyi | reverse complement strand
AACATTATAAAAAGTACGTTTAAGGCTCATTGAGGGCTAATTTGGGCCCGCAGTCCCAAATTTTGGGCTCTTTTATTTTCTATAAAAAACTGTTTGCAATAGCTTAACGTCAAGCTGGCGGAACATTACTGTAAAACGTAATACAAATTTGTACTACATTTGTACTAAAGAATTGTACTACATTTATATAGAATATGCGTTCAGAGTGTGGCCTAAAGTTTTCCAAATTCATACGTGTAAAAATTCTACTCTAGATTTTTGGTGACTTATCTACCCTAATCTGTTTCTTTTCTGAAACAAGAAATTTCATATTTTTTTTTTTTTTGAAATCGCTAGCAATATTTGTTAATTTTACCTTGTGACTTGAAAATTTGTTACTTTTTTTAAACTTCAAATAACATTTCAAGAGCCCTAAATAAACCTTAACAATTGCTCAGAAAATGAATTAATTAAATTCATTTTTAACAGCATTATTTAAACCAAAATTACTTAACAATTTTTTTTCTTCATTTTTGATTATCATATTCGCAGAGCCCTAAATGAGCTATAATTATTCTATAAGGTGAATTTTCCTTAAAATCATTTTTATTACGTTTTACATCAATCTTGAACCAAGTTATTGTTAAGCTATTGCAAAGACTATTTTTACAAAAAATAATAGAGCCCAAAATTTGGGACTACGGGCCCAAATTAGTCCTCAATAAGCCCTAAATTATGCGAGGGGTAAAAATGGCTTTTATGGTTTTATTCATATATTTTTTATAATATTAAGCTGGCACAACATATGTAACAAAAAAAGGGCAAAGGAAATATCGCGCGACCTTCGATTGATGATATTTCCAGAGCCTTAAATAAGCCTAAAATTATGAAAGAGAAACGAAAATAAAATAATTTTTTTGTTAAATTTTTTAAAACAATTTTTAAAATTTTTTCATTAACATATTCTAATAGCCCTAAATAGGCTCTAAATTATTCTTTAAGGTGAATTTTCTGTAAAATCACTTTTATTACGTTTTACAGCAATATTCGGCCAGCTTAACGTTAAGCCCGTTTAAACAATTTTATGTTAAATACATACATCATATTCATGGAGGCCTAAATAAACCTTAACATAAAGTAGAAGAAATTTCTTCAATATTTCTTCATAATTGAATTTGGTAGAATTAAATGAATTTAGAATTCAAAATTTTTTTAATGATTTAGGATAAATTAATAAGAATTCAGGGCGAATTACAAATGAATTGTAAAAAATATTTGAAAATCTTCGAAACCCTACGAAATCCCTCATGTCTTGCGAAAAATTATTTAAAATCCATTAAAATATTAAAATCTCCCAAAATTCTTTAAATATCTTGAAAATACTTTGGAATCTTTTAAAATGCCCTAGAATATTTTAGTCTGAAAGCATTCACTACTAAAATAAATACAACATTTCTGGGAATCTTTTTAAATTTCTTAAAATATTTCGAATCCTTTGATATCTTTCGAAAGCCCTTGAAACTTTTTAAAGCACTTGAAAACGCCTGAGACTTTTTTACAATATCCTCAAGTATATCAAATCCTTTTAAATCCCATTAGATTTCTGAAATCAATAAAAAATTTCTTTGTAATCTTTTAAAATAATCCAAATTATTTTAAATCTTTTACTTTTCTCTGAATTTTTTTAAGCCTTTGAAAATGCCAAGGAAATTGAAAAAAATACGTCCAAATTTTTTCAAATCCTTAAATTATTTTATCAATTGATCCTCAGGATCAAATAAATTAATACTTTTAAAAATTAAAAAAAATCCATTCAATTAAGCAGAAAAGAGTAAATTTATAGAAATTCAAGTGATTTAAAAAACTTCCATTGAATTCATAAAATTCAAGAGAATTCTCAAGAATTCAGGGTGAATTTCAAATCTCTTTATATCTTTAAAACTCTATGAAATACCTCACTTCTCCTGAATAAATACTTTAAATGCGCTAAAATATTATAAAATTTCATGATATTCTATAATTGTATTTTCTGAAATAATGGTAAATGTATTAAAATAAACTGTGAGTTCTAAAATCCCTTAAAATCATTAAAAGCCTCGGAAGTCATACAAAATAACGTGAAATTTTTTAACATCTTTTAAAACTTCATTTGCCTTGTAAAATCGTTCCATATCTTCAGAAATTTTAGAAAATTCTTTATCCTAAAATATATCAAAAGCTTTAAAATCACTTCAAATTAATAAAAAAAATGCCTTGGAGTCTATTAAAATTCCCTAAAATAATTCAAATTAAAAGCTTCTGAAAATGCCTTACAATTGTTTTTAATATCCTAAAACCTTAAAAATTCCTTAAAATTATTGAAATTTATGAAAAATTTTTCGGAACCTTTATAAATAACGTGAAATATTTTAAGGTATACAAGACAATACAAAAATAGGTATAGACCAAAAATGACGTGATTAAACCATGAATTAATTTATTGAATGAAAAGTGACCAATGTGCTCTTTTCATTTGAAAAAGTGATGATTTTTCAAAGTGCCTGACTCAAATAGGATACCCATAGGGACCAAATCTTGAAAATAGAATACTTTATGGCCCTTAACTTAATATAGGGTACACTAAGGAATATAGGGAATGGATTGTGAGGCCAATGATTCCCATGTTTTTCGTAAAATTTTGGCAAAATTCTGCCAAAAAATTACCTCAAAATCTTCTAGGTATTTTTTACAATTTTATAAATCTTTTAAAATATTTTGAAATACTTTTGGGACTGGAAAATCCCGAATAATAAAATTCCCGATACTGTACACTTCCCGAAATTATAAAATGCCGAAATCTGAAAATCTCGAATTTAAAAATTCCAGGTCGAATTCTGTCCAATTATAAAATATATAAACTGGAAAATTCCCGAATTGCAGAAATTGAGAAAATAGTTTTGTAATCGATATTATTTATTTATTAAAAATACAATAATAGAATATCATTATTATAGAAACTTTGTTTAATGTTTTTAAATTATTGTTTTATTTTAAAATAACAATAACTGTATAAAAATCTTATACAAAAATAAATTTAAAAACACTTGAGCTTCGAACGAAACAAAATTTTAAGGATTCAATTCAGACTGATTTTGCGCGAATTTTATTTTGATTTATTTTTTTTATTAATAATTTTAGTTTTGCGAACGTTTGTTGTAACTTTCAAAAATACAATGCACATTTAAAAATAACATTTTTTATCCAAAAATCTATATGTTCAGTTATTGTTATTTTAAATTCCAAAATTTTTTTAAAACTTTAAACATTAAAAAAGTTTTTTCTTTGATATAATCTTATTATTCTATTAAAAAAATATTTGTTAACAAACTATATATTTTTAATTGTTTAAACTAGGGAGTGGTCTGGTCCGGATATTTTATAATTCGGAAGTTTTCTGTCGGGAATTCGTAAATTCAGTAATATTGTAAATTTTCGAGAATTTTCCAATTCAGGACTTATATTTCGACAATGTTATATTTTCGGGAATTTTTACAGTGACGGGAATTTTATTTTTCGGAAAAGCGACTGAAAAATCCCAAACAATAAAATTCCCGACATTGTAAAATTCGTGGATTGTAAAATTACCAAATAATAAAATTCCCGAAATTATAAAAGTGCCGAAATATAAAACTATTGAATTGAAAAATAAACGAAAAATAAAATTCCCGACAGTAAGATATTACTTAATTTGAAATATCCCCACAGAATATTGCTGAATTATAAAATATCCTAACTAGAAAATTCCTAAATTTAAACAATTAAAAAAATTATTGTTCATCAAATATTATTTATTGAAAATACAATAATCGATTACGTGTATCAAATAATTTTTTTAAGTTTTAAATATTACAAAAATTATTGTTTGAATTTAAAATAAAAATGATATAAAAAAATATCCTTTTGGAATTTTTTCAGTTGTCCCATATATTTATACCTCTTCTTAAAATTATGTAATTGTTCAAAATAAAAAGGCAACATTTAATTTCGAAATCATCAAAAGTATCCATTTTTTTTAAATTATTTCAAATATTTCAAATTATTTAAAAAATTTTTCGGAACTTTGAAACATTCTTTAAACTGATTCCCATTTTTCCTAACATTTTCGTAAAATCCTGCACGCAAAATTGGCTCAAGAGCTTCCAGATTTTTTTCTAACTCTGTAAATCTTTTGAAATGCTTTGAAATATTCTTAAATATTCTCTTTGAGTTATGTAATTTTTCGAAATAAAAAATTATTTTAAAACTTCCCAGAAAACTAAATGTTTTTTTCAATATTTCAACATTCTTGAGAAGTTCCAAATTTTTTTCTTTTATTTCAAACATTCACAAAACTGCCAGCTTATTCGACTTTTTTCTTAATTAATGATTGTTCAACTGTTCTTAAAAAATTAAAATTTAATACATTTACCTTCAAAATACAAATAACAAAGAAATTATAATTGTAACATTAAAAGTTCAAATTTATCACTCTGAAATTGAAAAAATTCAGTTTCGAATTGTTTACTATTGAAAATTGTTATGTTTTTTTTTATATTTAGAATTTCCAAATTAAGTAGGTCAAAAACTGAATATTTTATACTAAAATGATACTTCAGTAAGATTTTGAAATTGAATAAAGGCGTTAATTTAAAAATCTATTAATTTAAAGTGTTTTTTTTGTGTCCCTACTAAGGCTTCCGAATTAAATTAGTCTAAATTTTAACGTTAAAATATGTCAATTATATCATTTTGAACAGATCCAGAATCGTCTTGTAAATTCAAGCACTGTTCAATTTTTAATATCAATAGTCAATAGTCAATAAGTCCTTAGAATGAAGTATAAAAACAATTTTTTTTGGGTAAATTTTTTTTTATTTTTCAACATAATCTCCTTGGAGCTCTATACACTTGGTCAAT
>NC_046661.1:32340135-32344348 GCF_010883055.1 Belonocnema kinseyi | reverse complement strand
ATGTATTATCGCGTATACCTTGCGGTTTTTACATATCGTAACCCTCACAAAAAATCCTTCAAATCTAAAAAACTATAAAAACCTGTACAAACTCTTAAATGTTTAATGTCGTAACATCTAGATTCGTTACCTTAACTTAACACAGGTACTTAAACTTATACTCTACAAATCGCTCGCATTTTACTTTCCTCTTGCTTCTTTTTCAAAGCCCCTAGCATACTCGCAGAGGACAAGGTTCGGTTTTCCACTTAAAGTTTGAAATACTAATTGTTGAAGTTTGAAATACTAATTCTTGAAAATCCCTGCCTTCCTTTCCACGTGCCCAATCGTTCACCTCTTCCACAAATTTTTTCTCTAATATCTCAATAGCGCCTTTGCATTTGAATATATGGAAAGTGTTTTCCTCCTCTTTTATACATAATCTGCATATTGTGTTTCAAAACCTTTATTTCTCGCTTTCCCCACATTCCCGCATCTTAACCGTGCCCATTGTTCTTTATTCCTCTCACTTATCTTTTCGTTCTCCCAGTAAGCCTCTCTACCCAATTGGGATTTCCAACTTTTATATTCGCTACAATATGATGACCTTTTTATTTTCCCCCAATTTCCCTGTATTTCATGCGCTAAAATCGTCTCAACTCCTCTCTCTAGGTTCTTCTTGACCTCCTCTTCTCTCCCTCTTTCCCAAAGTAACTGCAGTTATTCCGTCACCTACATCCCTCCAAGCTTTCTCAAATGTAATGCCCCAACTCGAGGGGTTTCTATTTTTTATTGCCCTCAACGCTTCCCTAAAACAGTTTTTCGGCCATCTTTCATTGTCCATTTCGCAAATTCTTATAAGGTACTTGCTAAACTCTGTCTTCCTGCCTCCATTCTCCAGATGTAGCCTGGAGTTAATGTATTTCCTTATTGATTCTCTTCCAGCCCAGATTTCTACGCCATACATCCCTCCTGCTTTCACTAACGTGCCCATAAGATACAATCTTCTACCCAACTTATTAACTCCTGCTCTCTTTAAAACACCCCATGCTGCATTCGCGGCAATTCTTGCTTTTCCTGCTATTTTGTCCGTGTGCTTTGTACAAGTTACCCCTGTCGAAAACCAGTATCCCAAATACTTTGAAGCTATTTACCACTTCTATATACATAGTCCACTTTCCAACTCTCCCCTTGTGTCCTCCTCCCCCCTTCCTAAATATCATTACCTTGGTCTTACTTCCGTTAATTTGTAATTTATTATTCTGAACATATTTCTCTAGGATTTGTTAGCATTCTCGTGAGCCCCTCCGCGTGGTCCGCCACAAAAGCCACATCATCTGCAAATTTAAGACCAAAAATGTTGGTTCCTCCTATTACTGTCCCTCCTACATTCTCTTTTCCCCAAGCATCATCCATATCTTACGCCTTACGCCCCTGTTTGTGTAGAACGAGTTCGTGTTTCCTACACTCGTAATGACCTCATTTAATGTTCTGCTGTATATCTTTCTTATCATATCTAACATTCTACCTTTTATACCTATTTTCTTTAATTTTTCTACGAGTATCCCTCTATCGACTGTATCAAATGTCTTCTTGGGTTTTACGAACGCCGTATATAATTTACCCCCCTTCGCCTTCAGTTTGTTGACTTTTTCCTCCTAAAACCTGCCTAGCTTTCTTCGTACTTCCCTTCCTTTTCTAGCCAGCCTCTAAGTCTTTCGTCCAAAATGGCTGTTAGGATTTTGTACCCGGTATCCAGAAGTGCCACTCCTCTGTAATTTTCCGTTTCATTTTCATTTCCCCTTTATGTATAGGAGATATCTGCGCTTTTTCCCAGCCGCGAGCCAATTTCCCTTCCATCCTGAACCCATTTAGTATCCTATGTACTTCTAAAGCCCAAACTTTCGGTAGACATTTTATGAATTTTATCGCGATGCCGTCTTCGCCTGCTGCTTTTTCTTTCTCTAATCTATCTACTTCTTTCGCTACTTCGTCAAACGAAATGTCCCTATTTATTTTCAAGTCTAAATCACCTCTTTCCCCACTTCTCGTTTCTTCCTCTTCTTCTACCTGTTTTCCCCTCTTCCTGCCACTCCCCTGTTACCTCATGTTCTATGTTTGTTCGTTCCCTTTCCTATATTACCTTTGAGTTCCTGGATTTCCTGATTCAATATCCTATCCTTCCAGTAGCTTCGTGAAATGCTTGTTCTACTGAGCCTTTTTAATTCCATTCCCTTTAAATCTCCGTTTTGGTCTAAACTCCCCTATTGCCCCCCAAAAATCCTGCGTATTTCTCCCAAATATCCCCTTCTCTTTGAGCCCAAATTCGTATCTTACTCTCGCTAATTCTTCTTTTACAGCTGACAGCTCTTTGGCTTGTTTTCTCCCGAGTTCTTTCGCTTTTCTCAGAGCCGAAGTAGTGCCTTATTTTCCTGGTCCTCCCTCTATTTCTCTTTTCAGTTCTTTAATCTGTATTTTAAATTGATTAATTTCCTTTTGCACTCTTGAATCCCACCATTAATTCAGAATTCCCGTTAGTTATAAATTCGTTCCACAGTTTCGTGTTCCCAACTCCATCTGTCACCTCTTCCTCGGTTTCGCCCTTTTCGTTCCCGTCGAGTTCGCTTTCATTTATTACTTCAAATAAACCTTCTTCATTCAGATCTTCTGCTTGTCGATCCCCCTCCAATGTCCCGTCCTTGACCGATTCGGCTACTTCTTCTGATACTCCCTTAGCTTTCTTTTCCCTGGATGGAGATCTCTGTAATCGGTTTAAAGCCCTGAATACTGCCTGTTCGTTACTATTCAAACCCTCGTCTGCCCTGTGATCCAGGAATCCGTCTAATATTTTGACACTCTTGGCGCCCAGGACCTCTCCTTCGAGCCTCTTCCGTGGCAGCAGCTTCCTTTCTCTGTACTCCTTCCCCAATCTGCACGTGTTCAGACAAAGGTGGCGTTGCAGGTTCCCATACTTCCGGTGACAAGCCGTCCTGGCCGCCATCTTCCTTACCAATTACCCTAACCTCATTGTCCCCCATCACTTTATGTTTCTTTCGAAAATGTAATTGCCCAACTCAGCTTACTTGCCGATAAGACTTTCCCATATATAATCACATACACATTTTTTTATTTCTAATGTTATTTTTTACGTCTAAAAACAAAAACGACACGTCCTATCGAAAAGTAATTCATAACAAATTTGTAGATCTTTCCAGGGCGCGCAATTTTAGCTAATTCATTTTTTTCGTATCTCGTATAGTTTGACAAAAAAATGGAATTTTTCATTATTTTTGGTACGATCAAACTTTCAACTTTTCGACCAAATAAAAAAGTTAGGATAATCTTGTAGGGCTTTCAAAAATCAATGTTATTCTTCTCTTGGTTTTTTTCATATCATGTGTTGTTTGGCTTAAAATTTTCAGTTTAGTTTTTGTTTTTTATTTTGAAAATGCTCTAACTCTGATAATTTTCTTTTTATAGAAGAAAGTCATAAGGATAAATTGTTTGAGTTTCTGAGTGCCTTAAAAAAGTATGCCAACGCAGAATCTGATCAATTTTTCGAAAGTTATCGTACCTACAGAATACAGACTACAGACAGACAAACATCTTCGTAAAAATCGTTTTTTCTGACTCAGGGGGTCTCAAAACATGGAGATTTGATGAAAATCAAGAAAGTAAAATTTTGCATAAAACCAATACCTTCTCATTATGATGAGAATGTAATAATAACATTTTTACACAATAACCCTTTCTGAATTTCCGAGTTGTCCAAAATCTCAAAAAAAAGGTTAAAATCTATGTGACGTACAGAGCAACAAACGAAATGCGCACCAAATGGCAAAAGGTCCTTCGGGCGTCTCCGGAACTCATCGTGTGGTACACGTCGTCAAAATTTACATGCGATTTCGTATACTTAACGCCCCTGATAAATGTATCACCTTACATAAACTTACTATGTCCCACGCTGATCAAATAATTTCCATCATCGGACGTACTAATTCCACAATCGACTGCAAAGAAAACCTTCATTTTATTTTCACATTGTAACCTGAAGTAAAATCACGTTAGATTGCAAATAAGTACTGCAGTACCGTAAATTAATCAGGTTATATATCGAGGCGTCCTAACGGAAGGGTGCCAACGCACGCGACACGGCTTGACGGTACTTAACCAAAAATAAAAGCAATAAAAAACTAACCGAGAAGTTAGCGCTAGAAAGTCTTGCTCGCGTAAT
>NC_046661.1:32338110-32340035 GCF_010883055.1 Belonocnema kinseyi | reverse complement strand
ATTCCGCGATCTAAAACTTTCTAGTTCTTACTTCTTGGTTAGCTTTTTATTGTTCATATTTTTGGTTAAGTATCATCTAGTCGATCGCGTGCGTTGGCATCCTATCGTTAGGACGCCTCGATAGTGTAATTTGAAAATTAACTAAGCGTATAATTACTAGCTGATTGTAAATATCACTGAAGTTTTTTTTTTGGTTTATAATTTTATTGAAGATTCTGGATTTTCTGAAAATATTTTGTAATCTTCTGGAATGTTCTGAAATGTTGTTGCATTTTCTAGATTATACTTGGATATTCCAGAAGATAGTGGAATTTACTATACTACCCCATTGTTTTTAATTTAACCCTGCGCGGTCGCACTGTATTTTCTCTGCTTTCGCGGTCAACCTGGGTAGAAATCGTCCACGTACAGTTTTCAACGTGTTAAATTACTTTGAAAAATATCAAATAATTCATGAATACTTTTGAATCCTTCTAGAATGCGACCCCATGATTGTTTAAGTACAGAAGCTATTAAATTTGTTGTTATCAAATGGTAGTTTGAGAAAACACACACAAATATTTTACCTAAATTTCAACATTAAAAAAATTAGTTAAAATAATAAAAAATATATATATATATATTATAGATTATGATCGCGGATACCCTAATATTCAGGAAAAACTGCGTTCTGATATTTTCTGCATAACGAAAGCCGAATTATTTAGGCGTTTGAAAATGCACAATTTCAAGGAGAGGGAAATCGATGATTTTTACGAAAAATAATATGCGTGCAGGTCGTTACCTGTACTAAGTTTTTTTATGAGGGGAAGCCTATTTCAAAGTGAAATCGACCTATGTGTGACCGCGCAGATTTAAAATTAAGTCATTTAAATTTAGAGTTATTTAGCCATAGATTTCATATAATTTTATCATTTTTTTCGCGAGATAATGATAAAAGATTCTAATTTGCCTTGCTTAAATTCACCTCGGCAATAAAAATATTGTTTCCAGATTTTTGGTTGGCCGACTGAACCAGTTCAAGATATTCTCGAAGCGGTGATTAGAAGATGTGGCCACCAACCTTTAACTGGAGACAGCGATTTGCCTTTCGCGGAAAGACTGAGAGAAAACGTGAAGCTCCTCTTCACCGTCGTCATCGACGATGCCAACGTCAAATCCCTCCTTACGACGCAAACTGTCGACGAAGTCATTCTCCATGTACTCAAACTTTCTAAGGAATACGACCAACAGAAACAGGAATAATACACATCACAATCCCACGGAGTAAAAACATTTCCCAGCGGATCTTGAGTTTTGACTCCTTTATCATTTATATTTTGAGAACGTTCTCAGTCATATTTTTAAAAGTAAATCATTTTCAACTTTCAGTTTGTGCATAATTCTTAAAAACGTTATCACACGGAAATTCCACATAATGTAAAATTCCGGCATTGTTTAAGGGCGTTGTTGACAGTTTGTTACGCAGTATTTTTAAAGATTTTCGACCTTTTATGAAAAACCTGAAAGCTTCGGCGCATTGATAGGACTTCAGTCATTTGAGCAGCATCGCATTTAAAGATTATAAATCGTTTGTCATTTTTTTACTGCCGTTTTCGAGTGTGAATTAATTGTGTGAAGAAAAAATTTTAAATTAGGGCCACTCCATGAATGATCACCTGAAACCGATTGCGCTCAAATTTTAGAAAAAAATTTTAATTCGTCTAATTATTTCTTATATTTCTAGATTCGATTCGTGTATTTTAAGAATAATAAATTATTTTTATTAAGCCAGAAAAAATTGTTAACATGTGGACGTTCAAAAAATGGCGATAGCGTGTAATTTTTTTTAAAGATTTAAACACTAAAGTTACTTGTTTAAAATTAAGTAGAAGGCAACGTGCGATCAGGGATGATTTAAATTTATTATCTATAATGATATTATA
>NC_046661.1:32333907-32338010 GCF_010883055.1 Belonocnema kinseyi | reverse complement strand
TTATAAGCAAAATACACTACCGAAAATGGTAAAACTTGTTTAGAAATAAGGATTGGTACCAACCTTTTGCAGGGTGTTCAGTAAAACTGCTCATCAAAACTTATTCTTCAAGATATTCGTCCTCGAAAACCTGAAAATTAGCAAAAAACCCTATATATATATATATATCACTCACGAAAATTTCGCGCATGTACTCTGTGTGGTTTTCTTTTAAATATAATTTAAAATTTTGTCTCGCCAGACCGTTTTTGACAGACTTACCCAGGTGGGCAAATCAAACTGAAGGAATCAGACAACGTGTAGATTACTTGATTTTTTAAAATTTTAAATTCAACACAAATTCCGTTTCTCAAATAAGCACAAGAAATTACTAATTTTAATCAGTTTTTAAATAATTACAGGGTTGCTACAAGCCATAGGAAGTAGGGAAAGTCTGAAAAAGTCAGGGGATTTCTTTTATTCAACAAATTATAATTACGGAATTTGTGTTGAATTAAAAAATTTTTTAAATCAAGTAATCGATACGTTGTCTGCTTCCTTCAGCTTGATTTTCCCACTTTGATTAAGTCTGTCGAAAACGGTCGGTCGAGACAAAATTTTAAATGTTATTTAAAAGAAAACCACACATAGTACATGCGCGAAGTTTTCGTGAGTGATATATATAAGTTTATATAATTTATTCGAGCAGATAAATTTTTGTTTAAAAGTGTATATTCAGAAATACGCGAGTTTGAAAGTTGTGCTTTTTGCTAATTTTCAGGTTTTCGAGGACGAATATCTTGAAGAATAAGTTTTGATGAACAGTTTTACTGAACACCCTGCAAACGGTTCGTACCAATCCTTATTTCTTAACAAGTTTTACCATTTTCGGTAGTGTATTTTGCTTATAATAAATGATCAAAGTTTGCGATAATGACACATTTTGACAGGTAACTTAAAAAAAGGTTGGTACCAATCCTTATTTCTAAACAAGTTTTACAATTTTCGGTAGTGTATTTTGCTTATAATAAATTATCAAAATTTGCGATAATGACACATTTTGACAGGTAACTTAAAACAAATTTTCCTGTCCTATTTCAACGATAACTCTATAATATCATTATAGATAATAAATTTAAATCATCCCTGATCGCACGTTGCCTTCTACTTAATTTTAAACAAGTAACTTTAGTGTTTAAATCTTTAAAAAAATTACACGCTATCGCCATTTTTGGCACATCCACATGTTTTCAAACAAATTTTGTGGCTTAATAAAAATAATGTATTATTCTTAAAATACACGAATCGAATCTGGAAATATAAGATATAATTATAGACCAATTAAATTTTTTTTCTAAAATTTGGACACAATCGGTTTCAGGTGATCCTTCATGGAGTGACCCATTAGTAGAAATATAATGACTAAATAAGGTATTTTAATAATTATATCAAATATTTTTGATTAGAAAAAAATTATTTTCAAATTTGTAATGAGTTCCGATTTGTAATTTCTGGTTCATTTAAAGAGTTTATTCAAAAGTTCAATGTACGAGTAGAAGCCACGGAAGGCATTTGTGTTTTATATAGAAATTAAGTTTTGATCCCGATCCGGAAATTACTTAGAAAAACATTGTTTTTCTATTTTAAATATTCAAATTTGTTGCAGTATCCGATGCGGGATTTTATGAAGGGTGTATTTAATAAGATTTTGGTACTGAAAATAGAAAAAAAATGTACATTAGTATTAAATGTTGGATAAAATCATTCCTCATTACGATCTTTTCTATCGATTCTTATGTGTTACGGAAGGTTGTAGAATAAATACAAATCGTTGAGAAAACGCTGTATTATTTTCGATGTACAATTTACAACGTATAAATACAATTTTTTACGGCTATAAATCACTGTGTTGCGAGCTTTTCTTTATCCAGTTTCCGGAGAGAATCTCAGCTTTCATCGCTATCTGAATCTTCTTCAGCTTCATGAAGCCATTTCACGAA
This sequence comes from Belonocnema kinseyi, assembly GCF_010883055.1. Taxonomy (NCBI): domain Eukaryota; kingdom Metazoa; phylum Arthropoda; class Insecta; order Hymenoptera; family Cynipidae; genus Belonocnema; species Belonocnema kinseyi. The sequence goes on along the minus strand of NC_046661.1, from coordinate 32,336,031 downwards.
AGGTGCAACGGATTGTTTCAGTTCAGTGTTGTTTAAATTTTTTTCATCGAGATCGCTTTTGTACCTGCACAAAAATTGAAGGTTGAAAAATAAAAAGGGAATATTTAATAATAAAGAAATTCAATATAATAGAATACAATGTGCCATCATAACAAATTACACGAATCTGATTTAAAAACTTGGCGATGCATATTTCAAATGAAATATTGAATCCATTTTAAATCAGAATGTCCAACATCAAGTTGTAGAATTGGTTGTGGAAGAAAATATGTCGTTTTTTAGAAGAAACTAGGCGACACCTATTTTCTCGAGTGGCTAACAAAATTCTACAAAATGCTCGTCGTCTAATCTATTTTCGTTTCATTGGGGACTCGTGGACAAAACGTATCCTCACTCAAAAACATTCTATCTTCCAACACTGGTATAACAATTCAAAGTACCGTATACACTTTTAACGGGTGAAAAAGTGACTTTCATGTGTGCCACGAAAAAGTTGAGCCCACATAATGTACTCGTAACATTGACGAGATTTCTTCATTAAATAAGATCAAACTTTAAAAAAATATTAGGACTTTTATATAACGTGTCTTAAAAATTAAAATAATTAAATGAAGCCGATTTTTCGGACAACGCACGGTTTCTTATTTCTTTTCAAGATATTTGTGAACATTTGTATTTATGTAGAAAACAGCCTGTAAATTTTATGTGATATACCAGTTTTGCGCCGAAAATATTTTCTTTCCAAGAATGGAATTATTTTATTTTTCTTGCGAAAAAGTGAGAAATCACTAAAAAGTAAGCTGACACTTCTTCAGAAAAGAGTTTAAAATTTTTAACATGTTTTCGTGTTGTATCATGTTCTTGTTCGAGTTCTGTCTCTATTATGTATTAAATCCTCTTAAAAATAAAATTGTGCTTTGAAAATAGCGCTAACTCGTGCCAATAAAAACTCATAAAAGTTTAACTAGTTCCGGTACAGCGGCGTCAATCAGATTTGGAGTACCGTGTGTCTCAACTCTGCCTTGAAGATCTCTAAAAATGCATATGGTGTATTTTAACGCCTATCGTATGTAGATGGAAAATGTATCTTCCTCTCACTCTACCATGTGACGATGCCATTAATTTATCTCACTCTAGATTTTGCACCCAATAGAAAAACAGAAAGAAATCTAGAGTGCGATAAATCGAAGATATAAACGTAGATGCGGTACGGGCTTAGTTATCCGCCATAAATAACCCAAATCTCGCTTTCAGTCACCTTGTTCTCAGCCTTTCCAGAACTGCTAGCCTCCTCAGCTTCTCAGGGGAGCAGGCGGCCCCTTTTTTAGGTTTCGATCCACCCGAAATCAGCCCAAGTTTATTTGAAAGCAACCCCCGACACTGGCCTCAAAGCGAGAGTTTGGTGTTTAGGCGGCGCGTCTAGTTTGCCAACAGTCACCTCGAGGCACACTGATGATAACATAGCTCGGAAAAGAAACATTTAAATTGACAGTAAATTCAAATTGCCAATTAAAACATTATTACGCTTATAACTTTGCAAAACATGGTTATTTTAATAAATAACACAGATAAAAGTCCATGAGTAATTTATATTACGGTTTCATATATTTTCCACTAATTCTAACATTATTTCTTATAATTTACATTCTTTTATAAGTTATAATTTTTTTACTCTAAGATATTATATTTTTATTCGAACTGTTAAAACTTTGAGTGCAATGTCTATATATAGTTATTTAATATTATTTAGTATTTATTTTTATTTTAGTGGTCTGCAATTTTTATATATTATAACCGTTTTATAAAAATATTTAGGGCTCATTGAGGACTTTTTTGGGCCCGTATTCTCAAATTTTGGGCTCTAGTATTTATTATACAAAATTTTGTTTGCAATAGCTTAACAATAAGTTGGTTGAGGATTGATGTAAAACGTAATAAAAATGATTTTACAGAAAATTCACCTTGAAGAATAATTTAGGGATCAATAAAAAAATGTTAATTGTTTGAACAATTATTGTTTGAACAGAATGATCAAGAAAATTATTTTATTTTCGTTTCCCTTGCATAATTTAAGACTCCGGAAATATCATCGAGCGAAGGTCGCGCGATATTTCTTTGCTCTTT
>NC_046661.1:32329608-32333807 GCF_010883055.1 Belonocnema kinseyi | reverse complement strand
CGATTAGTTTAAACCGCAGTGTTATGTTAGATGGGAGTTCATATGGTCTCATTTTGCATTTGACTTAAAATGTTCATTTTTGTGTGTTTTTTGGAATTTTGCAAATACTATAACTGGTAATTTTTGGTTCTATCAAAAAAAGTGATTATGATAAATTGTTCTTTTTTTTAATACTATTATTATCCGTACAGAGAATTTCTTAATCTCGCAAAAAAGTTTTATAAAAAATATTCAGAATGTGCTCACTTTTTTAATTTTTATCCAAAATGTCTAGCTAACGATCTTGACCTTTAGTTCAGGGCACTAAAAAAATATACCAAAGGCCAATCCAATCCGTCAATTCTTTCGAAAGTTATCGTGCTAAAAAACTAAAAATCTACAGATTAACAGACAGAAAGTTTGTGTATATTTCTGTTTTTGTTTTAATCATAAAAAATAGCATTAAAGCATAACAAATTAAATTTTTTTATAACCCACACACGAGACGAAAAGAAATTAAAAGACAAAAGTTGTAATGAGAATGTGCCCACGCAGCAGACAGGTTTATTTTTAATGTTAATGATGTCTTTCATGAATAAAACAAAAACTACGCAACCTATCAAAAAGTAGTTCCTACACAAATTTGTAGATCTCTTTCAAGTACACAATTTTTGGCTATTTATCTTTTTTCGTCTTTTGCATAGTTTGACCGAAAAATGTAATTTTTTATTTTTCATTATTTTTTCATGCTGTCAGAATTTGAATGTTCGATTTTTCGAGAAAATTAAAACAGCTGTTATGATAATCTTGTAGAGCATTCAAAAAGCAACATTTTTCTTCTCTTGATTTTTTTTATATATTGCGTTATTTGGCTTAAAATGTTCATTTTTGGTTATTTCATATCTCCGTATTTCTTAGTATCCAAAAATTTGTACGTGAAGTTTCAATTTCATGTACATTAAGCTGTTTCAAAAAACAAAAATTACTTTATTCAAATATATTTTTGTTTTATTTGAAATCCTCTGAATAAAGTCTAAAAGAGCTTCTCCACCACTTTTGTTATTTGTAAAAAATGAAGGAAAATACCATATTCTTCGAAGTTAGTGCCTAAAAAATAAGTGTACTTTACTCCATTTTTATCACAGAAAAAATCTTGTTTCACTGATTCATTTTTTATTGCTTAAAAATGTCATACTCAATACTCAAATATTTATATGAAGAAAAATTGCCCAGGCCTGCAAATAATGGGGTCATGTCAGTTGTTGGAAAGTGGAGGGTTATTTCCGAAGTAATTTTTTACGTAGAATCCGAATTCCGGATCAGAATTGGCCCATCACGTCAGGATTTTAAGATATTTGAGGTTATGTAACCAAACAATTGCGTCTTTGGCTACATTTGAGGTAATTTACAGAAGACACAACATTTTTTGGGATTCTTTCTTTAGTTATATCATATAGTACTGCTCTCTCTTTAATTTGAGAGTCGCAGAGTTCAATTGCCATTTTTCTTTGCCAAGTTATAATTTGACATATCTCGTAATTTCAAATCAGCGTAACTTGGCAAAGAAAAGTGGCAATTGAACTCAGCGACTCTCAAATTAAAGAGAAAAGGCAGTACTATATCATACAACTAAAGAATAAATCTTCAAATAATTTTGTGTCTTCTGTACATAACTTCAAAAATAGCAAAAACGCCATTTTTTGAGTACACAACCTCAAATATCTTAAAATCCTGACTTGATGGGCTAATTCTGACCCCGGATCCGGATTCTACGTAAAAAATTACTTCGGAAATGACCCTCCACTTCCCAACAACAAAATCATGTTGGCCTGTGTTATACTTAGAAAAAATCTGGAATTGTCAAATCCTGAAAAGATACCCTTAAAATTTTGGAATTTTTTTTTGAAATTTGAGTAGACACCTTGATAATGAATAAAAATGAATAAAAGTAAAAAAACAGGACTTTATTATTTTTCAGACAATGGATGATTTCATTAAAGGTGTTCTTATGAATGAGGAAATCCTTAATTCTCGAATCTACTGGGAATCTCCGAGTCCAACCGAATACGCTCTACCTATAACATCTTGGAAAGTCTACTACAAGCTATCTCGCGATATTTTTCAAAGACAAGCTTTCCCCCTTTCCCTGGATTTGCATCCATTTTTTAAAGATTACAATTGCCTCTCGGTTCTCAAAAGCACTTATAAACATAAAACGGCTCTCTTTTCGAAAGGATCTTCTCTCCAAAACGATTCCATCATTGGTCAAAATACATTCCTTGGAAGAAACGTCTCTCTAACTCGAACTATTATTGGAGACAGCTGTAAAGTGGGAAACGAAGTCATTGTCGAAAATTGTTACCTTTTTTCCGGAGTAACAATTGGCGATAATGCTTCATTAAAAAATTGTCTAATCCTTCCAAACTCAATTTTAGATGATAGCGTGATTTTGGATGGATGCATTTTAGCCGCTGGAATTAAACTTTCCAAAAGCATGTATAGCGGCAAAATTTTGCAGAAAAAAGATGGCAGGATCGTAGCTGAGGATATATTTGACCCAGATTATCTCGAATCAGGGGAGGTTTTCTTATTTTTCAATGAGAGGGAAACCCCGAAAGAAGAGGACGATTCCAGTGAGGATAGCGTCAGCGACGTAAGTTACGCTGATTCAATCGGAGATGATGTGAGCATTTTCCTTTCAGAAGTCATGGACAGTCTTTCTAGAGGATATCAGGAAAAATTAAACTGCGAAAATTTGATTTTGGAAATCAATTCCTCGAGATATGCATATAATATGGGAATTCGAGAAGTTACTTACAATGTACTGAAAGCGATTTTGGGATTGCCGGTATATTATTTCAAGAGCAATGACAGTCCGATGACTGATGAGATTTACATGAAGACTTTGAAGGGGATGTTGGCATATTTTAAAAAGATTATTATAAATTATATGAAGACGGAAGAAGCTCAGGATGATTGCTTGAGAGCTATCGAGGATGTTGCTAGCACCACGAAAGCAATATTTCCTTTTATTCGTTATTTGGTGCACTATTTATATGACATTGACGTTCTTTCTGAGGAGAAGATAATGGATTGGTAATTATTTTTATGGTAAAATTATAATATTTAGGGTGAACACAGGAACGAGTAGCTTCTGAGGTCGTCGAAAAATTTGAAAAAAGATTCAAATTAACAAGCTGGAGATTAAGGTGTATTAATCTTGGTTGAAAATGTACATAGTATAAAGATAAAGAAACAATTTTATTTCGGGAATTCTATTATTTTGATTTTTTCAAATTCGGTAATATTATAAACTGTTCGGGACTTTTTATTATTTTTGGAATTTTATTATTCGGGACAGAGAGTTTCACTGAGTCGAGAATTGTATTTTTCGGGATATTTCAGCCGTCCCTGTAGAAATACAGAGACTTTGCTGTAATTATAAATTCGGCACCTGAATCTTGTCGAGTTTTTCCTACAGTATTAATTTTAAAACAGTTTAAATGGAAATTTTTGGAATGTGATTTTTTCCTAATGCATTTCATTCACTGGTAATAGGTTTGAAAGTCGACCTTCTGCTTTCAGTTTTCTTTTAGAAATATACCTTGATTTCAATGCATTTTAAATCTAATGTTTTCAGCTGCATTTAGAATAAAGTATATAAAGGTTTTTTGTTTTAAATAGAAATTAACTAAAACATTTTTTTATTTTTCACAATTGTAATTTATAACTTTAAAGTTGAATAATTGTAGGTCAAACCTGAAAAAGTAGACTAATTTGAAATTTATAGAAGTTTCATTATATATATATATGTGTGTGTGTGTGTGTGTGTGTGTGTGTGTACGAGGGTAGTTCAATAAGTCCTTAGAATGACCAACAGATGGCGCGCGAATCGCTTCAAATCATCTGTTTTCAGTCAGCACCACTCCCGACTAGATATATGGTGCAGTCACAGTCCACATCTTCTGAGTTTACGTGTTTTTATAACCAATTGAAAAAAAATTTGTTCGTTAAGAAAAATGGAAAAAAACGATTTCAGAGCGGTAATCAAACATTTTCATTTAAAGGGTTTAACTCCATATGAGATAAAAAATGATTTGGACTCAGTTCATGGCACCTCTGCCCCTGCCTTAGCAACGGTTTATAACTGGGTAAATGAATTTAAGCGTGGTCGTACATCAATAAGTGACGGACCACGTTCAGGAAGGCCCGTAGAAGCA
>NC_046661.1:32327904-32329508 GCF_010883055.1 Belonocnema kinseyi | reverse complement strand
ATGTAAAATAAAATAATAATAAATTAAATATCGATTTTTTTTATTTGTAAACATAAATTTATAGTTTTGGATTTATGCTTATTCAAATCAGAAATCTTTTTATTATTTTCACTAATCTGAGAACACTATATTTGGTTGAAAATATGAATATGTAAAATATGCACCGAATTTTAAATTCCTATGAAAATAATAGAAAAATTTTTTTAAATTATTTAGCTTATTCAAAGATTTTAACAACGTATTAGGAGGTGGAACTATTTTGTTTTTAGTATTATCTGATAGTGACAATACGTGTATATTTAAGAATATCCGATAATTATAAAATTTATGAAAGCTTGTGCCATTAAGAATTTTCTTGTCCTTTTATAAAGTTACATACTTGTATAAATCAAGGAACTTCGTTATTTAATTTTAGATGTAAAAATACCGCTTCTACACAGTTAGACATTTTTAAGGACTGGAACAACATTATTTATAATTAACTATTGTAATTTTTGTACACTTATTAGGGTGGTCTAAAAAAATCTTAATTTTTTTCTTTGCAAATGCTTGTTTCCCCTGCAAGTTATTACTTCTTGTGTTGAAATGTCGTCTGAATTTTAGCAGTGTTAAAGAACAATGTTTAGGGTTATTCCAAGCCAATTTTTGCAAAAATGCCTTCTCAATTGAGAAAAAAAACATTTTAAAAAAAGGAGCTTACGAGAATAAGGCATTTTTTTAAAATGCACTTCAAAGATTACTTACTATTTTTTTTAAATTTTGTCAAAAATCTGATTGACGTATTTCCCTAAATTTAAAATGATGAACGTATTCAAATGTCAAATAAAGCAATTAACCACGTCAATGAATTTGAAATAAGCAAATTTTTTGCAAAAATGGCCTCAAGGCCACTAAATATATTGTTTAAATCCTGCAAAAATTCAGAGGATATTTTTAAACCAAGCTGAACAATTTTTAAGTACATTTAAAATAAAGTTAGTTCTTGTGCTTCGTGCTCGATAATATATTTCCCTCGCGCTACGCGTCTTCACATCTTCTAGATAGTTGTGCAAATACTTTTTTGAAACTAAAGGTCAAGGCATCGACAACAGTAAGTTAGTGTCTGTTAATTCTCTTTTGTTAAAGCTCCTTCGGCTTTAACGAACACATTCTTAATACGTATCTCGTGCTTCGCGTTTGAGTTTGTCCTTGAAATTGTATATCATTTCCATAAACGTATATTATTACAATTCATAACATGCATTGGTATTAAAACAGACGTAGTTTCATTGTCTCGTTTAACCAAAAATACGCAATCTTTAAAAAAATTTTGCTTATAAAAATTTTATTGCAATTTGTGTCGTTTTTTCATAAACTAAATTTGCTCGTTTCCAATTTTATTTTTACTATATATATATATATACAGGCAGTAAAATTTGCTTATTTCAAATTCATTGACGTAGTTAATTGCTTTATTTGACATTTGAATACGTTCATCATTTTAAATTTAGGGAAATACATCAATCAGATTTTTGACAAAATTAAAAAAAAATAGTAAGTGATCTTTGAAGTGCATTTTAAAAAAATGCCTTATTGTCGTAAGCTCCTTTTTTTAAAATGTTTTT
>NC_046661.1:32326197-32327804 GCF_010883055.1 Belonocnema kinseyi | reverse complement strand
CGCGCGCAACTCAAGTCATTTACAGCGTCTCCTACTATATTCACACGGACATAGCCCTGTCATAGTATTGGACCGCATCTCGTTTCAGATCTGGGATCACTGCTGCATGCTCTGTGGTGCGAGAAACACCCGGAGCTATCGCATTTTTCGCAGCAACGTCTGAGAAACCATGCTGAACTACTCCGAAAAAGGGGATATGTAAGCGGAACACCTACTTTACCACAGCTAGAACAAGCCAGCAACAGAGAAAGAGAGGCGACACTAAGACCAACCGCGGGCAGGCATCCAATAGAGGAAGAGCGATGCTTCACGACCCGGAGAAACATCAACACCAAGGTTTCTCTCAAGCCTAAAGATCTGGCTGAAATGGATGACGAGCTTCGTGGACATTTTTCCGAAGAATCTGACCTTTGGGCTATCAATTATTGTGTGTATAATGAAGCGAGAGTTTTGGCCGATGCGAACCATAAAACAAAACAAACGGTTGATCATAAGACCAAAAGACGAATGCACCAACTTGCCATAAAGATAGGCTGGGAAAGACAGTACGCGTCCAGCATTCAGTGTGTGATTGACTACATCACATCTGACAATACTCCTGCCGAAAACAGTGCAACTTAGCTGACCCGAAGAATTACAGGCCAATAACTTGTCTAAACACATTTTATAAGATATTCACAGCTATCCTAAATGATAGGATTGTTCGGGCAATTGAACCTGTGTGGCAAGAAATATATGAACAACGAGGCTCAAAGAAAGGCGTAGCCGGATGTCGGGAGAACCTGCTCATCGATAGATGTCTCTGTAAAGATGCAGCATTCTACCAGCGTGACCTATCGATGGCCTGGATTGATTATCGGAAAGCTTTCGATTCGACCTCCCATAGACTTATCATCTGTCTTTTGAAAATCTTAAAGGTTCATCCGCAAATAGTGCAGTGCATAGAGAGATTGATGCCGCTTTGGAAAACCAGATTTACTATCTCATCTGGAAAAAATCGTGTGACAACTATCAAGGTCACCTTTCAGAGAGGTGTCTTTCAGGGCGACACCATGAGCCCACTCCTCTTTTCCCTTACATTATTGCCACTATCTTTAGTACTTCGCCATTCCCTCGGGTACTTGTGCGGCAAACCTGCAGATCGAAAGTACAAGGTCACTCATGTATTTTACAAGGACGATCTTAAGATCTATGCCAAAAACAAAGAGCAACTACATCTAGCTCTAGGGATTGTCGAGCGATATACTAAGGAAGTTGCAATGGAATTTGGGTTAGACAATTGCGCCAAGGTTTATTTGAAGCGAGGAAAACTTAATGGCATCCCTGAAGATCCTGAGCTCGTTGATAGAAGCGCTATATGACACCTTTGCGCTGGAGAGACTTATACATACCTATAAAGGATACTCTCCGAAGCAGATAAAAACGTCTCATTCGACGGATTTGGTCTTCCTAACTGTCGACGAGGAACAAAGTATCTGCAACGAACATGCTTGCCGTCCCGGTAGTACTCTATTCATTTAGAGTAGTTCCATGGACGAAGAACGAGCTCAGATCTCTTGATATCGGGACAAGAAAGGTTATGCACATGAACAAAAGCATGCATCTTA
>NC_046661.1:32324195-32326097 GCF_010883055.1 Belonocnema kinseyi | reverse complement strand
ACAATTTTTTTTTTTCAATTGGTTATAAAAACACGTAAACTCAGAAGATGTGGACTGTGACTGCACCATATATCTAGTCGGGATTGGTGCTGACTGAAAACAAATGATTTGGAGCGATTCGCGCGCCATCTGTTGGTCATTCTAAGGACTTATTGAACTACCCTCGTATCTTAATAACTAAGGAACATACGTTTAGAATATTTTCCTTGATTCTGCCCTAGGCTCAAACATGGTACAAAAAACCGTCGTGAAATTTCATATTAAAACTATACTCTGTATAAATTAATTTAAAAAATGAAAAATAATCATAATTTTATAAATATTCCTAAATTTTGTTTTAATATGTTGCTTAGGGAATAGATTTCAGAAATAAAATTATATAAATATCTCCATTAGTTAGTAAAACACTATGTAAAATCGCCTTTCAAATTATACAAAAAAATCCCAAAAATGTTAACAAACTTTTGTACAGATTTGGCTTTAACCTTATGGACCAGTTTCAGAAATATATGTTTTATCGTTTTTCAGCACAACTCCTTTCCACACCACCTGCAAAGAAAAATTTTCACAATATTTTGATCAAATGATAAGTCTATTGTACTTAAGGGAAAAATGAAAATCTTTCATTAATTACGAATGTTTTATTGACGTCAGTTCCCTTACTATTCACACTTGAGAATTTAGGAATCTCTTTTTCGCAAACAAAAAGTATGAAGGTCCTTCGTTTATCAATTTTTACTATAATTTATTTATTTTACATATATATTTGTTATATCTTATCAAAATTAAATACAAAAATCTTCAATTTCAGGTGTATTTTAATACTAAAATTCTTAAATGTTTCCAATTATTAGAAATAATTTAACTAATTTTATATGTATTTAAAATACATTTTTGTTTTAAATTGCATAGATCTTATTCTAAGTAAACAAATTATATCTTTAAGCATACATTTTCTTAACTTTTTAATCATAGTGAATTGAAACATTTTGCTTTCAACACCTTCAAAACTCTTTTTCGAAAATTTAGGAAATCGTTTAATATGTTTAAAAGTCTTCTTTAATTTTCTTTTAAAGTTCATTTTTCAAAATAAAAAATTATTTTAAATTTTCACACAAATATTAGGAAAATAATTTTTCTTAATCTTGTCAGACCTTCTAATCTTCTGATCTTTAAAAATTATTCAAATTTTTACTGATTTTTTTAAATTCTGTAAAATAAAAAAAATTGCCTTTAAACTTTTTTAGATACTTTGATAATTTTTTAAATATTCCTTAATGTTTTGAAATGTTTTAAAATAATCTCCTGCAATTAATTTTTGTCCATAAAAAATTTACTTTAATTATTGTTAGGAACCTAAAACAATTTTTTTCATTTCCGTGAAACTTTACAAAATTAAAAAAAAAAATCTTCACAAGTTTTATTTATTTTCACATCGTTTCAAAATTCCTCAATATCTGTTAAACTTACGCAAATTTTAAATCACATTTTATAAACCAACATAAACTTAAACAAAATTGTGCAACAAAACTGCATGAACTTTAATTCTCTTGACACCCTGGAAAATTCAATTTACTCACAAGCTCCTCCTAATAGCCAGTTAGCCACCGAAAACGAATCGTGAAGTCGGGGGGCTCGGGTTCTTGAGCGTGCATTTTCGTCTCTAAACGAGGCTGGTCTACGCAACATGTTACACCAGAACGATGCAAGAACTGTCAATAGTCGCACTGGCTGAGATGAAAAAGGTACGCTCTCACGTTCGACGCCGAACTTTGCACCTATAGGCCAGTCAACGAAGGATTTTAAATGGAAATAATTTATAACAATGAACTTAGTTGTCAGGAAGCTTCCTTAGGGGGGTCTTGAAACACCTCCCAAAATTCAGTAAATTGGGGGGGGGGG
>NC_046661.1:32282229-32324095 GCF_010883055.1 Belonocnema kinseyi | reverse complement strand
TTTTCTTCTGAATAAAAAAGGTTATATAAAATATTGCCATAAAGTGAATAGTTTGCCCGAAAAATTGAAAAGATTGAACATTTTTGGAAGTTCATTATTCTTCCATTTATGAGCGATTTCCTCAGTGAAAACGAGTGCAGTTTACTGTTTCGAGCTTGGCTGAAGGTAGGCTACCATGCAATATCGATAATTTCGTTGTAGCTATATTATTTATTTAATTCTGAAAATTATTTTGATCACTTTCAACGCTTAATTTGAAGAAGTTACTTTCATTTCTCGAAGTAGGGACTTTGTCATTTACCTTTCCGTATGTCTTAACAACGCATCTGCAAATTTTCGAAATTTTAAATTAATTTTTTGATATTAAAAACCGCCTTTTTTTGAACCTGTGCCAAAACTCTCGGAAAATCCGAGTTGAGTCTGGGGGGTGAAGCAATAACGATGTATTTACTGCAGGCCCACTTTTTTCTTCAAACGGTAGAAAACATAATGCACCCAGTTGCAGAGCGAAAAACATTCACTCATCGGTGTGATTCCGCGACTTTTTTCTAACAGTGTACTATTTACATTTTTTGGTATATGTGGTGATCCTTAATATTTTGAGAACTTTATAGATATTTTTAATTGTTTAAATAACAATCCTGAAAAATTCCGAAACATTAATGTTTCTTATACAAATTTGAAAAAACTATTAAATGCTTTATTATTTTTTAAAAGATCTCTTTTTGAATTAATTGTAATATTTTCCTCTCTCTTTATGTACCTCCATCGCTGAGAAAAATTTATCTTTGAAATTTGGGAAAATATTTTAAAATGCACACTCCAAAGAGATTCTAAAAACATGTGTTTTTTCTATTTCAAGGCTTGGAGGTCCATTCAGGAGTCTAGGAATGATGAAAAAAATGATACACAAAGACAGCACTAGCTAAGCTCTTCTTAGTGAACTCACTATATCCGGCGATTTAAAGGAACGTTTATTGGTATGTTCAAAGTACTCTGGAGTCCCGCTTTACCAGTCGTTTTGGGAGTACTCTCAATGACGTTCACGGTAAATCAGGACTCTCCAAACCATAAATAATCAGGGCCATTTAAAAATTTTTGTTGGAGTTTTCTAAAGAAAAAAATTATTTTTTATTTTTTATTTTTGCCACTTACGTAAATTGAAGAGGAAATTCTAGGTTTGTGCTCGAAAATCAAAGCTTTTTAAAGTGCATATATAGATACAAGCAAAAAGTAAGTAACCATCCAGAACCGCATTATCACTTATTTTCGAAGATTTTTCTTTATATAATTAAAAATATATATTTCAAAATAAATGTTATTACAAACATTACAGCCCGAAGCCATTTCAAATCAGGCAGGGTTCTAAACTTGAAATTAGAGAATTTTTCAGGGACGAAATATATTGTTTTTTACAGGAAATTAGGCAATACGTATTTTTCCGATTTGCAAAAACCTTTGCATTTTTTCCAATTTTTTAATCTTTTACTTTGATAATAAAGATATCTTGTAAGTTCGATGCTTACTAAATCACTTTAGTAGCCATGAAAATGACTATTTCTGACCATCGAATTTTCTACTTTTTCTTGGACACAATGACGAATACGAAATAATTATAAGATAAAAGTGTACACGTCTAAAAAATTTCTATGAAAAAGATCTTGTTCTTTTTTTGCGATAGCTTCCATAGTTTATGGACAAAATTCAAAAATTACATTTTCCGGGAAAAAAATTCTTCAGGCCTAAAAAATTGTTTAGCCCACCTGATGCTGATAATAAAAAAAAACATATTTTCTTGAAAACCTTCTCTTTTTATACTTCTAAATATTTTTTAACAGTTTTTGCTAATAAAATAAAGGCACCTTATCGGCATCATGCGGGCTAAATAATTTTATGGGGCCGGGAGAGTTTTTGTCCCCTAAAAAGCTAATTTTTGAATTTTTCTCGTAAACTATAAAAGATATCGCAAAAAAAAGAGACATTTTTCATAGAACTTTTTTAGGCGTACAAACTTTTATCTTAACAATCTTTCGTTTCCGTCACTGTTTCCAAGAAAAAGTAAAAAAATCGATTGTAAGAAAAGAGAATTCTCCTGACTACAAAAGTTATTTAGCAAGCATCGAACTTTTAAGATACCTTCATTATCAAAGCAAAAGATTAGAAAAAAAATGCAAAAAATTTAAAGATACATTTTTTGAGAAAATCGCTTTTTAATTTTTTTTAGAAAAACCACTACCATTTTGTTAATTTTAAACCTTTTCCAATTTTCCGGCGGATTTTTAAACAAGACGATGAACGATATTAGAATAGAAAACAAAAATAATAAATGCCTCAATTATATCTAGAGTTATAGAGAGTTAAAGGAAAAAAATTCTGGTTCTTTGAAGGATAAAGCACAACATTGAAATAGGCGTAACTTTTTTAACAGTTTTTTTTTTGCAAATCAAAAAAATAAGTATCGCCTAATTTCCTCTAAAAACCAACATATTTATTCACCAAAATATTGTGCAATTTCAAGTGTAGAACCCTGCCCGATTTGAAATGGATTCGGTGTACAGTTCAACATTCATAACAAAAAGTGTAAATAGTATCTCAAAAAGTAATTTCAAATTCATATCTATTTCTAATTAATATTAGAACACGATAGAAATATTTCCTAGTAGTTTACTATACAAAATCCCTCGATAAAAAAGGCTTATCTGGCATCGAAATATGTTGGTTCCCATTAGTGTAAAAAGACGAAGAAAGAATAAGGAAAAGAGAGCGAGGTAGTTTGTTGTTTCCTTTTTTTCTTACTCTTTTTTCCTTTTTTATATAACTGTCTCTAATCAGCCGATTGCACTGTTGTTTAGAATCATACTTCTCTTATTTTAAGTCCTTTGTGCAATTACGTTACATACATTGAATTTCTTAAGTATACGTTTTTTAAAACTAATTTTTGGAATAATACTTCTTTTTAGGCCTTCTTGTGCAAAATTGTATTTAAGTTTCCTTTTAAAATTTAGTAAGCAGAGAAACTAGCCACATATCTTGCTTACGTCTTCTAAAAGTTAAGGGTGGACCCCCCCCCCCTCTCAAGAGCTTCAGCACTGGTTAATTTTTTAATTATAATTCTTCAAATATGTTTTAGATTTAATGTGAAAATTATTTCCCCCACGTAAAAATTGTTTCTGGATCCGCCCCTGTTTTCATATTAGTGGAATCGTAAGAGTACGTTGCGCCTATCATGGTTAAAATTGTAATTTTCAAAATTGCTTACAACGAAAAATTAATGTTTAAAATTCCGAATATTGAGCAAATTGGCCAAATGCAATATTTAAATGTATGGAAGGTACTTTGCGATGCCTGAAATTTATAAAAGAAGTCGAATACATCTGGGAAAAGTGGTGGAACACGCTGCTTGGTACAAATAAAATTTTCCGCTTATGCCAACATGTGCTGTGCGTTAAGTCTCATGCTGTAAATGTGTCGAGTCGAGCAAAGATGTCCAATTGAAGAAATTCGCAAGTGACATCGGTTAATTTCAGCAAGCAATCGGTCGTTCAGAATAGTTTCTTCTGTTGTATCGAAGGCTGACGTTCAATAACTTTTAAAGCGTAATACTCCGCAAGCGACTGCTTATTTCTTAGCTGCACAGTAGTGCAAGATGATGAAATTTAAATGTGGATGAATTTAATTTTTGTACTAAATTAAGTAAGTCACTTAATTTCAACCAGAAATGTAACTTAAGTGCAGTGTCTCTTGTCTGATATACGAGTAATATGATGATTAACTGACAAGTATGTTGAGTTTAGGGTGATTTTAATTCGCGCGCTCTGAAATTCAATTTGTGCTGGCAGAAAGGTGTGTGCGAAATGCGATGCGCAAATACTTGGACGGATTTCGACGATTTTAGGAGAGGTGCCAAGAAAGCAGCTGAGAGTAGCCAATATGGTATCGATAGCGCTGGCTGGATAGTATCGATCAATACTGAGCTCATGGTATAGTCCTTTCGTCAACGTTTCCTATTTTGATATATGTACTCAGATCTATAACGGATTTTGATTATGAATAGAATAATCGATCATATGTGATGAAAAAAGATATAAAAAAGGATTGAAGATTTACGCTCTGTACCTGGTATTTCAACAATCAGCTGACTTAAATTAAACTATAAGTTTCATTTCACACGCACGCGTTGACGGAAAGTCAACCATCTTTCTGCCTTCAATTAACCTATGAAGTACATTTTACGTACATAAAGCAGTTGACTTTCAACTGGACAATGATCCTTTTGGTTACATCTGAAAGTCAACCGCCTTTCTCTACTGAAATTCAGATTTTTTTACTGCTGTGTGGGATTTGATTCCAAAAAAATCCCCAAGTACATTTTTTAATAGAAATTGTTTAGATAATCAATTGATTCTTGCAAAATGTGTCCCTATACTAAAGTTCTTAGAGCAAATGGTTTTTCTTGAATATCTCCGTTCAACTCAGAAAGCACTAACATAACTTTATAGTTTTTACGGTATAATAGCAAGACTTGGAAAAGGGAATATTTTCCCTGAAATTTCTGTACAAATAACTAAGATTTTTTTTACACATATACGGTCCTGTGCTATAATTGCTCCGCTGTAAAATGAAGAGCCATATTTTAATTAGTATTTCCTCATTTTTGAGTATTTATAAGCATTTTAAATTATTTATAATAAATCTGAATTTTAATAATAAATTTTACTATATTAGTATTTTTTAAGATTTTTGCCGTTTGTCCACAAAATTGCTGAAACAATTCTCGAACTTAAAACGTCCACTAGGGTAATGCGCTACCCCAAACGATATTCACGTCCGCACAGAACTCACATAAAACACCGATGATCTCGCTCGTTGACGAGTCAATTGCCGAATAGTTGAAATGAATTATGGTTAGGGTCCTGGACCAAACTGCACATGCTCTTAGTCAGAAGCGTACCTTGAATTTTTAATGGAGTAGCGTACTACCCCGGTGGATCGTTTTAGAGGTTAATGCGTCGGGAAGTTTGTCGATGCGGTCTTGATGCTTCTGGGTCGGTAATAGGGCCTTCTCGTGGTTCAGACTTCCAGGCGTTTTTAGTTATCGACCGTAGTTGAGGTAGGCAGGCGTAAATCCGGTTGAGTCATGACGGACGGTATTATAGGCGAAACATAGTTATGGCAGTTGTTGGATCCAAGTCTTCTTACTTTTCCTGATGTATTGGGCGATCATTGTTTTTATGACCCGGTTGGTCCTTTCAATCGGATCACATTGTGGTTTATACGGGGGAGTTTGTAGGTGCGATATATGTAAACCGGAGAGAAAGTCCTTAAACTCGTGGCAGGTAAATTGTCGTCCGTTATCAGAAATGACTACCCTGGGACAACCGTAACGAAGATAAAACTTGGTTGTTCATGACATCCGCTACTGCTTTTCCGGTGACTTTACAGAGGGGGGATAGTTCGACCCATTTAGTGCACTTGTCTTGAAACACTAAGAGCCAGGTTGGTCCGAAATTTGACATTGGCAACGGGCCTACCAGGTCAACGGCTATCATTTCCCATGGCTGATCCGCGTTGGTGGCGTGCACTTCTCCAAAGTGTGGAGGTTGAGCCGATACAGTTATCCGTCTCGGATGTTATATTCTGGCTGTGTCGTGGTTGCTTCTACATCCACCTCTCAGGTGCCGGTAGACCGTGGCATCGGATGTTCCCTAACACGTTCTACCCTGGTTGTCCCCTGAGAGGAAAATGTCGACCTAGACTCATGGAGGATGTCTGGCACGAGTGGCGGAGCAATGGGCGCCCCTCGGGTATCAATGGGTCATGGCATTGCAGGCACCCTCAGGAGACCCTTCTTCAGGGACCCGGCTGCATCGTCGAAGCAATGGGCGCTCGTATATTCGACCTTACAGTATCGACGGGATACGGCATCAGGCGCTCCTGAACGTGTTACGTCATGGTGAGCCCTGGAAGTTCTACACTAGCCGGGGCCCACATAGGCCGCCCCGGCTCAACTGGACCGCCACACCGACCTAGCTGCGCCCCTACTTCATCCGACCGACCCGAACTCTCCGAGATTGTACAGGGACCCACGTCCAAACCGGAGTACCACCAGTCAAGCCCGTCCCGTCCACTTCGCCGCGTATAGATCGTTCCTACCGACCAACTGTTTTACTTAGCCGTAGGGCTTATACACTTTAATTTCTTTTCCCTTTCGGAAAAGTAGGAGGCATCCACCTGCGGCACTGCTTGCGGATCATTGTGTATGTACTCGCAACGTTCGGCCGGCTACCCACACATCGCCTCTTTATTTCGGTACATCATTATAAGCGCTCATCATACCATATGTACCAGGAATCAATACTATCGATACACGTACACACATCCCCATGTATTAGTTCATAAGGTAGTTGAATAAATGCAAATTATAATAAGCAGAAGTTCTGGCCTTCCAATCATTTTGAACGACTACCCTGTCCCCAAGAATTTCAGGACTCTGGACAGCAGAAGCTCCGTCAGGGTGGCAGGGCAGGAACTAGTGTTGCGGTTTCTCTAGAACGTAGGATTTTTCGGCCCCCCACCACTTCCCATCTTGAAGAAATACATGCAAACGCAGCGTGTGGGCGAGTCGGCTTTGTTACATGCTACGAAGACCAGCCTCGTGTAAAGCCGAAAATGCACGAGTACGAAACCGAGCTCTCCCGACTTCACGAATGATGATCTAGCTGCTACGCAAATTTATTCTGGTTTGGAGAATTACCCTCAGAATTTACGGTAACATATAAATATACACAGGAAACAAGATTTTTTCAACCAAATTCTTCAATATTTAATTTTAGAAACAAATTTAAGCTAAAACAATAAGTATTCAACCAAAAATCTCTTATCAAAAAAAAGTATTGGTAACCAGTGGATCCAGTACTATTTCACGAAAAAGAATTTGATTTCCATTACTCATTCGCTAAAAAAAGTGTTAGATCCAATACTTACAAATACTTCTTTTTCAAAAGGGATGGGCTAGTTAAATTTTCGAATAAAATGGGATTTTAAACAAAATAGTTTAATTTTCAACGAAAATTAATTTTGAAGTAAAAAAGATTAACTTAATTAAGACGAATTGTCAACAAAATACATGAATTTTGATTATTATTACCCCAAAAAATTCAACAAAGATTTAAATTTTCGAGCAAAAAATTGCATTTGTAAACAAATAACATAATTTTGAAACCAACATTTTTCTACCGAAAACAAAAATGTTTGATTTAAAAACTCAATTTTAAAACAACAAAAAACGAATTTTTAAAAAAATAGATAAATTTGTAACGAAAAACGGTTACATTATCAGCTTAAAAAATAAATTTACAAGACAAAATTTTTTTGGCAAAATAGTTTAATTTCTAATAAAATACATGAACTTTGAACCATATAGTTGAAATTTCTACTAAAAAGATAAATTTTTAACGGAAAATGAAATGCTTAATCTTTAACAAAACAGATGCACTTTTAAATGACAAGAATAATTTAATATTAAAAAACATATACTTTTAACTGAAAAAGGTCACTTTCCAGCAAAAAAGGACAAATACATTTTCAACAAAATCGTCAAATCTTTAAGGAGAAAATAAATCGATTTTTAACTCATCAACAAAAAAAAGCATTTTCAACCGAAATAGATGAATTTTCGAACAAGAAAAATAATTTTCTAATCAAATTAAAAAAATTAATGTTTAACCTTATAGTTGAATTTTCAATTAAAAAAGATACATTTTTAAGAAAAAATGGCTGAAAAGACGAAATTTCAAATAAAAAAATTTGATTTCAACTAAAAAACAATGAATTTGTAAGAATTTCTAAAAAAATACATGAATTTTCAACCAGATAGTTGAATTTTTCAACTAAAGAAGATAACTTTTAACCAGAAATGGAATAATTTAATTTTTAGCTCAAAAAAATAAGTTTAAACAAACAAAAAAAGCATATTTCAAGAAAATAGTTGCATTTTTATCAAAAACTTAATAAATGTGTACGAAAAATATTCATGTTCAAAATAGAGTAAAATTTCCTACCAAAAATACGAACTTTTATATGAAAAGACATCTTTTAATTGAAAATTTTAGTTTATACTTACGTCTTCAGTTGAAAAAATTAAGTTTTAACAACAACAAAAAAACGAATTTTGCAATCTAAGAAATAAACTTCCAACTAAAAAATATAAATTTTGGAACAAGAAGAATAATTTTCTACCAAAGGAAATGAATTTTGAACTAAAAATGAAAAATTTTCAATCAAACAAAAGCAATTACCAATAAAAATGTTTAATTTTCAATCATCATGCTACCGTCAAAAAACTATTTTACTTCACTAGTCGACAACATAACGTTAGAACTTATAGAATTTTAATGTCCATTTAAAAAAAATGTCTCGTTCTCCTTAAATGCGAACTGAATTATAAATTGAAACAAATAAGAAAGTACAACTATTTTTGATTACAATCTTGTCCTTTCTACATATACAATTATTTACAATTATTTACATAATGTTTTATATCTAGTGCCTTATTTCTATTTCCTACGATAGCGCAATTTAGGACTTATTAGCAATCGAGTGTGCGATCGAACGAAAGCGAGAGTGCAAGCGAGGGAGAGAGAGAGAGAGCATGAGAACGCAAACGCATCTTAGTCTACTTAACTTTTACCTTACCATTACTTACAATCTTTACGCTTCTAATCTAAGAGACTTCCGTTTCCTTTTTCTTTCACTTTTTTATACCTCCATTTGCTTTTTTTCACGTGCACATTCTTTCATTCTCTCTCTTTCGCTCCTCTAGCACCCTCCAACTCCTTCATCCATTCTTCTCCTAATCCATCTTCCCCTAGAATCTTAACCACATTTTCTTGCCAGCTTCCTTTATCCTCCATTCCTCTCCTACATCCTTCCCATATATGCTCCCATGTTTCCTCCTCCCATTAATATATTCTGCACTTTCTGTTTTCTTCTTTATCGCAGTACATCCCCTCCTTTGCCTCGTTTCCCAATCTAAATCTTGCTATTCTGCTCCACCTTCTCTCTCCTCATTTCTTTTCTAAATTCTTTGACAACCCTTTCTTTTTTTATCATCTTATACATTAATTGTATTTTGATTCCTCAATCATCCCCCATCTTTCTATTAATTGTCTTTTCCTCTCCCTTTTTTCCAATTCTTCATAGTTTACTTCAGTCCCATCTTCTATTTCTCTATAATTAAAGAACTCACACCTTTCTTCTTCCCATCTCGTTAATTCGATCACGCTCCCTCTACTCTCTTCTACCTCCATCAAACACTTTCTCGCCAACTACCCTCCCTTTCCCTCCCCAAGCTTCGTCTCAAATTTCCTTGTCCTCTTTCCCGCTCTAATACTTAACTTATCCCTTTGCGATTTTTCTCTCACCATATACCCTGGCGTCCTACAGTCTGCACCTAGTATCCACCTTATATACCTTTCTTATAAGCTCTCAATATCTTTCCTTTCTTTCTATCCCCATATCTCTACTCCATAACCTAATACCGGCCATACCAGCGTATCAAAGAACCACATTCTCCTTCTCCAATTTTTATTGAACCTTCTTTTTCCTATTCCCCATATCTGTTTCATTACCCCTGCTGTTTTTTTTATCCTTTCTCTTATATGAGCTCTATGATCTCCATTCGTTTGCGAGATATATCCCAAATATTTAAATTCTTTTATTTCTTCTAACTGTATTCCCTTCAATCTCCCTGTCCATTCTTTCTTCCCTCCTTTTCTAAACCTCATTATCTTTGTCTTTTCTACATTTACATTCAGCTTTTTCCCAACTAAATATTTCTCTAATCCTGTTATTAATCCCGCCATCCCTTCTTCATCCTCTACCAACAACACTATGTTGTCTGCGTATGCCAGTGTATATATCTTTTCGTTCCCTATCCTAACACCTCCCCAACCATTTCTCCTCATTCCATCTTTCATGTCTGATATTAATAAATTAAATAAAAGTGGGCTCAGAGGACATCCTTGTCTCACACCTCTCACCAACCAGAAACTATCTCCTACTTGCTCTCCAACCTTTAATCTACTTTTTGTCTCCCTAACATTTTCTGACTCTCTTTATTATTCCCTCTTTTATCCCCTTTTTTATCATAACTTTTTCTATTTCTTCGCGGTCTAATTTGTCAAACGCCGCCTTGAAGTCTACGAACATTGCTATCATTGCCCTTTTTTCCCTTTTAATTATCTTATTTACTAGATAGTTCAAAGCATATATGTTGTCCATTACCCCTATTCCTTTTCTAAACCCTCTCTAATTCTGTGACTCGATCTTTTTTTTCTTCAACTTCTATCTTCAATCTCTCCGACAAAATAGTTATGTATACTTTATACAGAGTTGGCATCAACTTTACCCCCCTATGATATTTAACCTCCTCTCCTTTACCTTTCTTTACTATTGGTATACCTACTCCTTCTGTCCATAACTCTGGCCACCTCTCTCCTCTGCATAATCTATTACACATTATACATGCCCATTTCTTTAGTTACTCCCCTCCATATTTCCATACTTCATTTGGAATCTCATACATACCAGGTGCCTTTCCATCCTTAATTATTCCTAAAACCTTAACTATTTCTTCCCTTGAAATGTCCTCTTCCTTTTTTCTTTCTCTACCATATTTTTCACCCTTTATAACATTTCTCTCTACTCCTCCTAGCAAATCCAAAAAATATTTCGTCCATTCTATCATTTCAATATTTTGGTTTTCTCTTTTTCTTCTTTTTCTTTCTCCATTTACTACCTGTCATACCTATTCTTCCGTCCTAGCCTTCTCCGCCTCTTCCTCAAACCTTTTATTCTCTTCATCTTTCTTTTGATAACACAACTCAGTAAACTCTTACTTTTTCCCCCCTATATTCTTCCCCATTACTTTTTTCTTTTCTCCACTTTCTTAATTCCTTTCTGACCTCCCTTTTTTCTCTCTACAGTCCTCATCCTACCCATTTCTATTCCCCCCTTTACTAAATTCATTTTTGTTTGTGCACTCTAATCCTACTTTTATTTCTCCTATCATTTTTTCCATCTCCTGGTCCACATTTCCCTGTCCAATTTTGATATTTCTTACTTTTTCTCTACACTGTTCTTTTCCTTCCCTTGACCAATACCCCTTTCCTACACTTTTTACATTTGCTCCCCTTTTACTCATATTGCTATTGCTTTTTTGTCCCTCTAATGTCACTACTAAGCTAAAGTGATCCGAATCAAAATATTCACCTACCTCTAGTTTCTTAACCTTCTCTTTTAACTCATCATCCACTATCACATAACCAATTACCGTCCCTCTCTCACTTCCTGAGCGTTTATATTCTCCTTCTATATTTCCGTTAAAATATACCATTCTAACTCCTCCAAGCTCTTCAACAACTTTTTTCCCTACCCATTTAGTACCTTATCTTTGGATTTTCTTCTTCTCTCTTCTCCCGATTCCCTTCCTCCTCTGTCTCCTGGTCTCGTATTGAAATCCCCACCTATTATTAACCTAATCTCTTCTTTATTTTCTTCAATCATTTCTATCATCTCCTCTGCTTTCTCCTGCATATCACCATTCACATAAATCCCCACTACCTTCCACTTCTCTCCTTCCATTATTACGTTTTCTACTATTAATCCTTTTTTTGTTCTATCCTGTCTTTCTTATCTTTCCCTGTTATACATTCATTCCTTACTCCCATCACCATTCATCCCATTGCTCTGCCCTTTTTATTCTTCCTCTTCGGATTTTGCACTTGCCATTTGTAAACTCTTCCTTACCTTCCCCTTACCTTTGCCATCCCTTTTCATCAAGCCACGTCTCCATCATTATGACTACATCCCATTGTGTCAAATTTCTCATAAACTCCCTATTCTTTTTCTCCAATCCTTCTATTTTCCAGTAACAAATCTTCCATTCTTCCCCACTTTCGTTTCTCATCTTTTTTTCCTTCTTACTATTTCTTAATTTCCTATCTCCCGTTCCGTTCTCTCCTAGTTTCCCTGCACCTCATTTCTTACTATCTGTTCCCTTTCTTCATGCCAATCCCACCATACTCCGTCTATCTGCATTCTTCCATACTTAACCCATTTTCTCTATCCCCTTCCGCTATTTTGCTTAATTTATGCTGCATCTTCCTTTCTAACCATGTAAAATCATCCTCTATTCTCTCTGGGCTACCATATAATAACCTCTGATCACCTCCCTCTTATGTTCCCATTTCTTTAGTTTCACCAGTACCATTATCTCCCCTCTTCGCTCTTCACTTCCTACATTTCGCATTTCCCCTATCTCGAACTTAGCATCAATCCTTTTTAGTACTTCGTCCACCCCTTCATTCAGCTCCTTCCCTTCTAATCGTATACCCTTTATCACTATATTTAATTTTCTTTCTTCCCTGTCTTTGCTTTCTCTTCTTTATTCTATTTTTCTCAGCCTTTCCATCTCCTTATTCCCACACTCGCCCCACCACAATCCCCATTCAAGCTTTCAAGTTTCTCCATTCTACCTCGCATCTCCTCTACCTTTTTATTATTATCTTCTTCCTGCTTCTCTAGTTTTTTCCTCAATGACTGCATCCTCTGTTCTAACTCTTCCCTGATTTCTTCCGATTTTTTTATTTCTTTCTTAACTTCAGCCATTTCCCGCCTAATTTCCTTCTTTAATTCCTCTCCCCTTTTCTCCTGCTTTTCTTTATGAATCTCCATTACCTTTATCATCACCAAACTCTGCTATTCCGGCGTCAATCTAAACATTTTTTTATATTTTACGCTCGCACCGATATCTTCCTTCTCTTCACTGCTTTCCCTCTCTTCCTTTTGATAAAAACTTCAATTAAACCTACGCTTTTTGCTCTTAATCTCTCCTTTTCTATAGTTTTCTCATACTTCCCCCTTGCCTTCCTTTCCTTGATCTCCTCCCTCGGCGTACTGAACACTTCCTGCTCTAAATCTGTTTCTTCCACGGAGATACTCGCTCCGCTAGCAATGAATTAAATTCAAACCTTCCCGCCTTCTATACTTCCCTGAATCTATCTACCGTCGCTGTCTGGAACCTGTCTCGCCTTTCTTTTTCGCTACCCAAACCTGCTACTACCAATCCGGAGCAACAGAGTCATCCCACCCTGTCACAAATCTCCAAACAAACTAACCTTAAGTTGTACTTAAATCTGTCTCAATCCTCCAAAATCTCTACCTCCCCTTTTCAATCTCACAATCCCTCACATCCACACCCTTATACACACTCCCACAATCCACTCACCTCAAATTTCACCACAATATCAACAAAACTCAGCATCAACAATTCCCACTACTTTACACTTTCATGCCGGAAACGGAAGTCTTTTTTTTAAACTGAAAATGTAACAGTGCCATTATTAGTTAAAAACATGTATCCTTTTTAGTTGATAATTCCACTATGTCGTTGAAAATTAATCTTGATTGGTAGAAAATTATTCTTCTCGTTTGAAAATTTATCAATTTTTGTTAAAAATTCATTTCTCTAGTTTAAAAAAACTGTTTTGTTGAAATTTCATTTCTTTGTCGTTGAAAATTTTAATATTTTGTTGAAACTTCGTTTTCTTCAGTTAATAATCAAACAAAAATGTAACGATTTTATTTTATTTTCCTATTATTAATAGAAAAAATCGAAGTTTTAACCAAATATTAAAGTGGTGGGGACGAAAATTCCCACGTTCTGGAGACACTGAATCAGCGTCATGTGTTTATAAGAAACGCAATATGGGAAAGTCCAATGAAACTCATACCAAAAATAAAATTATCATATTGAATCATTGCTTATCTATTGTGCCTGTGAGTGTAAACAATACACGATTTTGCAATATTTCCTCACCAAACTCTTGGCACGTGCTTTTTTATAAAAAAAATTAATATGATTGAAATTCATTAATGTCTGACATTCTGACTGAAGATTCAGACGAATTTATATGCATTTTGTTACTATTATATGACGATAAAAAATTATGTTTACAAGTCAATTTTTATATTCATTCATGCGAATTAATTGTACGATAAAAACAGTGAAATCGCAATAATAAATATTTCAAAACATTTAAATTTTCTCTAAAAAGAAAAAAAAACTGTACCCTTTTTTGACTTCGGATATCTAAACAAATTACCTGCAAGATAAAAAAGAGTTTCAAGTTAAATTTGCAATAAACTTAAGGGTTATAAATTAAAATTTTACAGCAAATTTTGGATCGTCGGAAAAGTATCCAATTTTACAAAAGCTGCCCATGTATCACGCCTGTTGACACTTACTATCAATTTTAATATAAAATTGAAACTGTTGACCATTTGCGAAATAAAGATTTAAAGACATATTACACAGGGAATATAAAAAAATTCAAATTAAATTCCCGAGTTTTATTTTATATCCATTTTTGCTGTTAGGTTTACTGACCAGAGAAATGTATTCATAACTTTGATGTTAATCTTTTTTTTTGTCTACATGGTTTATGATCAAAATTTTTTTAATATTGATTTAAAATTGTGAAATTTTTTATTTTATTTAGTGTATACGTTCAATTTTAATGAAGAATAAAAAAAATCAAATTTGACAAAAATATGATTATTATTCATATTTTTACTAAAAATGTTTTAAATTTGAAAATTTAACAATTTTATTGGAAATTGCTTTTGTGTTTGCTTGAAAATTTATCGTTTTTAGTTGAAAATTAATTTCTTGGGTTGAAAATTCTTCTTTTTGTTTGTAGAAATTAATCTTTTCAACTGAAAACTTAAGTAGAAACTACAATTTTCAGTTAGAAAGTGTCATTTTTCAGTGGAAAATTCATCTTTTGTATAGAAAATTTTTCTCCTACAAACTGAAATGAATATAGGTAGTGATAAAGCCGTAAACGCGGTACTTTGATAGTCTCCGTGTAAAATTGCAGCGTATTA
Source organism: Belonocnema kinseyi (assembly GCF_010883055.1). NCBI lineage: Eukaryota > Metazoa > Arthropoda > Insecta > Hymenoptera > Cynipidae > Belonocnema > Belonocnema kinseyi. The sequence goes on along the minus strand of NC_046661.1, from coordinate 32,309,146 downwards.
CACTGGAAACTATTTGACCAATGTTGTACGTCATAAATATACATAGAGCATTGCATTTACTGGAGACGGTGGATTTACCAATAATATCGCTTTTACTATTTTTCTGTGATTTAAATTGACGCAATGTAGAAGTGCTGGATAGAGAGCGAAATTACATGCCACTGATGGAAACGCGTTTCGGGCCTGAACGACAAATCGCCGAAAACCCCGAAGCCGCGAGCAGTCAACTGTCGAGCGACCAGCAGCAAGCAGGCAGGCACGCGCTTAGCCCGGCAAACAAAGGACGCGTTATTACAAGTTTTTTTTACGGTGATTTTTCTTCCGGGTGCCGCCCCATGATATTGTCAATCTTTACGCAAAATTTAAAATCACCTGACATATCAGCCAATAGTAGTGTTTCTGAGGATTACTAGGAGAATATCATTGGCTGAAATATGTTTTGTTTTATCATTTTGCGTCAAGATTGTCGCTACCATGAGACGCCAATCTTGCCAATGTACAAGCACAACGTCTTTTCACTCGCGTGGCTGTGAATTTACACGCAATGTGTTTTTTTTGAGCGGCGTTTGTTTTTTACGCAAATGTCGTTCACTCACACAGACTCTTGTAAATTCACTACGTATTATATGGGTCAAATAGTTTCCAATGTAGTACGATGTAAGATAACACAACACTTTTTTACAGTGTAGGCTTGTTTTAAAATTGAGGTTCAATTGCCAACTTCTTAAATTATGATATTCTTAGTTTAAAATTCGATGTTCTAAAATCTTCTATTAAAAATTTATATATTTTAAAGAATCGTTTTTTAAGCATAAATTTTTAATTTAAAAATTTTTTAAATACAGTTCTTACTGCTTTAACAATTAAAAATTAAAAGGGGTTGGAATTAAAACTTCAGGATTAAACCGTTTTTAGTTGATTAACTGTAATTATAAATTAATATTTTTTAATCGAAATATACATTAAGTATTATAAGGTTAGTAATAATTAATTTTCCAATAGAGTTTAATTTATTTTAATTGATCAATAATTAACAATAAATAAATTTAAATAAATTAATTTAAAAATTAAAAAATTATTTATTTAATTTAGTTCAATTTATTAATGTTAATTTAATTTAGAAAGTATCAATGTTCAAAGAAGAAATTTTACTTTATTGTAAACAAAATTCAACATTTAAAACATCCAAATATATCGAAAATAAATTATTTTCTCATTAATGGGAAAAATAAGTTTTGTCTAATATTGTCTAAAAATAACATATTTGTTCTTCGAGAAATTCTGCGACGTGGAGTGTAGAATCTGCCTGATTTGAAATGGATAACAAACGACATTGTATTAACTTTTGTTCATCATAAACTATTTTTTGGAAGACCAAAAAATATCGTTGACTGGGTCTTGACCAGGAATTTTTTTTCTTGATAAAAACGGACACCCAGTGAAGTTAACATAGATGCCAGTCTGCTTGATTTTAAACTAAGTCGATTAATAATAAACATATAAATTTATATTTTTAATTAAAAAAAATAATGTGAAGAAATTGTTTCAAAATATTTCAAAAAAGAACTTTTTTTGAACAATTATGTTTTAAAGCTACGTATATAGTTGCAGATTATTTTTCAATTGTGTACTTTTCAATTGACCATTCAATTGCACAATTTCAGTACTTTAGCATAAATAAGTCGAATAATTCAAGATTTTTCCGTGTTTTGATACACAAGTATAATAAATTTTGATTCATTTTTATCGTTTATTCTAATGAAAGGTCTCAGTGTACCAATTCAAAATCAACATATTTTCCGAAATATATATCTCTTGGGAAGAAAACGGGAAAATCTGAGATATACAAAGTACTATTTATTTATTTATTCATTCTACATGTATGTCTTGTCAGGCCTTTACACTTGTTTCCCCTTTCCCCACTTAATACTAAAATACAATATATGTGAGTATCAATAAAAATATTATGTTAACAATTTTGTTATTAATAACATGTTAATTTAAATAGAGTTTCAGTCCCCTTAGCACTATTATAACAGTGTCGTATCTTTCTTATGTTCCTAATAATACTTTGGCATTACCGTTTAAGCAAGCATCACTAACTGTAAAGTCACAAAATATGCGGCGCCTAATACCCAAATATCTTCAACATCTAGTCCAGCAGTGAAGGTGGCTGATATTCTCATACTGAGGTTGCCCCAGCCCATTAACCTTTTTTCGCCCGGTTCTAGGGACTTGAATAATAGATTGAACTTGTAAAACGAAAATAGATATTAAACTGGGTATTCGCGCAGCCGGCACAGTACGCGATAGGACCAGTTCAGGGGTGAATATTCCTTGAGATCATTTCAAGATCATTTGTTTCTTCCCCCGCCCGGCCTTCTTTTATCCCTCTTCCATTGTCCTTATCAGTTTCTCCCACTCCCTCACATATTTACAAAGTTCTGATACTGGCTCCCCCCTCCCCAAGATTGTGCAGATTGACTGCTAACACCGGAGATCACTCCACCTTTCCCAATGATCTCTTAAAGCTGCTTTCGCTGTATCACAGTTCAAAATATGTTCTAAGTTCTCTTGCAGCGACCCGCAAAGCCTGCATTTAATTTCTGAGTAACCTTTATTTCCCGCCTTTCCGATGTTACCTCAGCGCATTCTTGTCCATATGACTTTGTCACCCCAGGTTTTGCTCTCGTCTTTCCAGTAGCTATAATCTCCCACCTCCCTGTCAATAAACTTATATCCCTTATATTATAAATAAATTATATTATAAAACTTATATATTATAGATTTGAAACTGGATTTCTGGATTTTATTGATGTCTATTCTTTTTTCTCTGTCCTTCCCCTTCTTTAGATGCTCCACAAATTTTTCTTCAAACATTTCACTCTCGAAGATCTCATTCCGCATAAGGTCTAACATTTCTGCGGCCCTTCCTCTTCTACCGCTCCTAGTAACTCCCTTCCCCAACTGGACGGATTTCTATTTCTAATCCCTCTAAGTTCTTCTTTCAGACCGATTTTAACTAGTCTATCTCCCTCTAGGTAGCAAATTCTACCACAAAACAAGAGAACCCTACGCTTTGCCTCAAAATATAGGCTTTCTTTCCCGCTTTCTTCCCTCCACAAGTAGTTAGGTGTATTTCTAGTGACTCATATCCTCATTTTAATTATCTTTCCCTGTACCCATTCCATTTCATACCTTCTAGTTAGTCCCCAAATTTCCATTCCATAGGTTGCCCCAGATTTCCCTAATGTATTTAAAACGTAGTCTACCTTTCAAGGACCTCAGTTCTGCTCTCATGGTTAACCCTCATGCCGCGTTTGTTGCTTAAATTCCCTTCCCTGACATTTTTCTAATGTGATTCCCATAAGTGTTTCTTGAAGAGAACCACAATCCCAAGTATTTAAAGCTGTTGACTATCTCAATTTCCGTACCGTAAATCATCCACTTCTCCCTGTTTTTTCTCTTGCCCCCCCCCCCCCCCCCCCCCCCCCCCCAAATATAACTATTTTCGTTTTATCTACATTAATCTCCAGTTTGTTGTCCTTAAAGTAGCTTTCTCCTATCCTGAGCATCTACTTAGTTCTTCTGCACCATTAGCAACAATCACTATATCGTCGGCGTATTTTAAGCAGTAAACATTCTCGTTTTCTAATACTGTCCCCCGTGCCTTCCCATTACTCGTCTATATCGTCAACGAATATGTTAAAAAAAGCTAGACTGAGGGAACAACCCTGTCTTACTCCCCTCTCTGTTGTGAACCATCTGTGCTGCCCTCTCTCGTAATTATCTCATTCTCTGTATTCTTATATATGCTTTTTGGCATGTCATAAAACCTTCCTCTAATTCCTTTTTTCCAGAATTTCTCCAGGAGCAAGTTTCTATCTACTGTATCAAACGCTGCTTTTAAGTCAATAAAGGCTGCATATAGCTTTCCTCTCTTGTTTTTAATTCTATAGCCCACTAGTGACATTAAAATAAAGATTTGCTCCCTGGTCCCTTTCCTTCTTCTGAAACCCCCCTGACTCTCCCTCAGTTTACCTTCCTCCTCTCACCAGCTATTGAGTCTGCATATCATTATTCTCACTAAAATTTTGTAACTCACATTCAACAGTGCTATTCCCTATAATTTTTGACATCATTTTCGTCCCCTCCCCCCTCCCTCTTTTTTCCAGTTGTACGAAAGATTTTTTATGAATTCATCACTCAACTCATCTTCTCCAGCTGCTTTCCCAATTTTAATATTTTTAACTGCCGCTAGAAATTCTCGATATTCAATATCCTTATCGAGTGCGTCTATTCCACTCATTCTTCCATTTTTTCCCATTGTCTATCCTCACCTCTTTCTACTTCGGTCCCCCCAATAGGTTTCCCATATGCTGCAGCCCGTCATTACTTGGAATATTTGTACCCTTCCTTTTCCGTTTGCTTTTACAAGTATTTACACCTTTGCAGAATTCCCCCATATCCCTGCTCCCTTTAATTTTCTTATCCTCTCCTCCATTTTTTAGGGAAATTTTTAATAAGTTAAATATTTTATACCTCTGAATCTTATATTCTTCCTCAATCCAGTCATACTCATTCAGCTGCGAGCCTCTCACTTTTTTGATCATCCCTAATTCCCTGACTGTTTCTTTGATGATTTCTTTTAATTTCCTCCATCTTAAGTCTAAGTCCGTCACCTCGTCTACTTCAACCCACCTTTCCGCCATCATTTCTTCATAAGCTATTGTTTTCTCTGTGCCCCATAATAACTTTTCCCTGATTTCCCCCCTCCCGTGTTCCGAATGGGTTCCTTCTCTTACTGGTTTGCCCCCACCTGAAGTTTTTCCCCTTTCGCCCCTCCGTTCCTTAAATTGCAAATCCCACTCCTGGGTGGTCGGAGTCAATCGTGGGCCAAATGTGGATCTTACTCAGAAAATCATCTTTCCCTTCGTGTAAGACTAGATCAATTATCGAACCACCCCCTTCACCCTGGTCCCCAACGTAGGTGGTGGCCCCCTCCCAATCTCCTTCGAAAGCTCCATTTTCTATAATTAAACCTTCTGAATCACAAAAATCTATCAGCCTCCTTCCCTCTTGGTTCACCATTATATCCCTAGATTTTCTCAGGAACTTTTCATCTTCATCTCCCGCTTGTCTGTCCCCTACTCTCGCATTTAAATCCCCGGAAACTAAGATCACTTCTCCTAATTCTCTTCCATCATCTACTTTCTCTTTAATTTCGCTCAGGATCTTTTTGGTTCCAACATTATTGTAACTCGCAACTATTCTACACTTTTTGCGTTGAATAATCTTATCAATGAGACAACTGCGCCATTCGCCGAAGTCTCAATCCTAACTCCTTCCCCAAAAATTTCTCTTGACGCCTACCAATATTCCCCCTTTGCCCCTCCCTTTTTTATTCTGTTTTATTTCTTCCCTATGCTCCCATCTATATTCGCCGCATATTTTATTCAGTTCATTCATCAAGGCTCCCTGTTTATTTTTAACTACCCAGGTTTCTAGCAATATAATAATATCAAATTTTTTAACATCATTACAAACCCTTTTTATTTTGTTCCCTTTTAACCACGCAATATTCCAACAGGTAGCCTTAATGAAACCAATGCCCTCTCCCCCGTACAACAATCAGCTAATATTACCATTATTGTTTACATTATTTGTCTCACTGACCTTGTTACCTGTACCCGCTCGCGTTCTTCTTCCATCAGCACCCATTTTTTCTAGAGTCGTTTACTTCTCTCTCCACTGATACCAGTTTTCGTCAATCCAGATCTTTTGCGGGAAGTACTTAACATGCACTGATCTGCCTTGACTTGTCGCCTCGGTTGCCAGGACATTTAACCATTCGTTTACGTTCTTCTGCCTCCAAGTGAAATCATCGGCGATCACTAACGATGCTCTTTTTAAATATCCTAGTTTGTCTCTTTTCATTATCGATCTTTTCTGCATGTGATTCGCCAGAGACAACAGCACCTCACCTTCAGCCAGTCCAGTAGCAGAAGTCACGGTAATACTCAGGCCAGTTTGCCTCTTTATTAAAGAACAAAAATCCAGAGCTTCCACACCAGTTTGCTCGGACAGCCCCCTCACTACAATATCAATCCTGTTTTTCCCTCATCTTTTTCTCGTAGGCCCATAGTCCCTTTTTTAGTTTTTCTTGGAGCATTCTTGGTAAGAGACAGCCCTTCCAGTGGATCTGCAAAGATGTTGAAGTTCGAAAATCCTTTGTTTGGCTCGCTTGATGCAGTTCTCTCGTCGACTACTTTTTCGATAGCGTCGACTCCCCCTCTAGTGTACCTTGCCAAAACTTCAGACTGACCATTTCCGTCCTTTTACAACAACTTTGCGCACTCAAATAGTTTACTTGGCACTTCTTGAAAACCTTCAGCCATCCAATTATTCAAGGCCACCATCGAAGTTTGTAAGCTGTCTACTTTTTTCTGTCAAACGTCTAGTTTTTCAGTAAAAAGTCCAGTGGCTAGTTCGTTAACGCTCTCGCCAGTTGCATCAGTTCCCACTACCGGCTGTACTTTGCCGGTCATTGTGTCCCGCCATTTTTTGTCCAATTGTTTTAACTCGCGAACCCACCATTTTTTTAGTCAGCCCTCACTCTCATTCAGCACCTCCCTCCATTTTTCTTGGCACTTACCACAGTCAAGACATTCCCTACTGGTCCCCGCATCTACGAATTCTTCCGATTCTCCTGAGGTCTCTTTTCTCCTATGGTGACCCTTTGACACTGGTCCCTCCTCCTCTTTGGTATTAGAGATGCTATCCTGGTCGTTCTCACTTTCGAGCGCATCCCGTGTCTCCTTCGCTAAACTGGCACTTCGATAGTACCTTGGAGGAGTTCTACTCAGTGTTTCCCTTGTTTCAAAGATCTGTGTTTTATCATCTTTCGCGTTACCACTTCTCAAAAAATAATTAATTATTTCCTCCTGTCCCTCTCATGCTTTCTGGGGCGCCCTCTATTCTTTTTTGTTTGAGCTCCAGTTTCTTCCTATAGATTCACCACTGAACTACCTTCCGCATCCTCAGGGTTCTCATCTTCCGCTAGCGCTAGACCCATCGATCCATCTAGCGGAACTCCCGTGTAATCACCTTGAGGGCAAGTTACTCACTTCCAAAATCACTCCGTTACTAAGAGAAGAAAAACAATCCCCGCACAAATTATCATCTCCTCGCAGGGCCCCTTGATATACAAAGTATTTTAATCAGTCCTTCGTCGAATTACTATGTACATTTTTTTATTGGTCTCGGGTGTTTTTTATTAGTATCCTAAAATAACGATTTTGAAAATAGCTCAACAATAGCTCTTGTGAAGTTTGCACATTTTGCACGAATAAGTTGAAGTTTATTTTCGTCATAAAAGAAGGCAATAGATTTGTGTAAAATTTGAACCCCCGCCCACCTGCTTTTTTTTAAATGTCCACGTTTTGGGGCCATCTGAAACCGAAAAATAGAGTTTTGCTCTGGAAGAGTCTCGGTGGCCCATGCGGTGAACACTAGCCTAGCAATGGAGTTGTTCATCTCCGGAGAGTCATGGGACCGGTACCTCTAGAGAAAAAGGTTTTCTCTAAGTACTTAAGGCTGTTGCTCTTGGTGGTTCGGAACCCACCTTAAACTGTAGGTCCCCCTTCCACCACCAAGTAAGTGTGTGGAGGGTGTGTAAAGGAATAAAGAAGGTGTAAGAAAAATGTAAACCCTTAGGGGACACATTAGAAGCTTCTATTCCATAGAACTAAACCTCAACTTCGTTAGACAGCCTTTCTGGATAAAAAATTAAAAAGTGAGCGGATTTTGGAAACTTTTTAGACCAATTTTTTCAAGATTCAAAAATTCTCTGTACGGTTATTCGTAGTAAATTAAAAGATTAACATTTTCTCGCTTCGCTCACTTGAATAAAACTTTATCAAAAACATATCTTTTAGAACGCAGTATTTATATGCGCCTTCATATTCTGAATTTTCTATTTCATTGAGTATAGTTTAAGTGTGTCACTTTATAGTTAAAGTGACAATCGTGCTGCGCGCTCAATTGACGACACAAAAATTTGTAAACAGGTTTTGTTAAATTTTGTTTTTTCGTAACTTTGGTCGTTTTTCCAAAAAATTTATTTTTTATAAATTTTTATTGTATTTTTTCACGAATAAAAAAAAAGTACGCGTCCTATCAAGAAGTGATTCTTAACGAAATTGTAGATCTTTTTTGGGATCACAATTTTTATAATTTATCTTTTTTCGTATCCGACATAGTTTGACTATAAAATGGAATTTTTTATTTATCATTATGTTGACATTTCATATCATTATGTTGATAATTTTCATATCGTCCGTTGCTTGGCTTCAAATTTTGGTTTTCGATTCATATATAAAATTTTTTTAATTCTATAACTCTGAGAATTTTCTTTTTATCTAAAAAAGTCATTAGGATAAATTGTTTGTCTCTCTAAGTAACATAAACAGCCGTAAAAAAGTGTGCCAAATATCGATTTGATCCGGTCATTTTTTCAAGAGTTATCGCGTTTGCGGGCGGACGGAAAGATGCCATCGTGAAAACTTGATTTTCGGATTCAGGGGGTCTCAAAACGTGGAGATCCGTTGAAAAACCGTGGTGTCAAATATCGGACAATTCTAATACTTTTAATATCGGCCATAGGCTAAGATAAAATGTAAAATTTGGAATCTTCCAAATCATTAAGATAAACGACCCTTTTCTCACTTCTTGGCTCACCATCAGTTACTTTTAAATTCCTGGCTCGAGATAGCCTGTCAAGAGTTCGCTTTTCCATTTTCGGTCCCGGCTCGGCAGACACAAGCCAGTTTACTCTTCTCAGCTATCTCCATAACACTCTCATCCTCGCTCTGCACCCTTCTCGCCGCTTCCCTCAGTTTTTCCTACTAGCCCCCCCCCCCCCCATTACCCCTCTCCTCTTGCCCGACGACTCTCTTAACTGTCGACTCTGTTGCGGCTCGAGTTCGTTTTTCCAGACAACTGACAGCTCGAGTCCCGTCTTGTAGCACGGACCCAGCCAATCCGTTGCCGGGTCTGCTCTTCTCGTACGAGTAGAGCGGCAACGAAACGACGGCTGGCTAACCGTTTAATCAGTTAGTCTCCGAGTTTTTACCCTGGCAGGTCAAGAAGCGCTCGCCTGTCTTTTCAATGTTCGGAACTGAGCGTGGTCAACCAGCCACGCACACCTCACGTACAAATTTATCGTTCGTATTGTTATCTGGAAATCGGAGTTTTATTAAAAGTGCCTTCCTGCTTCCTGAGCCCTATAAATTCCATCTCTACGAAAGAAGAAAGGGGGAAATCTTCCCCCACGACGAGTGGCAGCGTCACCCCGGAGGCTAAACCCTCTGCAGAAATTCACCACCGAGGAAAAAAGGAACAGTTTACCATCTCTCTTGCTGTGTATATTCCTCTGTCTTCTTTTACTTTTTCTCTCTCTCTCTTCTGCACCTATTTTTCAATTGTCCAATTTTAATTTATTTTGTTTGATCAAATTCTGTCGGTATTGCTTCTAAAACACCTCACTGGTACCGCTTTCCCAGCGTCCCTACTAGGAGTGAGAGCGGCGTGGATTGGGCCAGGTGGTGCCGACTCTCAATTGTGTATATTTTGTGTTTTGATTCTTGTGTCTGACACCCAACCAGTCCTCCGTCACTGAACGTCACTCAGCGTCCCCATTGTGGGCAGGAGGTTAGATTTAGTAGTACGGACCGAGGCTCTGCTGTCCTTGTACTTAAATTATATGCGTGTCGCGTATATTATTGTTCGCGAAACCTCCGAGTTCATGTGTCGCGTTTCGCCCCAGTGATTTCAGTCATTAGCTTCCATCACGACTCGTCTAGTCTTCCTGGTTGAAACCCGAGTATAGCCCAGTCGATTATTCTCTTCATTCGCAACTCGTTTAGGCTTTCTGGTTGGAGCCCGATTACAGCCCCGTTAACTATTGTCGTTCTGCAACCCATCTAGGCTGCTATTTCGGACCTGGATTGACGCTTGATGGTTTATTTACTTCCTCCGCGACTCGTCTAGGGTGCCCGGTCTGAGCCTGGTTACATCCGGTCGTTTATTTTTCTTTTAATTCTATGGATTGCCTTACGGGTACGTAGCGCTCGTCAACCGTGCCGAATGACTCGGGTACACTCAGGCACTCCCCCTCCTTCCGGGAGAGTCGTGGCCAAGATTGACTTGGTGACTTACCGCGCCCGTCAGTCCCTGGTCGCGCCATTATTTGAAGTCTTACCATCGGGATCCTCATCTGCCCCTGCTCAGAAGCACTACAGACAACCGAACCGTAGCATTTAGGCGACGCTTAAAGAAACAAAAAATAAAGGCATTGTTGGCCCAGGCTCAAGATGACTAGACAGAGCCCTATTACCGCCCCACTTCGGGAGACAACCTCCTTGTCACGTCATGCAGCATAGTTCCTCTTTAGGCTAACTAGACACGGTCCTAATTACCGTCACACCCCGATAATCTCTCCCGTTTCACTCGATGTAGCCTATTTCCTATTTAGGATAACTAGACACAGCCCTAATTACCATCCCACATCTGGGAATCTCTCCTGTTTCCTCGTAGTACAGCGTGGTTCGTCTTTAGGCTAACTAGGCACCGCCCCATTAACTTCCTATTGGTTATTATTTTTTCCATTCTTTCTCCCCCGATTGGGCTTGAATAACCTCTTCACAAGGGGCAAGTAATCAAATTGGCGGCCCAAACGTGAGGCTCTAGATTTTTCTGAAGTTCAGCAGTAGCTGAAGAAAACCCACTGTGAATGAGTACCGCTCCCTCTCCCACTGCAATTCGCCGCGGCCCGGGCAGATCAGCCATTCGAACAATTTCAACTCGACAGACTCCGGTTTCCGAGAATAACACAGAAAACTCAGTGGCGCCTGACATTGACCCCACAACACATGAGGGGGTTAGCTTAACACCCCTTTCAGCCGAAGCTATTTCGCTTCCGCCCTTAAGACTCAATAGTGAGCAAATAGCCACTTATAGTTTAGCATAAGACCCAGTTTTCGTATCGACTATTCCGGTACTTCTCCTATGCCAAATAACGGGCCGGAAATCGAACGCCGAATTAGAGTAGATCTCCTTTTTAGACCTGGAGCACCAGCACCTGCCCCTCTTCGACAGAACGTTCACGCTCCGCCGCAACAAAGGTCCAAAGCCCTATTATGCAGCCCCGATTTCTGCAAGCAGCAGCACCTAGTTTAGCTATCAACGATTGGCGCGCATTGATACGGGCATTCCGGTAACCCGAACCCCCTCGCCATACCATAGTCGGTCTAGAGCACGAAGATCCGTTAGTTTTCCTCAACATGTGTGAGAATTACTTAACAAACGCTGCGATCGATCAAGCTGGGGTATTCCTCCAAAGAAAATACCTCCTGGCACTTCGCCTCCTTCCTGATACCCCTGAGCAACAGGTAGTGGGGCTCCTCCTCGAATCTTCACGGACTTCAATTAAGAAGGTGCTTCGTGCCGCTCATCTATCCTCATTTAAGGATCTGTTTGAACACGCTGTTCAAGTCGAAGCCGACGAGGCTGAAGAGAATCCACGTAAGGATTCTTGCGAAGTTTCAAAACCCAAACCGACCGCCCCATCGGCATCCACGATAATGGAGTCCCAGGTTTCGCGTCCGCTTCCTCAATGCCATTCCTGCCCCGGAAGACACTACCACAAAAACTGTCCGACCATATTGGCCCGACAGTCGGAAGCTCTCCCGGGAAACTAGCGATCACGGGCGGCCGGGCTCCCAGAACCGACTACCTCCGCCGAACCTGGCGCACCCCGGTCCTGGGAGCCGAACTCAAAGCCCGACAACAGGGTTCCCCACATGCGCTTCTAGCCACCATAGGAGCTACTATCTCAATTAAAGGTATGGTTCACCTAGAACCAAACCTCCAGGAAACCATTTATCCCGATGATTTTCACATAAGTTCCGAGCTCAGAGCTGAGCTCATTCTCGGGCGAACTTGGCTACGTAGACACCACGTAATACACGACCGCGAAGCAGACTGAATATTTATCGGTACCACAGGTCGACGGCGTGTATATTTAAGCCCTTCATCATACACCTACAAGTGTGCTCCCACCATTATGAATTTAGACATGAAGGACGATATCCCTGAAGAGCTCAGGCCAATGTTCTTGAATCTTGTGCACCATCATGCCTCTCTATTTCACGACGGCAGCGGATTGAAACAGACCCTCGCGGCTAACAAACACGAAATTCGCGTTTTGGAATCACAGCCTTTCCGCGAACCCCCTCGCCGTTATTCTGAGGAAAAACGGCATTATATCGACTAATAGGTTCGCGAAATGATGCGTGACGGCATCATAGAACCAACCACTTCTCCGTTCAGCTCAGCCGTGGTCATCGTTGGCAAAAAGGACAGTGAATATAGGTTTTGCATCGACTTCCGTCGATTAAACAAATTGACGGTAGAAGCTCCACAGTGCCTTTTAAGGATCCAGGAAAGGCTCAAGGATCTTGGTACGGCAAAGATTTTCGCAACTCTTGACTTCAAAAGTGGTTACTGGTTACTCCACACCAGGAGGAGGAAAATTCCAATTTATGGTGATGCCTTTCGGCCTTAAGAATGCTCCAGGTACTTTCCAAAATCTCATGCGGCAGGTCCTCGCCGAACTATGGGGCACTTTCGCGGTCACGTACCTGGACGATATTATTATTTCTTCGGAAAACTGGCAAGACCATTTCTTTCATCTGGCTTTAGTTTTCGAGCGCTTGTCCATATAGGGACTCACCGTTTTTATGAAGTGCAGTTTTGGCCAAACAACTCTCCCGTACCTTGGACATGTTGCAAGTACCAATGGCAACTCTCCCCAACCTGTCCATATCAACGCGATACGGGACGCCACTCCTCCCAGTTTACGAGGCATGGGTGCCGTCCTCATGAAATAGGAGCCCGACGGGAAAAGGCGCATCATTTCTTTCGCGAGTGCCAAGTTCTCGGCCACCGAGGCAAGATACCACTGCAATGAGCAGGAGTGTCTTGTCATCGTATGGGCTATTAAGCGCTACCGTCCCTTCCTCGAGCATCAAACCTTCATCCTAAGGACGCATAGCAAAACGCCCACCTAGTTGGATCGCCAGAAGGACAACCGCGATAAATTGACAAGTTGGAACTTATTCCTCAGTCGCTTTCCCCGCATATTTGAGCACGTGCCGGGCAAGAACAACGAACTTCCAGATTCTCTCTTTCGCCATCCTGATCCGCATGAGATGTCCGCTAGCGAACCGGATATCGAGTCCATGTTACCACCTACTCGACCAGCCCTAGATAATCTTCAAGGCGATCAGGTCCCAGTCCTCAGCGCCATGCAGAATCCGACCTTATTCGTTAGAATGATATCAACAACCAAAAAGTCCGCTATGAAGAGGAGAGGATCTTCTTGGAGCGTCATCGCCTAGACGAGAATGGCTTTTGGTACCGAAGACATTTCGACAACCACTGGAACTTACCCGTGACACCCGAGTTACGACAAAGACTCCTATGGGAGTACCATGATTCCTCCCTCTCAGGACACCCGGGTAGCGACGAAACTCTCCGTGCAGTACAAGACTTTTTCTTTTGGCCCGGCATGAACCGCGAAATCCGCCGTTACGTGTCCGGCTGCCATATTTGCCTGTGTTGTAAGCCTGTACGCCCACGGTTATCCAACACTCAACATCCACGGGTCTCCTGTCGCACATGAGATAGTTGCCGTTGATTTAATGAGCCCCTATCCTCGCACTCACGACAGGAACCGATTCATCCTCGTGGTAACGGACCTATTCACACGTTGGGTTGAAGCCATCATTCTCCGCTCTTCTGAGGAACCTCGCCTCACAAAGCTCCTCAAAGAGGATATATTTTCTTGCTACAGATACCCCAAAAACGTCCTCAGCAACAACGGGACTTAATTCACCGGTCACGTTTGGGGTGAGGCGAGCCAGCGTTGGGACTGCCAGTTGTGAACATCTCCAGTGTACCACCCACGCGCAAACCCTACAGAGCGCCGAAACCAAGAGGTGAAAAGGGGTTTACGTCTACGTCTGCATACCAACAATCAGCACTCATGGGATCGTCACTTACCAAGCATCCTCTACGGTCGGCGATAACGCCGAAATGCCGTTACAGGGGTGCCTCCTAATTTCTTCCTTTTTGGGAAAACCATAGCCGCGCCAGGCGAATGGCGATTCCAAAACCCAGACGAACGAGAGAATACAAGAGAACTACAACGTCGAGAGGAAGAGGCCCGACAACACCATGCGGCCTATCATGTACGGTACGCCTCTGCTCCAGCAAGGCCCAATTTCGTACCCGAAGATTGAGTTTACGTTTTTCAGCGGAAATTGAGCAACAGGGCAGAGGGCTATAAATCAAAGTTGGCCGATATCCAGATTAGACCTTTCCCAATCATCGTGCATCTTTCTAGGGAGGTCTACTGGATTAATAAGGACAGAGTGATCCAGAAAGTCCACAGCAGCAATTTAGTGCCAGCTCGGGCACGTCTCGGAGTCAACCTGGCGGCCCCTGAAGAACAACAACCGGCAGCTCTCAAGCAGGTGCTTAAGGAACAACCAGAGGAGGAACACAACGGCCCCCCTCTGAAGGTAAGACTTCCGGGCCGATATCCAGAACGAGAAGAAAGGTAAGACCAGGAGGTCTCGCCACGAACAAGCCGCGGCGCGGGGAGCACAAGAGCTCCCTCCGCGCACTCAAGATGTCGTCGAGTCCGAAGCGCGGACCGATAATGCAGAAAAAGAATACGGTGATGTCAGGAGACCTTACCAGCTGAGACAACGCACACCTATCATCTACCGGAACGCCCGACCGTATGTACCTCAGCGGAGGAAATTGTAAATACCGACTAGTCAGCTATAGAAAGGATAAAAGTAGGACATGTACGATGGCTGCCGGAAGGTGCCATGCCATTTAGTGGCACTATGTTAATATTATCATAATTTAGGTTAAATTTTTTTTATATATAAGCTAACTTTTCGTCTTAACAGGTTTCCTCTACAAAACCTCATATTGAGCCTCGAGTAAAAAAAGGTATATCCGGGAAGGGGTGGAATTGATATCGGCCATAGGCTAAGATGAAATATAAAATTTGGAATCTTCCAAATCTTTAAGATAAACGACCTTTTTCTCACTTCTTGGCTCACCATCAGTTACTTTTAAAGTCCTGGCTTCACATCTTCTCTCTCTTTTCAACACCTTCTTTCTTTTTCACTGACAACTATTAATATTTTCCTACTCGAGATAGCCTGACAAGAGTTCGCTTTTCCATTTTCGGCCTCGGCTCGTCAGACACAAACCAGTTTACTCTTCTCAACTATCTCCATCTCTCTCACTCTAACACTCTCATCCTCGTTCTGCACCCTTCCCGCCGCTTCCCTACGTTTTTCCTATTAAAACACCCCCCCCCCCCATCATCTCTCTCCTCTCGCCCGAAGACTCTCTCAACTGTCGACTCGGTTGCGGCTCGAGTTCGTTTTTCCAGACAGCCGACAGCTCGGTCATTTGGCCCGAAACCGGTTTCTACTCTTCTCAGCTATCGCCATCTCTCTCACTCTTACTCTCTCATCTTACGCTCTGCTCGATTCCACGGACCCCCTCTGCCTCTCTTTCCCTCACCCTCTTACTATCTCAACTTCACTCTCAAAGATCTCAAACTCCTAACATTATAGATTCTTACAGCTTTGATTATATTTTGAAATAAGAGGGCCCGCTCATTTTTAAATATAAATTGGAGATGAAAGATCCAAGTTAATAAAAGATTGAAATTTCTTTTCCTATGTCGTGTTAGTATATTTGAAAATTCATTGAAATTCATTCCGGTTTAAGTTTCGAAATTAATAAGGTTGAAGTATTTTTAAGGAATATAAGTAAAGTTTATATTTTTGCGACTCTCATTACTGGAAATCATCAGACTCCATTAACTTATAATTTTTCTTTTAATACAATATACTCAAACCGATCCATTCTTTTAGAGTTAAATAAGTTTAATTAATATAAATCTATAAATAATACAAATAGTTAGATTTAACTAATATTAACTTATTATGCTTAATTGGTATGGAAAATCGAAATAGGTTCTTATTGATTGAATCAGTGAATATTTACATTCAATAAATGTAAATTGCTTTTGACACAGTTCAAAGCACGGGACTGATCAGGACTCATTTCTTTTTCAATAAATAAGATCTGTTCATTTTTCGATTTTTAATGCCATAATATAAATAGTTAATAATAACCGAAAAACCGATTGAAATCGGACCTCGACGCGTGAGATCGAAAGTAGTGGACTCCCTTTACACGAGTCCCCTCTTGTCGCACGGGCCCAGCCACTCCGAGGCCGGGACTGCTCTTCTCGTACGAGTAGAGCAGCAACGAAAAGACGGCTGGCGAACCGTTTAATCAGTTAGTCTCTCCTAACGTTCACGCGGTGCAGCCTAATTCCTCTTTAGGCTAAGTAGTAACTGTCCTAATTACCATCACACTCAGAGAAGCTCTCCCGTTTTCACGCGATGGCGCCTAGTTCCTCTTTAGGATAACTAGAAACATCCCTAATTACCGTCCCACATCGTCGAAGCTCTACCGTTTTCCCGTGGTACCGCTGTTCCGTTTATAGGCTAACTATGCACCGCCCCATTTACCCCCTGTTGGTTATTATTTTTTCGATTCTTTCTCCTTCGATTGGGCTTATATAACCTCTTTACAAGGGGGAAGTAATCACTTTCTCAATCATAAATAATGAGAATATAACAATTACCATTGTTATAGAACTTAAAAAATTTTTTTTAAAATTATAATTTTAAGCTAAATAACGCACGATATGAAAAAAAAGGTAAGAAAAGAAAAACGTTACTTTTTGAATGCCCTACAAGATTATCATAACAAGTTTTTTAATTTCTTCCAAAAATAAAAAATTCAAATTTTGAAGGTACAAAAAATAATGAAAAATAAAAAATTTCATTTCGCAGTTAAACTAGACAAGATACTACAAAAGATGAATCGATAAAAATTATGCACCTAAAAAGATATACAAATTTGTTATTATTCACTTTTTTAAGAATGCATAGTTTTTGTTTTAATGGTGAAAAATTACATTGTCATTAAAAAATCTAATCTTTGGAAAAACAATGCAAGGTACGAAAACCAAAGGAGTAAAAAATTGTGCATTCAAGAAATATCTACTCATTTGTAATAAAATCGTATAAGAATACATTCAAAATGAAAAAAATAACTTTTTGAAAAAAAGACACAAGCTAATAAAATGCTTCGCCTAAATTATATCTACAAATTTTCTATGAGCCAATTTACGCTAGGATGCATAATTTTGATTTAAATCTTTGAAAATAACATTGAAAATAAACAAATTAAATTGATCGAAAACGACACAAGTTGCAATAAAATGTTTGATAACAAAATTATGTTTTTTATATGATGCGTACTTTTTTTAAATTTCAAAAACAATATTAGTGAAAAATAAGGAGTAAATATTAAAGTAATTATAAAAAATAAAATTTGTACATTAATTTGCAATATCTGAATAAGCAGTACCAGCCCGAAGTCCAGAAACAAACATAATATACATGTTATATAATATTATTAAACATAGTTTAGAAAAGTTAACATTTTGAACAAAATGGAGTGCGAAACACGAGATACATCACCAAATTACAGTTTTCGATTTTCTTTACAGAAAATGTTATCACTTTCACAGGTACTCATTGCAGTGCTTAGTTAATGCATTATGTGAACTAAGTGACTTCCCTAATTTAAAAATGTTTAAACGGTAATTATTCTGACATCTCCGAAGCTTGAAAATGCTTGAATTTCTAAATCCTTCAAAAGTCAGGCGAAAAAGAACATCGTGCCAAAAATGTTTTTGAGAAATACCACTTCAGAATCACGTGATATTTGCAGGCTCAATGTTTTTGGGGTAGCTGAATTCAAATATGAATTTGGATATTCAATACGGCCGATCCAATATGACGGACATGAAATATTAAGTTCGGATATTGGTCAAATAGGCGATACTTAGGTTTTTGGGGTCGCTGAATAGAAAACTTTATTTAAAAAATTCGAAATCGCGGATCCAATATGGCGGACCAAAATTATCAAAAATGTTTAGAACTTCATCAGATTGTTCATATTTACCTTTTTGGGTCCGTTTAAATGAAATTTGATGTTGGATTTTCAAAATTTAGTTTTTTTTGAATTCTGAACATCCAACATCTGATTTAAATTCAGTGAGCCAAAAACATAAGTATCGCTAATCTGATCAAGGTGCGGAAAAATTTAATAAATTATGCCCGCCATATTGGATCCGCTGTTTAGAACTTTGTAAATAAAAAACCAGATCTCGATTGAGCGAAAACAAAAACCTAAGTATCACCCATTTGATCAAGATTTGAACATTTTTAATAATTCTTGAACGCCATATTTGATCCGCCATATTGAATTTTAAAAATCCAACATCACATTTGAAATCAGCGACTCCAAAAACCAAAGTATCACCAATTTTATCAATGTCCAAACTTTTTAAATAATTTATGTTCGGCATATTGGGTCCACCACTTTGAATTTTGAAAATCCAACATTAGATTTGAATTTAGCGACTAAAAAACTCTAATACATTCAAGCACAATTAAATCGGATCACGTTAAATAATCTTCTTCGAAATGCCCATTTATGTGTCATGATGCAAAAGTGGAACGACTTTTTTTTGCCCATATGTGTCACTGACAGTGAAGGGGTTAATAATTCATTTACACTATTTTTAAACTTTATTTTGCAAAATGAAAGCTGTAACTGTAAAGTGTTAAGCTTTAAATTGAAATTTTTCGTATTACATGGTCAAGATGTAAAAAGGCTCAAAATTTTAATAAAACAAGTAAAAATTAACCGTTTGTGGTCATTTTTGGTTTAAAAAAATAATTATTTCAATTATGAGAAGGTATCAGTGTTATGTAAAATTTGACTTTGTCGGTTTTCATCAAATCTCCACGTTTTGAGACCCCCTAAAATTCAAAAAAAAACTATTTTTACGAAGGTATCATGTTAGGAATAATACAGTACTACATTCGACATGTATTTTACTTCTTCGAGACACGTCGAATGATCTACTGACGTAACTTCCATGAGCACTTATGATCTAGCAATACCGATTCATAAACTTCAAAAATACATTGTTTATCTCCTTGATATAAGGAAAACTTCTTTAATATTGAGAATGCAACAGTAATTTATATTATAGATCTGTAACCGTCTGCCAGCCGCATCGAGTGCCCAATTGAAGAATGTTTCATGACCTACCATAATCGAGAAATATCGTTTTTTAAGGGGGGCAACCCATGTAACACCTCAAAAATAAGCGTATTTTTCGGCATTTTTGGGAATGAAGAATATAACGAATCTTTCCCAAACTTTTATGGTTTATTGAGACACTTTTGAACTAACAAAGAAATTTTTTTCAGCCATAAATATGCATTAAATTTTTTATTATAAGGGCAGATGTCGAACATGTTCAATCGGGAGATGCAAAACTGCCCGCAGTCTAGCTTCTCAAATTCGTCTGAAACGAAAAAAGAAAAAAGTTTCTTGAATTTTATACTTATAGCTTCTATGTGAACCTAAAAAAATTAAAAAATAATCTTTTTTGACAAAATGGCGTCCGTTTAAAAAAGTTTGATTTTTACCCAAAAATTTGCATAAAATTGTTTAAACATTTTTTTCCAGTTCAGAGAGGTTCACACAGAAGACAATCATTTCAACTATATGTATATGCAAGAAGAACTTAATCGGTCAAATACATTTTGAGTTATCTTGCGGGCAGTTTTGAAAAATATGAAACAGAGAAAAACGCGTTTAAAGATTTACATGTTGAAAAAAAGGCAGCATTTAAGCAAAAAAAAATAGATAAAGGAAACTTTGTTTTAATTCGGAACATAAAACGACCGTAAGTTAAAAAGTTGATAATTGTAACAGAACATGTCGATTGAAATCTTGATGGGCTCTCTAATTTTCTGAAAATAAGACTTTCGGTAGACAAAAAAACAAGCTTGAAGAATATTGAAAGTATTCATTTTTTTCTTTTGTTAAAGAAAAACCTCCTTCTATGAGGGGACAAAATGCTCATAAAATGAGCACAAATAAATACACCCATAGTACTTCGCAGCGGTATCTTAATTTCACCATGCAAATAAATGTTACACTTTTCTTGAGTTTGCACTTTGAAAATAAAATTTCTATATAAAAATAAAAGGTTTTAATACATTTATATGACAAATAAGTTTTAAAATGTGGTAAATTAAATATATATAACACAAATAATTTATACTTAATGCCCATTCTAATTTACTAGAAAAAAGTGAAGAAGAGACTAAAAGTGACTAATTTCTAATCTAACATGCGACTGTAAAAACGACTAATGTACATTAGTAATGTGACTAAGCTTCTTTTGAATTAAAAAAATATATGCCCGCTGCGCTTTCTTTCTGCGCGCTATGCGCACGCCAAGTTTGAACGCGTCCAGTCTCTCGCGCTCGTGCTCGTACGTCTAATGCATACACTTCAACTACATTTTTTCAAATATAATCAATAATATAACTTAAAACGAAAACTGTGATTTAAACTTCTGCGCTCGATAATTTGTGTCCACTTGAAAAACTTCATCAAGATAATTTGTAAATCTTGTTAAAATCTACAAAAGACAACGCTTTAAAATTACGGATCTCTTAAAAACAAAATTGCATATTTCTGAAAATGATCCGATTTTTTAAACTTTTGTCAAATTAAGAAATTTCATGAGAATAGTTTCGAAAAACATAGATTTTGTATCTAGTAGAAATTTCGATGGATATTTCTTAATCTATTAAATTTTTTTTTCTTTTTTGAGAATTTTCAAAATATTGAAAAGCATGGAACTTTTTTAATTTTTAACCAATTTAAAAATGTCATTAGAATAAGTTGCATGACTTTTCGATGTGTGATAGAAAATTCCACAAAAATTTCTAAATCTCATAAAAGTTTCTTATTCCAAATTTTGAAAAAACTTTTTGTATTTTTGTCTAATCGAAAAATTTAACCGAGATAGTTTCCCAATATATTTTATATAAATGAAGAGAATTCCAGGCGAATTCAAATAAATTCAAGAGGATTAAAAAAAAACAGAATTCAGGATAATTCAATAAGAATTCATGTTGAATTCCAAATGAATTAAAATAAATTGAAAAAAATTCAAAATATTCCATTGACTTTAGTAATATTGTAGTGAAATTAATAAATGTAAGGAAATTCAATAGAACTTGACAAAAATTCATATATGAATTCAATACGAATTAAAAATCATTCGAGTGAATAGAATCATTGAATAAGAATCTGATAAAATCGATAAAAATTCAAGGTGAATAAAGTCTTCAAAGTGAATTTAAAAAGATTGAAAG
Source organism: Belonocnema kinseyi (assembly GCF_010883055.1). NCBI lineage: Eukaryota > Metazoa > Arthropoda > Insecta > Hymenoptera > Cynipidae > Belonocnema > Belonocnema kinseyi. Next base: position 32,287,658 of record NC_046661.1, on the reverse strand, counting down.
TACAAAAAAGATCCATTGATTTCAATGGATTTGAAGGGAATTTCTCAGATTTAAAAAAATTCGGAAATAGTTATAGATTTAAATTCAATAGTGATTAACCCTTGGATTTATTGCTTTAATTTATTGAACAAAAAGTGTCTAAAAACAGATACAATATGCTCAAATCATTTAAGATTTTCTTTAAAATTAGTTGAAGGAAATGCATCCTGTCACTTTTCCGAAAAATCAAGCGATTTTTTTCTAAAGCGGGGATCATTAGTGCGCGTCTAGCGCGCACAGTTTTAAAGTTATTTAAAAAAAGAAAGACTTTAATGCCTATTGTCACTAAGAAACAAATACTGTTAAAAAACTAATAGAAACTTACCTGGAAATCAAAATTGTCAGAAAAAAGTGGGAGAACTGTAGGCGAGCAAAGGTAAACATGGGAATCCAAAAGTCCGGAATTAATTCTAATATCCTCGTGATCCAAAAACCACTGTAGTTCCATTTTTAGTTTCTTTTCCCCTCCCACTTTCTTGAAAAATAAAACCTTGTTATCCACACTGTCTGAAACCGTGAGACACGTTTCTTCACTCAAACATGAATTCTGCAGGTTCCCAAAATTACTTAGCAACAAAGTCATGCTAGTTCCTGAATCTTTTTTGGCCCTGCTTTGATGGGAGCTCATCAATCTCTTGAAATCAACGTTTGTGAAGGTATCACCCCGGATCAAAATGAAATCTCCTCTGACCCATCCTTTCGTGTCAATATCTCTCAAAGCGTCACCCAGAGAACGACAACCTTCGGAAATTATTGGTGTTAAGGTAATGTCATGTCGATTTATAGATTTTACGTGATTTTTCAAAAGATCCACGTGATTGCTGCAGTAGAGAAACACTTCCTGGACTCTCGACGCAACTAGAGTCTCGATCAAATAATTTAGGAGTGGTGCATTTAAAACAGGAAGTAAAATACTTGGCACTATATTTTCCGTTGGCGAGAGTCGCGTTGTAAAATCGTCAGCGAAAAGTATCGCCTGGAGCATATCGCTTTTTGCTAATTTTGAGTTTGCGTCTGCCGACGTCTTGGACATCGTGATAGATGTATTGTTACTTGCATCAGAATGATCAAAATATTAGATGATCGATTAGTTTGAGGTTAGGCGTGCCCACGCCTATGTATTTTGAGGGGATACTTATAGTAAGGTACTATGATCCAACAAAGCATGGTCCTGCCAGGCGCAAGTAAAAAAAAGTCAACCAATCAGATTCGGCACCCTAGGGCAACCGACCTTTCTGACATCTTGGATAGAGTGCGGCAGTTGGCTTCCCCTTCCATTCGCGCCAATGCAATGAGTGCGGTGGGGGGAGTCGGTTCACTCCAAGTCGAACTAGTGTTGGGTCGTGACATGAAATTACCGGCAACGGTAGAAATTTCCGGTAAAGTAGAGGAAATTCTCCGGTAGCGAATGGTAACGATATTTTTTTGAATTTCAAGACTAAATTTGAATTGCTTATTATTTTTGCGTTTATTTGATATAATATTCTTCAATATTCGTCACATTAAATAACTTGTGGGAAAACTTTCGCGTTTAAAAATGTTCCTTAACCTCTACGGTGGGATTTAGTTTTGCTGAAAAATGTATGCGCACATTATTTTTTGCAAAAATATTGTTCCTTTTAATTGTTCACACTTTGCAGATTGAGTAGCAGCAATTACGTACGTTTTTGTTACATAAAAAGTCTATGAAAAACATTTCTTGAACATAATGTTTCGAAGGGTATCTAACCTAATCTGTTGAAACGTTGTGGGCATTCTGCAGTTTCACACCATCATGAAGAATACAAGTATTATTACTATTCTTATTATTAATAATAAGTGACACATTATATGTTTTCAAATATTTTGGAAAAATATTGGCAAATACGTAATTACTACGTAAAATTAATACGTAAAATACTACTTAGATGGTTTCAAGAAAACATTCTAAATAGGTATATAATATAAATAAAAATTCAATACTATTGTTTGCAAAAAAAAACGTTTTATTTAATTTCTTTATTAAAGTACTAACAATAAAAGACGCGTAAGGATATGGAAGATAATAAACGAATACACCAATTTTCTCGTTAAATAAAAGAGTAGTTTCCGAATTCAGTCTATTTTAATCCTATATTATTTTTATAAGAACATTTCGTTAGTCTTTGAAAGCACATGTTACTTATTTAGAAATCAGCCATGTTTCACTGAGCACCCAAATGACTGCAGCGACAACTATAAAAAAAATCCGAAATACAGCCTAGTGCCTCCTGGCTAATATAATTACAAACTCATACCCGAAAATTGGTAGTATTCCGTTGGTAAAATTTTTGACCTGTTAGAGCGAGACACTTAGCAACGAGAGAGATAGAAAATCTCCAACTATTTTTATTTCACCCTCGCGTTGGCTTCAGTTACTGTTACTTGGCTTACCTCCTCAGCTACAGGTAAATATGAAAAATTGACAAAGATTTCATCTATGTATGCTATCTGCGTGAGAAATTATGAATTTGCATCCTATAAAAGAAAAAGAAAAACATTCGTAAAATTGTGATATAAATAATTAAATTATTTTGTTAATCATAAAAGCTACTCTTATAACATCAGAAATAGGTAAAGTACTAAACGTAAGGAAAAACACTTGAAAACATATCCAGAGTGTCTACAGCGTTTGTGGAAAAAAATGCAGGACTTTTCCAAATTTTTCAAGACAAAAACTCATTTGTTTAGGTACCTTTCTAAAAATGTGTCAAATGCGAAATTTATCATACGTTCCCAAAATCCGATTTTATGGTCAAAAACCGTTTTTTGGTAATTGTTTATTTTACCACTGTATAAATCACAAAACTTAAATCGAAAATATTTTAAAGTTATCCTTTTATTTATTCCTTTAACTTTAGCGAATGTAATTACATATTTAGTACCTAATAATTTGTTGTTGTTAATATAATTAAAGTGAGTTGAATTCCGTGTGTAATAATCTCGTTTTAAATGATTTATTTTCTACCTATATGTTCAAACGAATAGTTCTATTTTAAACAAAGATGAACTTTTAACTAACATGATGAATCTGCAAGCAAACAATTAAATTTTTAAGAAGGAGCTCACATTTTTATTTAAAAAAAAAAACACAAATTTTCAACCTGCAAGATGAAATTTCTACAAAGCAGTTGAATTTCCAAACCTGAAATATTAATTTTTTACCAAAAAGACAAATCTTCAGCAAAATAATTTAATTATGAAACAAAGAGAAGAATTTTAAATACCAATAATGAATCTTCAACCAAACAAAGATTTTAACGAGTTAGTTTAACTTTTAACCCAGAAGTTTGATTTTCTTACAAAAAAGACGAATTTTCAAGAAGTAAAAATTTTGCAGTCAAGAAAGAAAAAAAATGTCAGACAAATTTATCAACTTTCACAAAAGAGTTAATATTGAATAAAACAGTTACATTTTAACCCATAAATAACAAATTTCAATCAAAAAAATTAGCTTTCTGCCATTAAATACGAAGTTCTAACTAAAACATATCAATTTTCAACGAAAAATGGAATACTATCATTTTCAGGTAGAAGTTAAATTCAAATTAAAAAAAACGATTTTCCACCAAATACTTAAATATTGAGCCATAAATTTTAACCGTGAAACAAAAAAGAATTAATTTTTAACAAAGTGTTTCAACTTTTACCCGAGTAGTTGAATTTTCGTTGTGAAAAAAAAAACAATTTTTGGGCAAAAATTGACTAGTTAAATTTAAAAAAAAAAATAATAATTTTGTAAAACAAAATTAATTTTTATCGAATAATACAATAGTGGATATATCAAACGCAAAGGATTACTTCTTCATCAAATTGTTGAGTTTGCAACCTAATAATAAAATTCTTAACTAAAAGTACAATCGTCAGAAGGAAAAAATTGACGAAAATTAATATGAATAAAAGGCCAATAACTTACAAAAAAAAATTATATCACGGTAATTTTTTAGTATATTCTACTCAAATATGCTGCAGTAACTTTAATTTATTAATGCAATATTTTACTAAATTTGGGAAAATCCGGACGCTACAATTTGTCCACATTTGAGAGCTTATTAACTAACATCATGGATTTTGTCTATTTCTCAAACAATTGCATTTCTCAAAATTACCCTTAAATAATTTTTCATTCGCCAAATTTTGAAAATAATTATCCTTCTTTTAAAAAATAATATGTTTGATATTACCGGATCCAGACGTTTTGCTACTGACACTTTTTGTTTTCTTACCTACCAAAATAATTAAATTTTCAACTAAAAAAAGATAAATTATCAAGCAAAAATGGAATAGTTATATTTGCAGTTCAAACATTTATTTCAAACTAAATAAAATAGACATTTTCAACCAAACTTTCAACCAAAAGCAATGCATTTTTTATTAAAACAATGTGTCTTCTACCACAAAAATGTCTTTTTTAACAAAAAATTGTATTAACCAAGTAGTTCAATTTGCAAACGAAGAGATTAATTTTTCACCCAAGAAGATTTTTTTTTACAAAATACATGAATTTTCACAAAATTATTTAAAATTAAAGAATTTTTAACCAAAGAAATTTATCTTCAACCAAACGTAATTTTCATTAAAAACTGAAAAAATATGTGGTCAATTATTAATTTGGAAAAAATTCGAGTATGTATAAGATATATTTAGAAGTTTTGAAAAGATTCCAAAATAATTTAAAGCATGAAACAATTTTTAACAATTGTAAACAAAACGTAGATTTTAGAAGATTCTGAACACAATATTAAGAAGCTAAGTCTTTTGGAAAGCTTCAAAAGAATACAACAATTTTATCAAAATTCCCAGGAAAACTAAGAATTAATTTCTTGTTAAAAAATTATTTTGATAAATATTAAAATTTTTTTAATTTTAAAAATAAAATATGGAAGATTTTGAAGTATTTTTTTTCATTTTGCCAGATTTTCAAAAAATTGCACGAAAAATTCAAGTCCCAAAAAAATAACAAAATTGGCAATAGATTTCTGGAAAATTGTTTAATGCTTTTTTTTCATTTTCAAGAGTATATTTAAAAAGATTTTAAAACCATTTTTTATGTATAACTAAAGTTTTCTAATTGCTTAAAATAATATAATTTTTTAATTAATTTTATAATTGAACTTTTTTGCTTATTTTTCACCCCCCCCCCCCTGAAATGCGTTTAAAAATTTTTTATTTAGAGGTGGCGCAAGCCCCATGAAGTGTAACAGATATTTCTTATTAGAAAAAAAAAACTTTTTTGTAAATTTTATCCAGATTCGTTAATATGGTTAACATCGAGTTGAAACTCAACATGTGTTTTCACGATTAGCAATAGAATAAGAATAAAAACTAATTTTTCAAATATGACCCACATAAGTTTGTTTTTGACACTTCCA
>NC_046661.1:32274143-32282215 GCF_010883055.1 Belonocnema kinseyi | reverse complement strand
CCCCCCCCCCCCCCATATGTGAACAATTTCGACCCAGAAGTTAGCTATGCATATACATCTGAAACTTGTGAAAAAATACAGTAATACCCTATTAACACAGAATATTGCCACAATATTGCACGAAATATTGAGGCAATATGGATGCAATATGATGATGACCGCTTTTTGAAATATTGGGGCGATGGATTTGACGATCGTAGTACGCAAAACGATAGGTAGGCGTCGCTACTCGCCAAGGTCTAATAGAGTGGTGCGGTTGAAATCTTTAGTACCAGCCCCTTCACAGGTGATACGTCAGCGTGCTGCCTTATCGACTAAGCAGAGTGCAGGGATCGTTGTTTTGCGAAAATTAATAGACGGCGCTAACTACTATCTTTTGGGAATAACCGGCCCCCTGCAGTGGCGTCGAAATCTGCAGTAACTGCAGTAACTCACCAATAGTTATACAGTAGAGGGAAAGGATTAATTGATGATTTATCGGCTTGTAAACTATCATATTTGTCTTATAATTATTCCTATAGTACCAAGAAAATGTTAGGAACTGGATTGTCGGTCTATGATGATTCTTCACGATACTTCTTCATAAATGAAGCTTCCTTTAGTGCAGAAGCCCACCCCATTTCCGTCGGATCAACGAGATCCATTTAATTCTTCTTTATTCTTATGTTAGATGATCTCCAGAATCGAAAACTGTACAGCGAAGCTCTGGAAAATGTGCCCGCCACGAGATATTCGCAGTTGAGTATTCTGTTATGATTGTAACATTAAACATTAAAAATTTTTTGAATATTTATGTTAAGAAATATGTAATTATAAAATGTAATATGTAATTTAATACAAAATATGGAATATTTTATTGGAAAGAGAAGCGATATCTTCAGTTTTGTTTAAGACTGCCGTAGAAATATACAAAATGGCACAAAATTATGTATTGTAATAAAAAATGTCTAACATTTTCTCTTAAAACTAGCTGTATCTTTATTTTGTCATAACCCATGCTAGAGATGGGTTCTATGTATTGTTTGAATTTGTAAAATGAAACTTCTTGTACTTGGAATTATGGACAGTCAAAACTCTGTCGATGCGTAAAATTTGAGTCGATATAGCGCAAACTTCGAATTATCGAAATTTAGAACTTGGAGGTATCTAATATTTTTAACTTTGAAAGAATAGGAGTTTCAGCAAGGACCAAAAGAAGATTTCGAATTGTTTAAAATTGGAATTATCGGCGCACAGTGGGAGGAATAGAGAATTTACTGTTCCTAATCCACTGCTGTCTTCGAAGAAAAGACCCGGTGAAGTCGCTACCTGTCAGAATTATTACAGATATATTTAAGAAATATAAATATCAGGCTTAAGATTTTCGTCAATTGTTATAAACAATTTCTATAAGCAATTATTTTCATCCGGTGCTCAACCACAACAAAAACCTTTATCTTGATTAAAAATTCCTAAATATCTCCTAGAAGTAGTATTAAAGATGAAAAATAACGATAATTTAACAATTATTATTGTTATTATTATTATAAATATTATAATAAACAAATTGTAATATTTATTTTTTCAAAGTATTGTTTTGCTCATTAGACAACTTTTAAATTAACTCCAAATTAAAATAAATAGCTGTGGGAAAATAAAAATGTTAAATATTTCTACTGTTAATAACAATATCATAAACAAATTCGAAAATGTAGCGTTTTACATGGGGAAAAAATGATTTTTTCTGCTCCATCATGCTGCTGCTTTCTAATTGGTTATAATTCAATAAGAAAGTGTGGCAATAACTCGTTAATGTTGTTATTATTATTAATATTTTAAATAAACAGTCATCTGTATCAACTTTGCGTCTGAACAAATGGTTTTTTTTAAATTAAAATTTTTTTTTATTAAAATTATATTAAATAATAATTTCGATTCAGAATTACTGAGAAAGTTCATTATTTAGGCACTACCATCGAGATGCATTAAAATAATCATGACGAAAAAAACGTTTATTCAGACGCAAACTCGCTACAAAAGACTGTTTATTTTAAATATTATTAATTTTATTATTAATATTATTATTAATATCGCTGATAACATTGCAATTGACAATATAAATATTTAACAATTTTATTCTCCTACAGATATTTATAATAATTTTAAGTTAATTTGAAAGTTGGAAGATGAGAAAAACAACACTTAAAATAAAATATTACAATTTGTTTATTAGAATATTTATAATAATAACAATTGTTTTTATTGTGGTTAAGCACAATATGAAAATAATTCTTCACATAAATTGTTTAAAACAATTAAACTAAATCTTAAACCTAATGTTCATATTCCTTAAGTATATCTGCAATAATTCTAATAAATAGCGACTTCTCTTCAGTTCTTTCTTCGGAGAAAAAAATAATATTCTTAAAATATCCAATTTTGACGTTTTATTTTTTTAAATAATAAATTCCACAAAGTCAAGTTGGAAAATCGGGCCAAATTACGTTCTGCAGAATTTAATTCTGACCACCTTCAAAATGAAAAACATAAAAATTGGTCAAGAATTGTAGGCTGTAGTGGATTATGAACAGTAAAATCCCTATTCCTCCCACTGTACGACAGTTGAAATTATGGAACTTTAACTGTATTTTAAAATACAATATGAAACATTTTATGTTAAAGTGAAAAGATATATTTATTTGAAAAATTCTTTAACAGAAATATAAAAAATGAATGCGAAACTGCTGTATTTCTATAAAAATGGCGATTGTTTTATGTAACACTAAAGTATATCTTCTTTGTTTTATTATTCTTCCGTAGGAGTATAGAAAATTGAATAAAAACTATACTTTCTGCATTTATTTCTTTAAATTTAAATATGATTTTATTTATAATCAAGTGTCCAGTAAGACTTCTGTATACATTGAAAGTGCGACATAACTGTAGCTTGAAAACAACGCAAAAGTCCCCTGATTATGAATATCAAGCATAAAATTTTTGTACAATTATTTTCGGAAAGTTCATAGAGAAACAAAACTTGTATCTCGTAAAAAATTTTTCATGCAACGACCCGTTTTCAAGTTTTCCGGTAGAGCTACAACTGTTGTTAATACATAAGTGTTAAAAATGGTCCTTTTTAACAACTGCGTATACATGTTTTTTTATTCTACATAAAAGACTTTGTGCACATTATACAAGGTCGGTGTTATAACTTGTGTACAAAAATACAGCAAAAATCTTAATTGCGTTTTTGTTAATAACAATTTTTTTTTAAAATCATGGATATTTTATATTGCTTTACTTTTCTAACGCGTTTTTAAGATTAGATACGAAACAAACAGTTGAACTCTCATAGATTTTCATTTTATTCAAATGATTTGTTGACTATCTCCTATGTTTGATCCTAATACTAAGAATTTGTTAATTACGGCCTTATAAACAATTAACTGCAAAACACGACATGCCAAAGATTAGGTTGCAGTTAATTGTTTATAAAGCCGTAATTAACAAATTCTTAGCATTAAGATCAAAAATAGGAGAGATAACGAATACAAAATCAGATTCAGTAAATATAGGATTTTCTTGACAATCATTGTTATTAACAAAAGAGCGATAATTGGAAAGTGGTGACGGATATTACTTTGCAGTTAATTCTTTATAAGGCCACAGTTAAAAGGTAATTTGTAAAAAAATTTATAAGAGACCAAATTTTTGTTTAATATCTCATTTTAAAAACACGTTTAAATACGAAAGCTATATGAAATATACTTATGTGTTCATAAAAACCGTTATTAACCAAAAAAAAATTAAAATTTTTGCAAAACAACAAAATGATTTGTAATCAAGATAATTTCCCAAAGATTTCCTTACAAATGATATAGCATCCAGCGTGTACAATGTAAACGAAGTGTTTTCGGTCATACGATCATTTAAAATTGAAATTTTAATTTCAATGTGTATTACTCTATTTGATGGACGATCGATGAACATTCCTCGTTGTTGGTTACACCTTCAACTATACTTTTGAACGAAGTGTTTTGTTGAGAAGTTCAAAAAATTGCTCACGCAGTTGTTAAAAAAGGAGTGGAGCAAGTGACCTGAAAAATTATTTTAATTTTTATCGAAAATTTTGGATCCAATAGTTTCTGAGATATGTAGCCAAAATATGTCAATTGTAGTGCAAATTCAATTTTTTATAACGTTCTAACTTGAGCATAAAAGTCTTCTTTCTCCATGAACTTTTCGAAAATAATATCTGAACATTTCTATTGCAAAAAATAGTGTAATGATTTTAAAAAGTTGTTGCACCAGATTAAAAAAAAATAACCTTTATATTAATAATCAGGGGACTTTTACTGCGTCGCAACTTTAGTGCATGCAGAAGTGTTAATGGTTGCTGGATTATAATCCAGCAACCATCTTGTGAATAATTAATTAATTAATTACTTAATTAAAATTAATCATTTGTTATTGTAATAGTGTTCCTGTTGTTAATAAATTACTTACTTGTACACTATCGCTGTTTTCATTTCCTTTTCCATTCAATAAATTTTTCACCCCAGTGAAGCATAGGCAAAGGCATAGGTTTTACATATAGGCAAAGTTAATTAGAAATTAGTTTAAATGATATTATTCGTAATGAAAATCTGTTTTAAATTATTTTTCAACTCCACAAACATAATTAAACTTATAATTATAACAAATGTTATTAAAAAATTCCAAACTGTTCTCAAAATTATATGAAGTATTTTTGCGAAAAATAAATTTGAAAAAAATTTTAAAATAAATCTAAAATTATGTAATCAATTTTGCACTATCTATATGTAAGTATATATAATAAAAAATATATTATTAGTCACGCCCATGGTTTTTTCAAATTTATTTTTTGCAAAAATATATTATATAATTTTAATTGACAAGTTTGGAATGTAATAATAAAATTTGGTATAATTAGAAGTTTAATTTTTTTTCTGGGATTGAAAATTATTGGAAAACCGATTGTCATTACGAATAATATCAATTCAGGTAGTTTCTAGATAATTTTGCCTATACTTGCCATATTCAAAATTTGCTGTAGAGACTACCAGCACCATCTGCCCTCGACGCTAGTGAACTAACGCTAACGTACAGTCGCTGCAAGGGGCTGGTTATTCCCAAAAGTGTGACAATCGGTGATTGTACTTTAATGTTCTTGTTGCCCGCTAGAGGCAGCACCTCGCGGGCGTTTCAAGTGGCGCGAGATCTTCGAATATAATCCTGAAATTATTATATGATTATATTATTTTAACAGTCAAATTTATTAAATAAATTTGATAATTATTATTGAAAATAAGACGAATTAATGAGAAAGAAAGAGAGAGATTTGGTACTGCGAGAGCGAACTGACTCTAGCTTAAGGAATTTCAGAATATACGTCTTATTATGATTTAATGTTTTGCACGTGTTTTGGATTTGACATGCTGTTTATTTCAGGTTTATTTTTACTCTAGGTTGAAATGCGGAATGGAAATTAAAAAGCGTGGTTTGGTTTTAATCTAAAACGCAGTTTATAAAAAGGGGTTGATTAGATGATGAAATGTAACTTCGGGATCTGTTTTGGAACATTATAATGAATAAAGGGGGCATTATTCAATAACAAAAGCAAAAGCAAAAGCCTGATGAGTTTATCTTAGCATAAATTTATTTGGCATTTTTGATAGTGAAGCGAGAAATGAAATTTGATGCCCAGATTACGAAACGTGCTTAGCCGTATTTTTCTGAAATCAAACTAGGTCGTGTTTGTGTCACCGATTGACACAAGAATTAGATCATTCATGGGTTGATTTGGGGGTACAAATTCGAGCTTTGATTGGCCACATGCATGAGAGTGATTGAGAGTAGGATTGCGCAGGAGAAGTATGGATCGCTGCGCGACCAAGGAGCTCGAAAACATCGTTGATTGCCGAGATCAGATTTTCTCTGACTCACGAAGAGAAATCGTTGTCTCTCCTGCTTTTTAAAATTTATATTGGGACTTGTAAAATTTTCGACATCAAGAAGAATATTTTGCAATACAAAACTTTTCCTGTGGGTAAGGACAGTTCCAATTTGGGAGACTTGTCAGGCCAAGGATTATTTAAGAGGGCTAGGGCCAATGACGTAAGTAATTCGCCACAAAATGAGTATGGGAAAGTTGTGGGACAGACTTACAGCAGGTCTGAAAGTGTTGAAGAGTCAACAATTGCCCTGATCAGAGATATATACGAGCCGCCAATTTTTGAGTCGGGGACTCGTTCGGGGAAGGTCTATAGCAGGTCTGGAGTTAAAAACGACTCTAGAGAGTGAAAAAGGCGTGCCGCCGGTCAGTGAGTCTGGGACTCAGCCGGGGAGGGTCTTTTTGGGATCACTTAGTAAAAGGGACCTTAAAACGTGCGGGCGTGGGTCAATAAGGGTACAGGCGACCCCAGATCAAAATATTGATGATAATAGCAATGATGACGATGACGATCAATTAGTTGGTGATTATTTGCGAAGGGACATGGTTGGTGAGTATAATATTATTGAAATAATTGAGGTGGATCAGGGAGAGGAACTTGGTGATGCTACTTTAGTACCCGTTCAAGGAAAGGGTGCTGTGTCAGACAGGAGTCTTCTTAACCCCTTGTTTAAAACTGGTAGAGACAAGTTATGGATGAAAAATAATCACTGAGTTAACTTTATGAGTTGTGATCATATTTTGACTAACCCGGTAGGTCGTGCATTAATGGACAATTCTATTATTAAATTGTCTGATCTTAAAGGGGAAAAAATACAAAAAGGACAAGTTGTTTCATTAGATTATAAGGAAAATTTTGTCTTTAATTTATATGTTAAAGCAAAATTTGATGACAAAATATATGCAGTTGATATTGAATCTGCAATATCAACTTTAAAGGATGCTGTAATTGAGCATGAAGTAAAAACTTTCAGTATTTCGCGAAAAGGTAACGGTTTTAATAAGTTACCTTAAGATACAGTCGAGCTAATGTTCAGAACTTATTTTGGAAAAGGGGATTATAGCATTACAGTGGGTACGGGAGAAGTTACAATTCCACCCAAAAATCAGAGATATCAAATTATTGAAGAATGTCACGACTCCGCAGTAGGAGGTCATAAGGGTGTGTTTAAAACATTAGAATGAGTAAGGGAACGTTTTTATTAGAAGGGAGTTAAGGAGGATATTCAAAATTATATAAAAACATGCGATTCATGTCAAAAGAAAAAGTTGGTTCGGGTAAAAACGAAATTACCCATGTGTATAACGGGTACACCTGAAAAACTTTTTGAAAAATTACAAATAGATTTAGTGGACGCTTTACCCAAAACAGATACTGGAAACGAGCAGCCTTATTTGCCGAGCATTTTATTTGTAGGTATGGGTGTCCTGAATCATTCCAAACCGATCAGTGTCCCCAATTCATGAGCGCGATGATGACTGAATTTGCGAAATTATTTAAAATAAAACAATATAAATCGTCATCTTACCATCCTCAATCCTTAGGATTGAGGATTCCTTTAATACGTCAGTCCATGAGCCTACGGGGGTCACACCTAATGAGGTTGTATTCGGTTGTATAAAATTATTAGGGTAATTGGAGATTACAACGTCGAAATCCAAAAGAATCATGGAGCCACATCTATTGTTCATATGAACCGCATAAAACATGCGTTTTTGCAATATGAAGTCTGAAAGATATTGATAATAATAAGAAATAAGAAAAAAAATTTTTTGTAGAATGCATGATAGACGTAAATGCATGTAGCTATATGTGTATGTATGTAAATACATTTATATAGATATTGAAGAAGGGAAAGTTTGAAAACAAAAAAAATATAAAAAGGGGGATTATGAATATAACTATTCTATTTAGATTTAAATAAAATATTGTATAAGCATATTTTATTAGAATTAGATTAAGGATTAAAAATTAAAGAAAGATAGAATCCTGTAATGGTTGACCCTTTTGGACTTCTCCCACTTACAAATCCGGGCTATAAATGTAGCGCGTTGGCCCAGCGCAAGATTAGTTCTTTCTAATCTCGCATCCTAAATTGTAAAGTAAATTGTGTAACCT
>NC_046661.1:32262058-32274043 GCF_010883055.1 Belonocnema kinseyi | reverse complement strand
CTCGATTAAGCCTTGATGACACCGAAAATACATTGCAAACTATAGCCACCCATAGACGTCTAAAAACTTGGAAAGAAAATAGCATAGAATGGTTACAATACTGGGGATATTCGTCTTTAGCTGTAGGCACTTTATTCATATTATATAAAACTGGAATCTTCAAAACAATATCGCATATGATTCCGAAAAAACTATGTTTATTCTGCGTCAAAACAAAAGTACAAAATCCTACTCATATTGTAACATATAACCCCAATATACAACCACTGTTAGAGAATAAAGAAATTAAAACTCGAAAAGTAAAATTTTAAAAGTTTAGAGACTAAACTTCGTCTAAACAGGGGGTTGTAATGGTTGACCCTTTTGGACTTTTCCCACTTACAAATCCGGGCTATAAATGTAGCGCGTTGGCCCAGCGCAAGATTAGTTCTTTCTAATCTCGCATCCTAAATTGTAAAGTAAATTGTGTAACCTTTGAATAAAATAAGTCGAGTACCATTCGGTGACTCGACCACTTTTTTAAAAATTCAAACGTGTATAATTCGGCACAAAAATCCAAAAATAATTTAATTTTTAGGAAGAAATTTTCAATTTAAAAAAGAAGTAAGAATTGAAACTTGGAATAAAAACCGACCAACCTTTTATCATTAAAACTTCTGGTCTAATTATAATTAATTTATACATTAGAAATAGGAATATATAAAAATTTTTTAAATAAATAAATAAAATGAGCTAAACTAGTAAAAATAATTGAAAAAGTTTTGTTTTAAATCAGGGAAGAAAAATTTTTAATTAAAATAAGATTTTGGAAGCGAGCATTCAATATAGCATTCAAGGGAGGGTATATGAATTTCTAAGAAGAGTCGATTTTACTACTTTAAAACTCGAAAAGAAATTTAGCAGGTGAAATGAAAAGGGAAATACACCCTTTTAAAGTAAAGTGCATGCAATGTAGATCAAGTGGCAGAAAGACGAGGAAAATGAAGAAAGAAGCGAGGGAAAGAGAATGAGAAAAGAGACGGAATTATTAAGCGCTAAGAAAGGAGAAAGAGGGAACGCGTACCGGCGAACTGAACTTGAGTAGAAAAGGACAGAGCTCTTTAGCGTAGGGGGCAAGAGAGAAAAGAATACCGTCTAGTAAATTTTCTCGTACACCACGTGCTCTCTGTTTTTATATCTTCAGGATAAAGAAATGGGAAATTAAATAGAGTATAGTATAATTAATTAAAATTCTCAAGATAGTATAACGAATATAATCATATGAAACGGCTATTATAGTAATTTTTAATTTAAATATTTTATTTAAAAAAAAAGAAAGTTAAAACAAAAAGGATGAAACTCAATGGTCCATGGGGCTCGAATTGCGTCGGAAATCTTTAGGTTAAATCGCTCCATAAAACTGGTGTAAGCCGGTTGACACCATAAACATAGTATAGAGCAGATCAGTTTCAAAACAAGAGATCAGTAAAAGGTTCAGTTTAGATAATCGAGTAAAAGTGTCCACATTAAAACGAGGAAAATGGAAAAGAAGAAACCTATTTCATTAAACCACTGCTTGGAGCAAAAGCTATAGGGCAAACCTTCATTAATACCGCTTTCAAGGTATGTTTAAATAATTATAATTTAAAATGTGCGCGGTCCTAGCTCAGGGTATAACTTTATGAAGTAAAAATGAAGTTTAGGAAAGGGCCCAGGGTATATTGAGTTATGAATTTTTATAGAGCGACCATTTAATTTTAATTTTTCTCTTGTATTTTTTTGTATTATCTTGTTTTCTGTTTTGATATTTTATTCGAAATATATTTTTTTTTTTCACTTCTAGATTGCCAAAGAAAGTATCCCGTTTACTTAATTGCGGACGAAATGGGCAAAGATCATTTGTGAAAGGAATGTTTAAGAATTATGGAATGCAGACCATTGAATAAGATCCTAAGAGCTCGCAAGGCAGTACTTGCGATCTATCATCTCACCCTTCAGGAGGATGAAGCTCAAAAATATGAGATAGGGTGCACCAATTGCGGCGAAATTATGACTCCATTCATACGTCCCATGGAAGGCTGCGTCGAATGTATGCGAAGTACTTGCAAGGAATGGGAATTATTTAAAGGGGGTGCAAGTTTGTTGCAGATCCGTAGTCGTCAGGGGTCTGGACCGCTGCTTAAAATCGGGAAAATTGGTATTTAGGTTAGGGTATAAGGTTGGGGCAATCATTATATGTTTAAATAATTAACAGTATGGTAAATTTGATTATAATTTTAAAAGTTTGTTTTTCCAATTTTATATTTTAATTTTGTGTTATATATATAAAGATTAACAAGAGAAAGACTATACATATATGTATGTAAAACGAGCAGTTTAACGTTAATTCTGAGTTAATAAACATTAAAATTGCAATATGTAATTTGAAATTATTTTAATTTAATTACCCAAATGTAAAATAATTTAATTAATTTGGTATATTAACTAATATAGATTAATTTAATTTGATAGATTTTCCTGTTAAATACAAATATACGCATATAAAAGGAATATTTTGCCCAAATTTCGGATTGAATAGATTAAGAATTTATAAGAAACTAAGATGTCCATTATAATATAACTTAATTATGTTTTTAAAAAATTACAAAATAATTACTTACCTTTTAGTAGCATAATTTCGTTAATCTATTTATCCTTTTATTGAATGAATATTAAAACTCAAGAATAATAAAAACACTTGCCGTATGTTAAACTAATCCGCTGCATCACACAGTAATTAGAGTCACAAAATTTAGACATGATCCTGATTTTGAAAATCATTCTAAAATTTGCGATGGGAGTCAGACTTTATAAATAAATAACCAGAAAGACAAATATCAGCTGGATAATGGTTAGGTAAAAGCCGCGTTATAAGTCAAAGTCATCTATTAATTTTCGAAGAACAACGATCCCTGCACTCTGCTCAGTCGATAAGGCAGCACGCCGACGTATCGCCTGTAAAGGGAGTAGTACTGCAGATTTCAACCGCCGCTGCAGAGGGCTGGCTATTCCCGAAAGATGGTAGTTAGCGTCATCTATTAATTTTCGCAGAACAACGATCCCTGCACTCTGCTCAGTCGATAAGGCAGCACGCTGACGTATCACCTGTGAAGGGGCTGGTACTGCAGTCTTCAACCGCAACACTCTATTAGACTTTGGCGAGTAGTCACTTGTACCTTTCGTTTTGCGTACTACGATCATCAAACCCATCGCCCCAATATTTCAAAAAGCGTCCATCATCATATTGCATCCATATTGCCTCAATATTTCGTGCAATATTGTGGTTGTTGCAGGAAATATGGGTGCAATATTGAGGCAATATTCTGTGTTAATAGGGTAGTTCTAGTGAAAAACTAAAAACAGTCCTGGATACCTCTCAGAAATATTTCTGGGAATTTTATTCAATTTTTAAAACAACTGGATTGTTATTAAACACTGTGTCTTCGTTGTAAATAAGAGTATTAGTCGGAAAGAAATTTCAAGTATAAAAATTTCAAGTACAAAAATTTTAATGACGTGCAAAATTTGTATTACGTTTAAGTAGGCTATTGGGCAATTCTTAATCTCTTTAGCAAATGCTTGTTTTATACAATAGAAGTATTGAAGAGGTTTACATCTAGTGCGGGGTCATCATCAATTCGCCCGCAATACCTGGGACTAGTACATAAGGGCGGACGCTTGTCTTTTCCTCCACGGCTACCTGGGTACCCTTGTCTTTCTAGAGTGCATGGAATGACACTACATACGACCCAGAAGTTAGATTTTTTGAAAATTGTACTTTGAAATAAAAACACTGCAATGATCCTACCGTATTAGTCAGAAAGAAATTTGAAGTAAACAGGCAGATTCCTCACGAACATATCTCTAGGTTCTTTGTTTTGAATTTGTTTGTAAAAGTTAATTAAAAATACTGTTCTAAAACATAAAAAGCAGAATGATGAGTCTTCGGCCATAAAAATGTATTTTTAAAGAAAGGTAAAATTAATAAATTTGTATCCAAATACATAGCTTACTTCTTAACCAAAAAGATTAATTTTTAATAAAATAAACGAATTTTCACAAAAATATTTAAAATTAAGGAATTTTTAACCTAAAAGTGGGTTTCCGTATGAGCGACTGAAGTCGCGCTACTTGATTTGCGCGAAACAAGTCGCGCGATTAGTGATTTTGAAGATTTTTAACACAAAATTTAGAAGCTTTCTGAACATTTCGAAAGGTTTGAAAGAAATAAAAAATTGTTCTCAAAATTCTTAGGAAAACTAAAAAATTTGAATAATTAATTTTTTTAATATTTTACAAAATTTACAAAAATTTAAAATACAGTCTAGAAGATTTTCAGACAATTTTATAATTTTGTAGGATTTTCAAAAAATTGTGGGAAATTATCGAGTTCCAAGATAACAAAATTTGCATTAGATTAGATTAGAGTCAGTAAAGAATAAGTAAATTGAAGTAATAATAAATAAATTCGATTAGATTAAGAGAATATTTAAAAAGATTTTATAACAAATTTGGATGTATAAATTAATAATTTTAGCTTAAAATAGTTTAAAATTATACTTTGATTAAAATCAATATTATTATTTTTTTTAATTATCATGCTTTGGTTAAGGTTTAAGTTAATTAAAAGAAAACAGAAGTGCCAGTGATAAAGCATGTAGATTCGGTAATATATCAAATATGTTATTTTTAAAAGGAAGGATTATTTGATTGTTTTCAAATTTTGCCAAATGCAGTTTCAAAGTTTTTCTCAACACTTAAGTAAATGCAATTTTCTGTGTTCATATTGAAACTGAGATATTTTCGAGAACCGGCTTGTTTGTTCGCAGGTAATAACCGGCAATCCGTCAGTGCAACAAAAGGCTAGAGGTTGAAATCTTGAGGGCGGGCATCATCTATTTCTGAAATCAGACTATGCTACTTTTACCTGCGTTCGCCCCCCCCCCCCCCCCGGGCCAAACCTAGATCGAGAAAACTGATGAAACTGCGAAATTCTATCATTATTCTAAACGTGGTTTGGAACAAACGAAACTTTTTTGTACAAAATTGTCCAATCAGAGATGATTTGATTAGATGGCATCGCAATGTGAGCGGTAACGAAAGAAGCGAAAGAAACGTTACCGGTAATGACGGTGATTTTCTTGCCAAACTTACGGAGAATATTACTGCGAAACAACTCCAAGTCGAACATATTTGACCATCGAATTGACGGGACCATGGTTTGTTGGATCATGGTAAGGTACTATATCAGATGGGAATATGCAAGCTGCCATTCTGGTTCCCCGCCAAATTCAAAATCGCTAAATTGATATCGAATTATATATATACACTTACATGATATAGATTATTTATTTTAAAATTATACTAAAGCATTGTTATCAAAACACAAATTATAAATAAAATTACATTTGATATAATATATGAAACATTTAAATTCGACTATATGATTTTTTAACCCACACATTTGCCAAAAAGTAGCTCTTGCAAAAATTATGAATGCAAACCAAATTTTACTCATTTTATAAATAGGCGCGCTCTAAAATTATAATTATATGATTTTTCAGATGAATATTAATAATTTTAAAATTTTGTAATATTATAATTAAATTAAATTAAATTATTGAAATTAATTAAATTACTTAAATTACTTAAATTAATTAAATTAATTAAATTATTTAAATTAAATCTTATTCTGATCCCTCTAATAGCTTAATTGGAAAAGCACCTGACCGAAATCAGAAGTTTTGTGGTTCGATTCCCAATAGTGTGAAGATGGAGTAGGATCTTTTTTTCAAGAAACAATTTTAATTTAAAAATATTAATAAATAACAAAATAATAATAGACTATAGGTCAAACATTAATACAATACTTTTTCAAAAGTTTATTATGACAGCTCTTTATATTTTACATCATACGTCCTTTTTATTTGCGTAGGTGAATGTGCGTCGTTCTGTAGAAAAACGGGTTCCTAGCCTTACTTTCTTCTGGATCTCATTTCGCTTTAATATATCAAAAAAATGCTCATAGGCAATTTAATTACATGTAAACATAATCTTCAGACCCCTATATTTGAACTATATTGTGATAGTCATAAATATTAGTAATAACTTCGCATTATCTTGAATTTAAATTCGGTTTCCAGTTATCGCGTCTGCAATTTATGATCCACATTGACAGTCTTTCTCTTCGCCTTAGTCGAAAACGGCAAAGTTTAAATCTATCCTCGCTTCTATTTTTACAAAAAAATGCACTTCAGCAGACCATTTTTCTTATATTCTAAACTTAATTTAAATTAAACTATACGACATGCTTATCGCTCTGTTTCCCGCGAAATGTCCAGGAACCAGAATGGCCGCTGCATATTCCTGTCTAATATAGTCTAATATAGCAGAGACTTGGTGTATGTTCCGATTTGAGTATATGAGAGTTTTTTAAAGTTTCAAAGTTGGCAATGCCATGTATAAGCATAGGCATCATTGCGCACCGGCAGCCTATGCTTATACATTGGCATTGCCAACTTTGAAACTTTAAATAACTCTCAACTCCTCAAATTGGAACATACCCCTCATCTCTGCTTATAGATTGTGGCAAAATGCAAGATCAGCGTCACCTAGGGGACATAGCAAGAACTATTGCCTACAGCAACAAACACCCCCCTTTTATTATTATTTTTAATTTTTTTTACTCCTCCTTCTGAAATAAATACATGCATAATAATAACCAAATACAAAAACCAAAAATTGAACAAAATCGAATCTATCATTGATCAAATGCAATCAAATGTTCAAGTCTGTTGAAATCGATCTATGATAGAACGATTCCTGCAGACTTTGATATTTGATTGCATTTGATCCATTTGATTTTGTTCAATTTTTAGTTTGTGTTCTCGGTGAAAATCCATTTTGAATCCAAGTTGATCACGCAAAAAAAATCATAATTCTTGCAGCTACAGTGAACTTGAGCAGACGTGAGCAGACGATGGAACTTCTATCGTCTGCTCAGAATCTCTGGTCTGCTCAAGTTCATTTTCAAATCTGAACTCACACGAGCGCCATCTAGGGGACGTAGCAATGACAAAGATATTAGGTCCTAGCTGGTCCTAGTTACGGCATGGATCAGTGGTGGGGAGGGCCGATATATATATCTAACTACATTTTCGACTATGTCGAGGTGCTGCCCTCTTCAACTTTTCACCGTTTCTATGGCAACAGCGTCATCATAGCACGTCAGCGGGCGGGGTGGGGCCGGGGCGCACACCGAAAGTTGTTGAATTCCAAACCGAACGTGATTTTCTGTTTCTCGTTCTCGCATTCGCTTTCGCCATCACTATAGCAATCTTTTCTATAGTTGAGTCGGTTGGCTGGCTCTGTACGGTCTGTACGCTAAAAATGTTATGAACACTGAATTACCTAATTATATTC
Source organism: Belonocnema kinseyi (assembly GCF_010883055.1). NCBI lineage: Eukaryota > Metazoa > Arthropoda > Insecta > Hymenoptera > Cynipidae > Belonocnema > Belonocnema kinseyi. The sequence goes on along the minus strand of NC_046661.1, from coordinate 32,266,603 downwards.
AACTTAAAGAGATCCTAAAAATATTCTATTTATTATGATTTTAAATTTTCGAGACAATAAATAAATGTAAAAAAATTCTTTTCGCACTTTAGAATTTTAGTAAAATTTCTAAAATTATTTTAAAAAACTAAACTTAAAATTTAAATGAAATTAAGATAAATTTAAAAATTAAATAAAATTTAGTTGAATTTAAAATTTAAATAAAATTGAGCTAAATTCAACATTTAAATGAAATTTAGGTGAATTTAAGAATTAAATAAAGTTTAGTTAAATTAAATTAATTTCTCGTCTGGTTTCTTTTCAAAGAGAAATTTTCTAGATACTAAGTAAATAAGTTTTAAAACAATTCTATTCGCACTTTAAGATTTATTGTAGTGCAATTTTAAAAATTATTTTGTAAAACTAAGTTTAAAGAATAAATACAATTTAGAAAATTTCAAAAAGTGAATACATTTTAGTTAAATTCAAAATTTAAGTAAAATGTAGTTGAATTTAAGTAAATTTTAGTTAAAAGTGTAGATGTTAAATGGTATTAAATTTAAGTACAATTTAGTTCAATAAAAATGAAACTGTCGTTAAAATTTTAATTTGATTGAATTAAATACAGATATATGTGGGTTGTTTCTTGGGTTCAACAATGGGGAGCATTCAAATAAGCTAGAGAAAATTTTAAAAAATCCTTTTTTTATAATAATTAGTTAAATTCAACAAAAAAAAAACTCATGAAAGTAACTAGGACTCATAGTTCTAAAGTTTTTGGTTTGAAACTTTGCAGAAGTCGACAATGTCAAAATATAAAAGGAAGCGTTTAAACTTCAGCATAACTATTTTGCATGGAAATACTTTATTATTCTATAATTTTATTTTTAATTAGAAGTATGTTAGCAATTAAATAATTATTTCATTCAAAATTACTCAGTTTCAAAAATTGGATTATAACTTCAAAGCCTTTGAAATTAAAAGGTTTTTAATGAGAGAAATTTGAAATGAAAACAATTGAAATTACAGTGTACTTATTTTCTTCTAAAAGCGTAAAAATAAAATAATAATTATTAAAAGAAACTAGTTTATAAATTAAAAATTAAAAATTGTAGTATTTGTAAAATTTCGAATATTCTTAGAGTATAACATATCAATTCAAATTATTTAATTTTGAACGTTATAAATGAAATCACTTAGGATTCGGCAATACATTTTTTGCAGCTTTAGGATATAAACAATTTAAAGCTGCAATAAGCAGATTATTCGATGTCAAACGTCGTGAAAAATTGGAATAAATGTAAAGCCTTCGAAATCGAAAACTTCTTATAAGGAGAGGAATTTTTAATTGAAAGGTTTTAATACATTTTCAATTTAAAACATTCAAATTGAGTAATTCTATAAACAGAAATTTCAAGAATGGTATTGTTTGAAATTTTTTCATAGAGTTGATAAATTAAAAATACAAGCATTAGTATTTGTTAAATTTTGAATTTTCCTCAAGTATAGCCTGATAAATTCAAATTATTTAATTTTGAAAGTTTTGAATTGAAAATTCAAATTCAAATTCCTTTTTTTAAACTTGAATCACCGAGAAAAAATATTACATTTTAGTAGATACGACTTTTTTTTACGTAAAAAAAATAATTTAGGCAATACCCCGTGCGCCAAGGTAAACAATCCGTCGAGAGGGGAAAATGGGTTAAGCCAAATATGCTGTTTGCGTGAAGAAACTCACTATCTTCGTTTTGACGTAAGTCTCCTTTACGTATACGCTGCAACGCGAAAATGACCCTTACATCAAACTTTAGAAAGTAATTTTTCCTCCAAGACGGCAGAAATAATTACGGCCTATCACATAAAAAAATTATTTGATAACAAAATTTCGTCACTTATTTATTACATGAAAACATTTGTTCTTGTTTACAAGATTGAAGAAGTATGAAAAAATCTTGATTGGAATATATTGATTTTTAAAGAACAAAAAGCTTTAAGAGGGCTGTGTACTAGCGTGGGAACTCTGAGTTGAGTGTGCAAGAGAGACAGAAATATGATAAGCACGCCCAAAAAGGTGGAACTTGTTAGTGACAAAAAAAATGTTGACAGCCAATCATAAATGGAATATTTTCAGAAAAAAAGGGTACGCAGTAAATAAAGTTTGAAAAAAATTGCCTGGGAGAAAGTCATCATCAGGGGACCGTCACCTTGGGTCAGGCATTGTTTAGACACCGCTACATTTTCGGCGGGTCGTAGTTTGTCGAGCGGACGGTTGTTGGCCTCGCAAGACCTTCCCATTATTTGAGATTAGACACGGCGGAAATAAATCCGAATTTTATACAATGTTCAATAATACAATTTTAATATACTGCATTAGCATCGTTATATTATCTTGAGTAAAACAAAAAAAGGTTGATAAAAATCGGTCACTATTTTGAATTTCAGCCGCATAGGTTCCCATTTCCCAAAAGACAACGTGTTTTCTTCCTTGTAATTGTACCGACAGATTACCTCACAGAGATGTCTTCTATTTCCCAAAAGTGTTCATATGTTGAGATTATTTAATTCCTTCTATTACATTCACAAAACATGTATAATAAACTGTTTTAATTCCTTCATGTGGGATATAAGTTTTGAAAATTTAATTTTAATAATTCAAGTCCGCCTCTCTAGAGTTAAAATCATTTTAATTCACACATTTAAATAGATTTCTTTGATGCATTTTTTAAGACGTTTAAATGAAATATTAAAATGTAAATAAATATAAATTTGAATATTTTTCGAATTTATAAGTTTTAGAAATATTTAATAATAAAACATAGGTTAAATAAATGCTTTCGTTAAATTTTACTAAGTCTATTGAGAGGGATAGAATTTTCACTTTTTCTGTTCCCGTTGGAGGACTTTTAGACGGAGAAAAAATCGCGTATTCATAGGAATAAAAATTCTTGATATAAAATACAAATTTGGATTGCGTTTTCTCATTCTACTAGAAAAATACGTTTTTAATACAAGATCTCATTTTTTATTGTAAAATAATCGTTACAAACCCTGAAATTATTCTTCAATAGTAGGGTAGTAGGGTAATTTTGACCAAGTATGTTTTTAATTTCAATATCAATTATTAAAATTGGAGATCATGTCAAAACTAGCTGTCAAAACTAGTCCTAGCCGCTAGGACCGGTAGTTACTTGCCTTAAATTTAACCCAAAAATGCTTTTCGTTTAAGCATGTTTTTTAGTGTTTATTTAACAGCAATAAATCTTTCATACATGTTAATCTTTTCAGCAAGACTTTATGTACGTTCATCTTTATATACAATTTTCGAAATTATCATTACAAGCCGAGAAATTGGCCATCAAAAGTAGGGTAACTTTGACCAATCATATTTTTAATATAATAAACATTATTTCACTTTTGATTAAACATAGACATTGCTCGTTATTTTCCTAATCCAGACATACCACATAAGTTATATTTTTCCCAATACTTTCGGAGAAATTACACCTAGACGACATGTCTCCAAAAGCCCATGTACACAGCCCTCTTAAGCATTACAACGCTAGGCGTCAATAATTTTAAAATATCTTTCCTTTTAATTGAATAGACTCAATATTAAAATGGAAGTTTTAATATTGTCAAAAATAAATATTTACTTTAACTTCAAGTACCTACTATCGGCGAGCAAATTCGAGTCCTCTGGCTTTGACGTTAAATAAGTATGTGAAGAAAAAATGTCAGGTTAATGAAAAAGGTCTCATTTTAGAGGTGCAAATGTTGTACGTTAATTAGCCGAAAAGTAATATTCCAAAAAATTATTTGTAGCTTGCAGATCTGAAAATCTGATGAAAAGTAAGGAATTTTGATAACTTTTAAAAACAGTGAACTTTGAAGCATAGTTTTTTATAGAAAAAATACTAGGGAAAATCTGAAAAAATTCATGGTAGTACATTACACAATTCTGAACAGATTGCCGTCGAAAAATTTACAAAATATAAATAATAGTTCGTTTTTTGTGAATAAATATGCGAGCGCACTATCTTCAGTTCTAATGAAGATAATGAAGTGATTTAAATTGTAGGTAGTTAGTTGAACTATCTGTAATAATTTACAATTTGAAGGAAGTATGTGCTTCTTGTTGTCTTCGTACAAATTGCGATATTTGAAGTCAGTTTTTTATATAGGAAAGCAAGTTCGGGAGCCCAGTGTGGTGCCCTTTTTCAGAGGATCGGACTCGGTTTTCTTCAACACAGGGAAAGGGTAAAGATATTATAAACGTAGATGCGGTGCGGGCTTAGTTACCCGCGATAAATATAGACGGCGCGTCCGGCGAAAATTGCCAGTTCCCCTCTACCCACCGCTCCCCGGCTACAGCACCAACCGACAACAGCCACTTGGAGCGTTGCAAGCAACTCTCAGTAGGCCCCTCGAGGAGCACTAATGGTTACCAAAGATATTATAAACGTTGATGCGGTACGGGGCGTCGGAGTGGGGAATTATATATATAGGACATCACATTTTCTGCCCTATCGAGGTGCTGCCCTCATCGTACTACGAAGTCGAATTCTT
>NC_046661.1:32255864-32261958 GCF_010883055.1 Belonocnema kinseyi | reverse complement strand
GTGGATATTTTACGTTTGTTATGAAATGTTCGCAATTTAATTTTAATTTAAATGGTTCTTGTCCAAGCTAAGTTTACCATCAGTGCGCCTCGAAGGTGTGCCTAGAGTTGCTTACAGCGCTCAAAGTGGCTCTTGGCAAACTATATGGATGGTGCTATTTACGGGGAGCGGTGGGTAGAGGGGAAGTGACTTTTTTCGCCGGACGCGCCGTCTATATTTATGGCGGGTAACTAAGCTCGCACCGCATCTACGTTTATAATATCTTTGTGGTTACTTAGCTCGGACAAGAACCATTTGGATTGAAAGTAAATTTAGTAAATTTCCAGTTAAAACATTTTTACATTTATAAGTTATAACTTTGCAAAACATGGTTATTTTAATAAATACCACAAATACAAGTCGATGAATAATTTATATTACGGTTTCATATATTTCCGAATATTTCTAAAATTATTACTTATAATTTTCATTCTATATATTGTCTATACATAGTTCTTTAATATTATTTATTTTTTATTTTTATGGTCTGCAATTTCTATGGATTTTTTTAGATTTTTATAAAAATATAATTATAATTCCAAGTGATATGAAAATTGTTCTTTCGGTTTTTAGATGTTAAGACGGCAGTTCCAAGCCAGATTACATTTCGCATTGGCAAACAAAATTAGACGAACCGAATTTCACTGTCATATTCATAAAAAATATCATGTTCCATAAAATATATTTTAAAATAAACTTTAAATTATTATAATTACCACAGCTTACTTGAAATATATATAATACAAATTATTTTTTAAGTTTTTCAGAACTTTTAAATATATTTATAATGATTCCCATTTTGTCGAAAAATTTATGTAAAATTCTGCAAAAAAATGCCTCAAAATCTTCCAGACTTTTTTACAATCTTATAAATTTTTAAAAATGTCTGAAATATTTTCGACACTGTAAACTTCCCGAAATTATAAAATTCTGAAACCTGAAAATCCCGAATTAAAAAATTCTAGAATAATGAAATTCTGGACAGTTTACAATATTATCGAATTTGAAAATTCCCGAATAATAAAAGTCCAGGCCGAATGCTGTCTAATGATAAAATATACAAACTAGAAAATTCCCGAATTGCAGAAATTGAGAAATTAGTTTTTTGGTCAATATTATTTATTTATTACAAATACAATAATGAAATATTTTTATTATAGAAATTTTGTTTAATGTTTAGTTTTGATAAATTATTGTTTTAATTTAAAATAACAATAATTGTATAAAAATGTGACACAAACATAAATTTAAAAACACGCGAGCTTCAATTGAATCAAACTTTACAGGATTCAATTCAGACTAATTTAACGCGACTTTTATTTTCATTTTGTTAAATAATAATTTTACTTTTGCGAGAGTTTTCTGTAATATATAAAAATACAATGCACATTTTCAAACATCGTTTTTTATTCAAAAATACATTTGTTCAATTATTGTTATTTCAAATTCTAACAATAATTTTTAGAAACTTTAAACATTAAAAAAGTTTTTTCTTTGGTATAATTCGGAAATTTTCTGTCGGCAATTCTTAAATTCTGTAAGATTGTAAATTGTCGAGAATTTTCCAATTCGGAACTTTTATATTTCGACAATGTTATAATTTCGGAATTTTTACAGTGATGTGGGGATTTTATTTTCCGGAAAAAGCGACTGAAAAATTCCGAAAAATAAAATTCCCGATACTATAAAATTCATAAATTGAAAGATAACCAAAGAATAAAATTTCCGAATTTATAAAAGTCGAATTAAAGAATTCACGAAAAATAAAATAAAAAAGTCCGGACAATAAGATATCACCGAATTTGAAAAATTCCTAAAGAAAATGGCTGAATTATAAAATATCCGAACTAGGAAATTCATGAATTTAAATAAAAAAAAAATAGTTTATTAAATAATATTTATTTATTGAAAATACAATAATCGAATATAAATTTCCGTATGAAAAATTTTGTTTGAAAATGTGCATAGTATTTGAAAAAAATATTTAAAAGTTCTGAAAAATCGAATTTTTTTTCATAAAAAATAATAAAAATAAATTTTGATATAAATCGTTGTTGAATTAAATCCTGCAAAGTTTGTTTCAAAAATGTTCTTATGTAGGTACGAAGAAAATTTAGACAGAACATTTTTTTCTTTCAAAGCGCACGTGTTTTTTAACGTATTTTTTAATACAATTTTTATAAAATTATTATTCAGGTGCCGGAGATTTCATTTTTTGGGATTTTTCGTTTATCCCTTTCGGGATTTTTTCAGCGGTGCCATATTTTTATACCTCCTCTTAAAATTATATAATTTTTCAAAATAAAAAGTCAACATTTCAAAACATTTAAAAATCATCAAAAGTATCAATTCTCTTTTAAATTATTTCAAATCTCTTTAAATTTGTCACTCTGAAATTGTGACAATTCTTTTTCAAATTGTTTACTATTGAAAATTGTTTTTTTTTTAATTTCCAAACTAAATAGATTAAAAATGGAATATTTTATACTGAAATAATACTTCAAAAAGATTTTGAAATTTAATAAAGGCGTTCATTTAAGAAGCCATTAATTCGAACGTTTACACTTGTGTCACTACTAACGCTTTCGAATTGAATTAGTTCAAATTTTAACGTTAAAATATGTAAATTATATCATTTTGAACAGATCTAGAATCATCTTGTAGAATCAGTATCTGTTAAATTTTTAATACTCGAACTGCAGTTCAATTTTCAAATTTAATTTCTTTTCCCCATTTGTCCCGGTCGCGAGTATAGCTCAATATTTAGAACAACTTTCATTTTTTTGAAATAGTAATTTTTCGGTTATAACTTACGGGAGAATCATTTTATTCTTTGAAACATTTTTTACAAATCTTGTTGATAATTTTTACATTCTCATCCAAAATGAGAAGGTACTAGTTTTTTTTTATGAAAAATAACTTTTTCGGATTTTATCAAATGTCGACGTTTTGAGGCCTCTTGAGTCAGAAAAACAAGTTTTTACGCCATGGTCTGTTTGTCTGTCCGGCGTCGTCGTTGTTGTCTGTAAACCGGACATTTGAAGCAAAAAAAGCTTGATATGGAAAAAAGTCAAGAGGCGAAAAACGGTACTTTTTCAAGGCCCTATGATTATTTTATCACATTCTCATCCATAATGAGAAGAGTTTTATGTGAAAAATGACTTCCGCGAATTCCATGAAATTTCGACGTTTTAAGGCTCCTTGAGCCAGAAAAACAAGTCTTTACGTCGGTATCTGTGTGTCGCTATGGCGTCTACGTCGTGTTGTTATTGATGTTGTGGTGGTCTGTATATCGGATAACTTTCGAAAAAATAGTCGGATTGGATTGTGCTTTTACACACAGTTTTTTCATTTTAAAAAGTGTATGTAAAAATTGTACTATTTTTATTTTTATAACAAATATTTTTCTTCAATTAAATTGTTACAATAAAAGTGTTTCGAAGAGATTTTTTAAAAATCTTTCGGGGCATAAAATTTGTATTTATAGGTCGACAGAGGTTTGTTTTCTTTACCAAATTTGGCTTTCGTCTAAATTTTTCCAGTTGTTTTTACTATAGTACAATTTACGTTTGTATCTCGGGTGAAGAAATCCATTCTATTGTTTCACAAATATTCTTTGTAAATCAATATTTTTCAAAGAAAATTACCTTGAGTGACCTTTAATTATAATTGTATAAACGTGAAAAAACCACATTTCAATGTTTTCTATGAAAAACGCAATCCCTGAGTGACAGAACGAAATCGGAAACAATAAGAGTTAATTTATTCAGGAACAAGCTGTTTGAACAAAACTGAGCTTGAGTGAACCTTTAATATATATTTGTTAATTTTTACAAAAATCAAGCGTTATTTTCTTGACACAAAAAAATAATAATAATTTGCGGGGGTAACAAATGATCAAAAAATTAATAAAACTTGAAATTGTACGTTTTTAATGTGTAACTAAATAATTTGAAATGTTTCAATCTAAAATTATCGAACACTTTCCATTCAAAAATTCTGATGAAATATTTTAATAGCTTTAAATTTGAAATTATTCAATATACTGAAGACTACAAATTTAAAATGTCTCAACTATATTAAAGCTTTAAATATTTTTAAAATTGCTGTCCTGGACACTAAATAAATCTTATTTTTTTATTAAGAAATCACAATCAAAATTGTTAAAAAAAGTTTTTAAAAGAGTTTTATAAACCTTAAAAAAGGTCAGAAGTTTTAATAGTTCTATGTATATGATAGAACCTCTATAAATTTGAAATTAGTCTATACTTTTTCATGTATGAGCTACAGTTATTCAATTTTCGAAGTTATAAATTACAATCGTGAAAAATGAATAAAATGTTTCAATCAATTGGTATTTAAAACAAAAAACATCGAAATGCAGCTGCAAATATTGAATTTGAAATACGTTGAATTCAAGGTATAGTTTGAAAAGAAAACTGAAAAGAGAGGATCGTCTTTCAAAAAAAGCGAAAGAAAGTGACTCGCTGGATTGCAAACGAACATGGAAAATGGTGTATTTTCGCATTTTTAAATATTAAATTTAAACTTTTTCGCGTTGTAACAATTTCGAATCCCATAATGTTATTTTTTACCTAACCTATAACTAATAACGAAAATTCTGAAAATTCAAACAATAAGGCTGTATTCTGAAAATGAAGCATATTTAACGTTAAAATTCATGTTCTTAAACTGAAGGTCTAAAAATTTGCAAATTTTACAATTAGTGTTGTGTAAATTGTATTGGCACCTTAAAAGAGTATAAATCGGTCTTAAATCAGTTTTTAAATTTTCAGAAGTTTACCTTCTTTACATACCTAGATGTCAAAAAAGCCTACCCAATTTTATCAAATTTTAAGCAGCAAATTTTTAAATTTTTAATTGAGATTATCTTTAACATTGTAATATCAAAAATTTCCATACACCATTTTTTTATTAATACTGTAGGAAAAAATCAACAAGATCGAGTGCCGAAATTATAATTAGAGCAATTTTTCTGTAATTCTATGGGGACGGCTGAAATATCCCGAAAAATATAATTCCCGACTCGATAAAACTCTCTGTCTCGAATAATAAAATTGCAAAACTAATAAAATTTCTGAACAGTTTATACTATTAACGAATTTGAAAATTCCCAAATAATAAAACGCCCCAAATAAAATTGTTTCTTAATCAATATTAATTATTTATTAAAAATACGATCATAAAATAATTGTATCAAATATATTTTTGTTTAATATTTAAAGTGTTAAAAAATATTTCTTTCAATTTAAAATTAAAATTATACAAAAATTTTACCGGCAAATAAATATAAAAAACACGTGTTTTTTAATCAACATTTCGATTTTTCAGAAGAACTTTTGTGATTTAAAAAATACTATATGCATTTTCAACCAAAATATCTTATCCAGAAATATATTTTGTTTTAATTATTTTAATTTTGAATTTAATAATGTTTAAACACTTCAAACATTAAAAAAGTTGTTTCTTTGGTATAAATATTTGATTATTTCAATTAAAAAAAAAATATTTGTCAAAGAAAAATGTTTCAGCAATTGTTTATCTCGAAATTTCTTTCTATAATAGTTTTTTTTTTAATTAAAAATATAATTTTTCAAGAAATTTTTTTTTTATTTATTTAAAAAAAAGACTGTACCGAAAACCTGGATCAGGCTTCAGATCTGAAAAAATGCAGTGATTTGCATACATGTCAAACTTTTCCAACCTCAAAAAATCTTTCTACTGCTTTACAATCATATTTTACGAAGAATGAGAAAACAAGAATTCGACTTCGTAGTACGATGAGGGCAGCACCTCGATAGGGCAAAAAATGTAATGTCCTATATATATAATTCCCCACTCTGTTGCCCCGTACGACATCTACGTTTATAATATCTTTGGAAAGGGTTTGAAGGCCAGAGTGAGGCACGGAGCCACAAGCTGGGTAGTGTCACAACCCGGGTATCGCGTCCTCTATATATGTCGCGATATTACCGGCTGGACTCGAAATGTAAACGTGGATCCGTTTCAAAAATTTAAGACCTATGAAGATAGG
>NC_046661.1:32254411-32255764 GCF_010883055.1 Belonocnema kinseyi | reverse complement strand
GATTTTTGAAGCGCCTTGACTCTTGACACTTAGGATTGCTGCAACGATTTAGTTGACCATAACTGTCTGACCAAGGAAAGAAGGGAATGAAAATTGGTTTCTATTATATATTTTATTAGTTGTTAAATTACTAACGGCTTGAATGTACTATGAGACTTTTAAGTGAAACTATCTCGGAACTCACCAGAGATCCGAGAAGTTTCTTATTTTATTAGTGTTCCTTTTAAAAAAAACGATGGGAAACGATTTCAGTTTTCCTTGACGGAATATTTATTTTAGCGTCTTGGTCTCTTCTTTCCTTAGAAATACTAATTAAATAGCTTTTTTATGACTGACTGAGTGTCAGTTTCTTTAAAGCAACAACCTTTTATTAAAAGAAGTACATTTTCCAGAGACAGATTCTTAAGAGGGTTAAATTTTATACTTGTGAACACTTTAGACAAAATTCAATATAAATTAAAAATGTTTCTCAGAAAATCTGTCTCATCTATAGGAACTATTAAGTAAGGTCTTATGTGCTAACTTACTCTAAGTGCATTCATTTACCCGAGAAAAGAAACAGGCTTTCTGGTTCTTTTCTCGGCTTGTCTTACGCCTGTCTCGTTTTTGACAATAGAAAAGTAAAAGAGTTTGAGAACATTAATAAAAATTGCGAAATATAATTTTAAATTTAGCGATTAGGCCTTTATGGTAAGGCCGTGTTCTTCTTTACCATGCAAAAAGGGTTAAGTTCTACATGATCCCATAACTAGATGAGCGCGGAATACGCGATCATCATACCTCCCCCCTTATTTTAGAAAAGAAAAAGGTTATAATCCTTTTACTTTTCTCTTTACTTATTTAATGGTACTCCTTTTTTTTTTGATCATTTAAATAAAAGATTAAAATACATACATATACACACACATATATATATAATAAACTTTTGCCAATGGTTGTGTTAAAACATTAAGAAGAAAGGGAATTACTTAATTTTTAATTTTATTTATAAAAAGAATCCCTTTTTTTTTGTTTTGTTTATTTGTTTGCAAAATTTTGTAAGGGCGGGTAGTTAATGATCAGTCAAAGTCAAGTGATCGCTGTGACGTCAAATCAATATGGCGTTGGAAATTGTACGGTCAGCCAAGCTGAATTTTCTTGATCACATTTTGAGGTTAAGTTAGTGGTTATTTAAAAAATTTTTCATTTGATTATATAGAAGCAAACATATATATATATATATATCCCGGACGAGCCCCCATTTGGTTCGGGTTTGATTCCTCTAGAATCAAACCGAAGGGCCTACGACAAAGCCACCGAACGCGTCCTCGGGTTGCGGATAGAGGGTCCCTGTACCAAGGGTTTCTGCTGAAT
>NC_046661.1:32246448-32254311 GCF_010883055.1 Belonocnema kinseyi | reverse complement strand
ATTTATTCTAGTGGATTTATGTGCAAATGTGCAATTTTTAATTTATTTTTATGAACAATTTTCTGTTCGCGTTCTGAGATCTTTAGCTCTACATTATGATCATGGAATACATTTGTAATTAAGTAAGGACCGACATAGTAGTCGTCAAGTTTAGAAGTCCTTGGTTCCTTCAGTAAGTAAACATATTCTCCGATATCGTAATTCTCAATGTTTGATTTTCGGTCGTGGTAGAATTTATATTTTAATTTTGCCTGCTTGATATTTTCTCGAGCGGTAGATTGAGCCTCGTATATCTTAAACAACAGATTATCTAGATATTTGTTATAAGTAATTGCAACTTCACCAGCTTCAAACTCAGACGGAATTCTCGGATCTTCGCCAAAAACAAGTTTATGAGGGGTGAATTTAGCTGCAGAGTGAACAGAGGAATTGAAAGAAAACATGGCGAATTTCAACCATTTATCCTAATTTTTATTTTCGCAATAAGGGCGTAAATATTCAATGAAAACGTGATGACTTCGTTCTAGAGCACCGAGGGATTGAGGGTGGAAGGCAGTGGACTTGATTTGTTGGATCTTAAAGATTTGATAGAAGGATCTCATTATTTGACTAAGAAAGTTACTGCCTTGATCAGTATGGATGATTCTAGGACAACCAAACCGACAAATCACATTTTCTGCTAGGGCACAAGCGACAGTGACCGAGTCAATGGTTTTTAAAGGTATGGCGTCTGAGTATTTTGTCAAACAGTCTTGCACCGTTAGAATAAACCTATTACCTTGTTCTGTAATTGGCAAGGGTCCTACGATATCAATTTGAATCTTATCGAACGCTTTTCGTGGCGTATCGGTAATCTTCATAGGTTCTTTTCCTTCTGTCGCACTAATTTTTTCTTCTGACAGGATCCACAAGCTTTTATGAATTCTTGTACGTCTTGTTTTGAGTCTTCCCAAAAGAATCTCTTTCTCACTCGGGCATAGGTTTTAGCAATACCCATGTGTCCGCCCGTCACGGATGAGTGACTTTCTTTCATAATTTGTTGACGATCTTCAAAACCGAGTACTAGTAATTCATCGGAGCAGATAAAGATAATTATATCGCTCGCATTAAAAGTTTCTTTTAGAACAGTTTCTATTCCTGACCAAGGTAATCTATCTAGACCATTTCCTTTTCTAGAAATGCTGCAATAATTAGCCTTTACATCCTCCATAGCTATTCTAAGTCCTTGAAAGCATTCTCTAATTATTTCTAATGAAGGTTTTTCGTCATAAGTAGATTTTGCGACCAAATGAAATATGAATCTCCCATTTTCTTCGAATACTACCGTGTGTCCTAATTGAGGATGAGTCGATAAAAGAGTTTCGAAATTAACTAGTCCTTCATTTTTTAAACTTCTACTCACTTCTGTTGTACATTTACAGTCTTGTGAGATAAAATGCACTAGGTTGTGATTTTCCTGTAAATAAGGATCTTTTACATAGCGTATACAAGAAGCATTTAACACCAAGACGGGGGCTGTTGTGTAAAGACTCTGATAGTCGTTATCTGTCTGAAGTTTTCTCTTTTTATACTCAGTCAGATAAATACCATTTTTATTCTCCCTTTCTTTTATCCCTGATTCTTCTTTTCTCACATTCTGGGTAGCGAGTGGCAAATGCGCATCTACCATCGCTTGACCAGAAGTGAGATCCCTATTATTTTCCACTCTGAATTCACTTAGAACTTATGTACTTTCTTCTTCAGCTGTTTCGTATCCGTCACTTTCGGATTCTACTGAGTTCAGTTTCCCTCCTGCAAGACGTGCGGATATTTCTATCGGCAGTGCCTGTAATCAGGTTGAAGAAACTTCATTTTGAACTTGACCACATAGGCTTTGGTCACACAGGCTCTTCAAATCCTGCCTCTCGCCTGCAAGACATACGGGTATTTCTATCGGTGGTGCCTGTAATCAGGTGAGAGACTCTTTCTCTTCACGGTTGTTACCAGAGTCTTCATAGTTTCGTTTCACACCTGCAAGATGTGCGGATATTTCTATCGGCAGTGCCTGTAACCAGGTTGAAGAAACGTTGTCTTGTTTGTAATTGTTAGTCAAGTTTTTGTCATTATGGCTGATTTTTGCAGAAAATGTTTCAAAGGCATTATTTATTAACTGATTAATAGAATTAAAATCGTCGTTATATAAGTGAGCCTCTAAATCGAAATCAAGAGCCGATACAGTGTTGTCAATAGCAAGTATTTGCTCAGGATCTCTAAGACTGAAAGTGTCGTTTGTATCAGTGTTTTTGGAATTTAATTCACTTTTATTTAGAGTAGTCGGTAATAATGATGTCCCCGTTTTGGTGTCTCCGAACTCACAACTTTCTTGTCTTTCCACAGGATTTCTAGATAAAGCGTCTGCATTAGCATTTACTTTTCCGGGTTTATATACAATGGTATAATCATATTCCTTTAGTCGCAAACTCCACCTAACTAATTTGGTACCAGGGTTCTTTACATTATGAAGCCATACTAAAGGTCTATGGTCAGTAATCAAGGTTAATTTTCTGCCATAAAGGTATGGTCTAAAAGTTTCAACACCGAATAAAATCGCTAGAAGTTCCTTCTCGATTGTTGCGTACCGAGTTTCTGCATCGTTTAATGTTCTTGATGCAAATGCAACAGGAAGATCTACCCCTACTTCTCCTTGACTTAAAATAGCCCCCATAGCGTAGTCTGAAGCATCAGTTGTAACGATAAAGGGTTTACTAAAGTCGGGATATTGGAGAATTGGGGATGTTATAATCAAATCCCGTAATTTTTGGAACGCTTCTTGTTGGAGTTTGTCCCAATGGAACTTGATGCCTAATTTTATAAGAATGGTCAAAGTTTGAAGTCTGCCCAAGAGTTTCTTTAGTTTTTCGGAATGCTCTTCGAGTGAGCTTGCATATATGACTATATCGTCCATATATACAAAAAGCTCTTGACCTTGCAACTCAGACAAGACTTGATCCATAAGTCTTTGAAATGTGGAAGGAGCAGTTTTCAATCCAAAGGGCATTCTTTTATATTCGTAATGCCCATATGGACTAGAAAAAGTTGTCTTTACCTGAGATTCGGGATCCATTGGAATTTGATGGAATCCAGCAGCTAGATCTAGGGTTGAGAAATACTTGGCGCCGCCTAGTTGGTCCAATATATCGCAGATATTAGGCAACGAGTAGACATCGCCGATAGTTTTCGAGTTTAATGCCCTATAGTCAATAACCATTCTCGTTTTTACTACTCCCTGGGAGTCGGGTTTTTTAGGGATTATTAATAAGGGAGAGTTATAGGGGGAATTGGAAGGTTTAATTATGTCGTTCTCTAATAGCTCCTTTACATGTTTTTCGCTTCTTCCTTATCGAATTGAGTTTGGCGATACTGTTTAACATTTACAACTTTTTCATCACAAGTATTAATTTTGTGGGTAATTACATTAGTGCTTCCAAGCATATCTGTTGGCAAATGAAATTGGTATGGAAATTTGTTAATGAGCCCCATCAAACTATTGGTTGCTTCATTATTTAAATTTGTCAAGTCCAAATGTCGAACAGTATCGCACATCCTCCATGCATGAGCTACTAGCTTTTCAGAATATGGGTCACTTTGATTTAAACTGGGTTTTTCTAAATTTATGAGATTATATTCTTCCAGTTCTAAGGGTGGCAGAGTTATCTCGGTATCTTCATGAGTGGCATTTATTGCAAAAACCGTGGCAAATCCATTTTCTGAAGTTACTAAGGCCTCTCCCACAAAAATACTGGATCCAGCCCAGATCCTTGGCATATGCCCTGATTTAAAACCTTTTTCTTTTACAGGAAGAGTAACCAAAGTTTTGTGTCGAGCTGGTAACCTGATTGTGGTGTGCGTTTCAAAAGGAATGGTTATTCCACCCACAATCATTTCTCCACTTGCATTTCTCTTAAATTTCAAGGTAGCTTCCTGAGACTTCAAAAATTCTACTCCTAAGATTCCCTTCTGAACAATTTTAAACTTCTCAGGAACCACCTGGAAATTGACTAATTCACCTTTTACGGATACTTTAATTTCTCCTAAAGTTCTTGTTACTCCCTTTCCTATTCCTACAAGATTAAATATTTTATCTTGATCAAGAAATACGTCTTTACTAACTACTTTTTCTTTTATTAGCTTGAGATCAGAACCAGTATCCACGAGAAACTCTGCAACCTTATCTTGGAAGATGTTTTCATTTATTGTTATTACAGGGTTTTTATCTACTTTTGTGGAGCAAAATCCCTTTCTGGGATCCGTTCCGAAAATTTGTCCTAGCATCAAACCCTCTTTTTGCTAGACAGTTTTCCTCGTAGTGGTTAGGACCTTTACAGAATCCACATTGACCTATGAATTTCGATGCCTATGTTTGTTGCGAGGATCTGTTTCCCCATTCAGGACAATCTCTTATTAAATGTCCCGATTTTCGGGACGCGAACCTTCAATTTTGTTTATGCGATGATGTTCATTCCTATTGCGAATGTTATCGCGTATGTAAGGGTGTGCTCTAGGGTAGGGCTCAACCTTTTTTTGGAATTTCTTAAGTGTGTTAGACATTCTACCTCGGTTTCTATTGAAACCGCTGAATTTATCGCGGCTTGTAAATTGCTTCCGCGGCGATTTTGTATCCTTGTTTCTATTTTATCTTTCAGACCTCGAATAAAGCATGAAACGGCGTTTTGTGTTACGCCTAATTTCATTCCAGCTTTAGTTTCGTCTGGAAAACCCTCATTAATTGCTTCCAGAATACGCCTCAGGAATTTACTGACTCGAATTCCGTACTGCAATACAGATTCATTTTCCGATTGTACCACACTTGATATCTGAGCCTGAAGTTGACTCAGATCTCTTTGGGGACTAAATGCAGTACGAATTGTATCAAGCAGTGAATCCAATGAATCTGGCTCAAAGCTATTTTGTAAAAAAAGATCGGCATTTCCGACAACTTTATTTCTTATGATGGTTAGAAGAAAAGGTTTATCACCCGGGAGAATGGACTTTTCGGAGGACTTACAGGCACGAATAAATGATACAACAAGTGGTACTTTACCATCGAAGGTGGGTACCATGTCGGCTGCGAACTTTATGTTAACGTACCTTCGTGTGTTACTTTGTGGGTCATCAAGGGGGCACGCTTTTTTGACAATAAGGGTTTCCCAGTTATTATCTGAGGCTAGCGATCTAGTATTTTTTATATTTTCTTCTCTAAAGGAATAAGGCACAAAGTCTCCATTTTCGCTCAAAGCGTACAGGATTAATGGTCCTGTCGAGGTGTGTTGGGGTGTACCATCTCTTTCACTTTTTTGGGAATGTGATGAGAGAATTTCACCTTGGGAGTTAAGATTGGCATAACTGTGATCTTCAGACAGATCGACAGAGCTAATTGTATGATTATGATCCCCTTCCATTTTTATTTTATTTTTTAATTTTTTAAATAAATGTAAATTATGGCAAAAAGGCGCAACAAATCCAGCAAGATCACGAGGAAATTTTAAGGTTATTTCCCATGAATTTTCAAATGCTTTTACCCTTCCTTTATAATACTTAGTTGATTCGTATAACAGATCGTCAGTGCATGATTCAAAATCTTCGTCTAGTTCACGAATAGGGTCTTGAGGACCAAAAGGTACTATGAATTTATATACGCTATTTTTAGTGACGCAAATTATCAACCAATGATCAGGAAAGGTAAACTTTTGACAATCATATGTGACGCCGTCAAGTAACATTATGATGAAAATTCGAGAAAGAGGATAATTACAAGGGGACAAATAGGGCAACTCCGTGTCCATTGAAAGTGCAAATTTTCAAATATCCTTCGCATTCTGATAGTCTACAGACTTTTAGATTGTTGTTGTTGTAATATTGCTCGAAGTTCAAGCAAGGTGTAGGGAAGATTTTAGTAACGGTTTCACAAGGTGCACAGAAATAAAAGGTCCATGGCCCATTAAAAATTCGAATTTCCCATTATGAACCATTAATGAGTCGGGTAGTACACAAAAATGTATCTTCTATGTGAGGCATGATTTATTATCTCTACTTATTATAAACAAACTTGGCTGTTTTCGAGAGAAAAAAAGGAATGACTGCTGTCTTTATTTATTAAATTTTTTTTATTCTTTCATTTACATGGATGCAAAAAAACTTAACTGTTCGTACGCCGTCGAAAACAAGAATTTCTAGGTAATTCGCCCAAGACAAAAGGCTACAGATTTTGAAAAGATTGTTATTTAGCGTTTCTTCAATAAATTTTGCTTCATTTGAGGGGTTGGCTAATCTAAGTACAAGAAAATAATGACTTTGGGCGTTCGAAAAGATTGTTATACGCCAAAAACTAGGTGTTAGTTTAGTAGTACAAGTATAATGCACCGATCCGTTAAACATTTTTTTTTTTTTTAATTATTTGACCTGTCCGGAATTTCCTTGAGGATAAAAGAACGTCATTGCGTAACTCTAATCGAAACTGCGGATCTCCAAACAATTTTCCCACTCTTTTATTCTGCACAACTTGGTGAAACCGTCAGAATAATTACGTTCAAGTATTATCAACTTGCGTGAATTAGAAATCTTTCTGGGCACTAAAAATTTTTCGATTGAATAATTTTCAAGAATCACTCTTATTTCCCAATAATTTTCTCTCAAAATGACAAAACAGAGGTATACTTTTTTAAAGTCAAACATTCTTTTAAACAGGGATTAAGAATTTAAAAATAGGTACAACTTTCATAAAAAGGTGCGAAAAAAATTAAAGTTTCTTGTCCAGTGAAGATCTCCAATTGCCAAATATCCTCATTAACGATAATCTTGCATATGTTATATGATTCTTCATTTGAATTTTGAGTCAATTTAATTAATTTAGCCTCTATTTGGCACTGAAGGTTACGGGGTACAAAAAATTGAACGGGTCTTTCCTCGTTATCGTAAACTGTAAAGAGGAGATGGTTCTCTAATGGGGTAAAATCGCACACGAGCGGTTCATTAAAGGGCAACATTTTGAATCGAAATACATTCATGTACACATAATATTTCCCCTGTTATTTATTATTTCTTTCAGAGACAATTTTATGGCAAAAAGGAGACCAAAGAAAGGTGTGAGACTTACTACTTGCTGATTCGTTCCATACGTCACTCAATCACTCAAACACTATTTGCGAAAACGGCCATTTCTATCACTCCCGCACTAACACTTGAATTTTGTTTTTGTCGGCTTCCTGATGGTTCTTTTGCTCGGTTCTCGATGAGAGGTTGTTCTCTGGTCCAGATCCAGCTCGAGTGTCCGTTGTCCTGTGTCCTTAGTCTAGCGATGGATTATACCCCTGTATAATCGTTGGTCCTGGTCCCACGGTGAATTACACTTCACGTATAACCGCCCCAAACGTTGGGTTCTTTTATTTATTATAAAAGTAGAACCTTTTACAAAACGTGTGCTCCATCGTTCGCACCCCAATTTCGTAAGTTCGTGATGTTCCTGAGGATTCTCTTTTTAATCAATCTGCGTGAAGGATTCCTGTATAATATTACAGTTCTTTGGACGATGTTCCGACGTAATTGGAGATATGCAGCTACTGTTTCAGGAACTTCTCTTTCAAAGATCTGATAGAAGTTTTGAGAATCTTCAATCTCAATTTCCGCCATGTGCCATTGTTGTGTATGAGATGACGTTGTTTATTTGAAATCACTCACTTGTCTGACAATTTAATTGTTTTTTTTTATTTTCATTTTTTCACATCCCATATATACCAGGTGTATACATATGAAACCGGTATTGCCATTTAGCGGCCAGTAGGCACACTTGTAGGCACTGTCGGAACTTACCATTTGTGCTAATTGGCG
>NC_046661.1:32241289-32246348 GCF_010883055.1 Belonocnema kinseyi | reverse complement strand
ATCGCCAGCCCAGCATCGAAATTTGGAAATATTAAAATCATAATCTCTTCATTTTATTTGAAAGCAGCTAGAGATATAAATAGAACCGCCGAAGTGGTCCGACCGGCAATCGTCCACCTTCAAGTTTTCAAATTCAGAAGAGGAGAAATGGGTTGCGCGCGCAACCCAGGCATTTATATTGTCTCCTACCATATTCACACGGACACAGACGTGTCATAGTATTGGACCACGTCTCGTTTCAGATCTGGGATCACTGAGACAGACTCTACTTCTTCATCGGGAACACAAAGGGCGCTGAACATCGGAAATCGATTAGTCCGAAAAATGCAACATGATCAGTGAAAAATATACATGTGTTTAACTACCTTTGATGCTTGATAAACACGCCCACGGTGTGCCCACTCCTATAGACCTTTTCATTTAAGAAAACGACATTGCGCAAGCACGAAAAATATATAATACTTCCATGTGAGTTGCGGTCAATTTTTCACTGAAACGTATGTGGGAATAGTAAACATTGAGAAAAAAAACTATTTCAAACAATTGGAAGTTGAAAAACTGTCCAAAAAAGAAATGTCTAATATGACAGGAGAAAATCCAATGAAAATAAAAAAGGTTGGTGTGCACAAGAAGTGATGTTTTGGAAAGTGCAAAAGTGACAGTCGGTGCAAGTCCTACTTGGAATGTACTTATTATTTTATTAGATTTCCAAAACCCTGTTTAATATTTCGAAAGGGTGACATTCCTGTAGGTTCTTTTAAAAAACATATTAAAAATTGTGCAAAATGCAGTAAAAGTGATATGTGAGTGTTGTTATGAGCGCGCAGAGACGAGTACTTTTCAAGCATAAAGGATGTAAAGAAGGATTCAATAAATTCATTATTTTCATGATAAAAATAGTTGATTTATTTAGAAATTTTCAAAGTGGTCTAAATAGAAGAAATTATAAGGAATTTTAAATCACAAACATTCATTACAATAAAATTAAAGCAAATAATCAATTGTTGTGACTACAAATTAATAATTCTTCAATAGTCTTTTCATTGATGAATATTCAATGCAATACAGTGCTGACTCACAAATTTAATTTTGTGAAATGCTAACGATTCAAGACTTTATTTTAAACAATTCAGTTTCGAGTTGTTTGGTTTTGAATTACTTTCTCCTATTACAAAATTATGAAGAGAGCATGATATTAAAATCGTCTTTCGAAATGAATTATTTTTTGATTATTAATACTCGAACTGCAGTTTATTTAAAAAAATCATGACATTATTTACATCTATTTACAGTTGTTCAAATCAAAACGTTTTTTTCATAAAAAATTTTCACATTCAAATCCTGTGAATTATTAATTCTTTCAAGTCTTCCAAACCTGCATTTTAAAATTCTTTACATTGCAAATTCAAGCTTTAAAATAAATTATATAATAATAATAATAAAAATTTCTAAATATTTTTAATTGAGCTTACTTTAAATTATCGTGTGATACGACATTCTTAATATTTCAAGTATCAGATGCATTTTTTTCCTCAAAATTTGTCAAATTCCCCGTCAAAAAGTGAATTTACTGACATATTTCTCGTCTGTTACAAAAAATTTCTGCCTTCCTCGTCAAGCGGTCACCTTGATTTAAAAAGTACTATATAAAAACATGAATAACAAAAATATTTCCACTTCTTTCAGTTTCACGTATTTATTACAAACAATTTTTTCACCATTTTCTAATCATATTTCTTTTATTGTACGAATTTTCAGAAAAAAATGTTTAAACTGAAAACATCGCATTTGCATTTATTTCAGTAATTTGCAAGCTAGGTGAATTTCAAAACTGACAACCCACTTATAATGATAGATACCCATTCATTTTCAACTGCATTTCTTAAAAATTCCTTTTTCAACCTTTTTAATATTTTTTATTATTAAAATTATTTCACTTTTACGAAAGACACTATTTTTTTTACTGTTGAAACCTTACGACTGTACGCAGTGTATACATAACCTGCATTCCACATACTGGTCAATAAGTTGCTGCTTTTTCCCTTCGGTACATTGTTTTCTGCATTTTAACCACTTTTTAACTGACAAATGGTTATTGTACCACCTTTTAATGCAATAATTCAGCACCTAGCACATCATTTTCATTTACTTTGACATTAAGATTAGGTAAGATTTTTATCATTTTAGTATTTTACTTTTTTAACTGTTTACATATTTAATTCAATTCAAAATTTTTGATTTTGCTAAAATAATTATTTTTTATTATTTCCTTTAATAAAAAAATTTATTTTTAAAATTTGCTCGCAAATAAATTTATTTTCTAATAATTTTAATATTTCATTAACTTTCAGTTACTTGTATAAAACCCAACTCTTTATTTGAAAAAGATATTAGCAATGTTTATTTCTTGACAAAAAATGATATTCCATCGGAAAAAGTTTTCGAAATTTTTTTTTGAGGGGTTAAATACCCTTACAAATCACCCATTATTCAAACATGCCAAACACAATTTTGATTGTCGATATTTGAAAATATAAAAACGTCAAAAATCCTCTTTTTTACCTCACTAATTATAAAGTGAGTGAGAAAGTTCGGCAAGACACCTAAAAACCACCCCTAATATATCCACACCTAAAATGTTAAAAATGACAAGTTTGATTGTCGGTATTTGAAAATACAAAAACGTCAAAAAATCTATTTTTTTACCTCACTAATTATAGAGTGAGTGAAAAAGTTCAGCAAGACCCCTAAAACCCACCCCTACTATACCCACCCCTGAAATGTTAAAAATCACAAGTTTGATTGTCGATATTTGAAGATAAAAAAACGTCAAAAATTTTCTTTTTTTACCTCACTAATTATAAAGTGAGTGACAAAGTTCGGCAAGACTCCTAAAACCCACCCCTACTATGCCTGCACCTGTAAGGTTAAAAATGACAAGTTTGATTGTCAATATTTGAAAATATAAAAACGTCAAAAATTCTCTTTTTTATGTCATTAATTATAGAGTGGGTAAGAATGTTCGGCAAGACACCTAAAAACCACCCTTAATATATCCATACCTAATATGTTAAAAATGACAAGTTTGATTGTCGATATTTGAAAATATAAAAACGTCGAAAATTCTCTTTTTTTATCTCACTAATTATATAGTGGGTGAGAACGTTCGGCAAGACTTCTAAAAAGCACCCTTAATGTATCCGCACCTAAAATGTTAAAAACGACAATTTTGATTGTCGATATTTGAGGTAAAAGGTAAAAAAGAGAATTTTTGAAGTTTTTGTATTTTTAAATATCGACAATAAAAATGGTCATTTTTAACATTTTAGGTGCGGATATATTAAGGGTGGTTTTTAGGGGTCTTGTCGAACATTCTGACCTACTCTATAATTAGGGAGATAAAAAAAGAGGATGCTTGACGTTTTTATATTTTCAAATATCGACAATCAAAATTGTCAATTTTAACATTTTAGGTGAGGACATATTAAGGGTGGTTTTCAGGGTTTTGCCAAACCTTCTCATCCACTCTACAATTAGTAAGATAAAAAAAACATTCTTGACGTTTTTGTATCTACAAATATCGACAATCAAACTTGTGATTTTTAACATTTTAGGGGTATGTATAGTAGGGATGGGTTTCAGGGGTCTTGCTGAACTTTTTCACTCGCTCTATAATTAGTGAGGTAAAAAAAAAGAACTTTTGACGTTTTTGTAGGTTCAAATATCGACAATCAAACTTGTCATTTTTAATATTTTGGGTGTGTGTATAGTAGGGATGGTTTTTAGGGGTCTTGCCGAACTTTCTGAACCACTCTATAATTACTGAGATAAAAAAAGAGAATTTTTGACGTTTTGGTATTTCCAAATATCGACAATCAAACTTTTCAATTTTAACATTTTAGGTGAGGACATATTAAGGGTGGTTTTAGGGGTCTTGCTGAACATTCTCACCCACTCTTTAAGTAGTGAGATAAAAAAAGAGAAAATTTGACGTCTTTATATTTTCAAATATCGACAATCAAACTTGCATTAAACAGGTCTAAATAATGGGTGATGTGTAAGGGTAAGTAACCCCTTAAAAAAATTTTTATTCGACAATTCTTTCCGACAGAATATATTTTTTTTGCCTTTCTAATTGATTTAAGAAAAAAAATTTAAAATAATTTTGTTTAAATTTCGTTCAAATGAACGTTCGTAACTTCAAGTACATTATTACTTGCATAATTAAAAAGAAATTTCATATATCAATAAAATTCTGAATCGAACCAAAAATACATGATCTGGCACTTTTTTGTTATATTTATTTTTTAATAATTGTATAATTCTTTTCAAAGATCTTTATTGAAAATCGAAGTTTAATTCCACTCTATTGTATTTTTCATAACTTTCTTCTAACTGAAATTCATAACACAGTAGACACTTAGACATAATGTAAAAAATACAATTGAATATGAGAAGTCAAAACTGGCATCTACTCTCGGCAAGAAAAAATTCTTGTTGTCTTCGTACAAATTGCGATATTTGAAGTCAGTTTTTTATATAGCAAAGCAAGTGCGAAAGCCCAGTGTGGTGCCGTTTTTTCAGAGGATCATCCTCGGTTTTCTTCAACCCGACCTACTGTGATGATCGCGTATCCCGCGCTCATCTAGTTATGGGATCATGTAGAACTCAACCCTTTTTGCATGGTAAAGAAGAACACCGCCTTACCATAAAGGCCTAATCGCTAAATTTAAAATTATATTTCGCAATTCTTATTATTGTTCTCAAACTCTCTTATCTTTCTATTGGCAAAAACGAGACAGGCGTGAGACAAGCCGAGAAAAGAACCAGAAAGCCTGTTTCTTTTCTCGGGTAAATGAATGCACTTAGAGTAAGTTAGCACATAAGGCCTTACTTAATAGTTCCTATAGATGAGACAGATTTTCTGAGAAACATTTTTAATTTATATTGAATTTTATCTAAAGTGTTCACAAGTATAAAATTTAACCCTCTTAAGAATCTGTCTCTGGAAAATGTACTTCTTTTAATAAAAGGTTGTTGCTTTAAAGAAACTGACACT
>NC_046661.1:32230289-32241189 GCF_010883055.1 Belonocnema kinseyi | reverse complement strand
ATCGCCAGCCCAGCATCGAAATTTGGAAATATTAAAATCATAATCTCTTCATTTTATTTGAAAGCAGCTAGAGATATAAATAGAACCGCCGAAGTGGTCCGAACGGCAATCGTCCACCTTCGAGTTTTCAAATTCAGAAGAGGAGAAATGGGTTGCGCGCGCAACCCAGACATTTATATTGTCTCCTACCATATTCACACGGACACAGACGTGTCATAGTATTGGACCACGTCTCGTTTCAGATCTGGGATCACTGGTCTGTCTAGAAATGGGATTTGAGTAGAATTCTTCATGCCCAAAAATTTATATTGAGCAAATGCCAGGGTTCGTCAGTTGCGCATAACCAGGGATGGATACGTATAATAAATCACGTATATTACATGGTCTTCGACATGTATATTACTATCCATATTACGTCCTTTGTTTTCTACAAATGTAATTTACATTTGACCACGTGACTATATGGGCGGGGTTTTGAATTCTTTACTCTAAAAATACCCTATTGCCTTATAGAAATACCTAATATTAAGCAATTAATTCAGTATTCGTCATTATTTATTACATTTCGAAACAAATTATTTAAAAAATAATAATATACGTCTTTATTGTCCTTCAAAATCCGCAACGTTTTTGATCATGCTGAACACGAGTGTAAGTAATCGTTAGCGCTCGAAATTAATGTTTTCCCACGGTTTCCCCTTCTGAAATGTTTTTTTACACTTGTCCTTAACATTTTTACTCTTAAAGTTAAAATTAAATCGATTGAACAGCTTAAGAGGTTATGTCAATTATTCAAATATTTAAAATGCAATCCCGCCCAAGTAAATAACGTTAGCCATCTTTGATATGTATTATACATAGTTTTCTACAATTTTCTACATATATCACATCGTTTACGTATTATACGTAGAAAACTCCGAGTGACATGTCACAACCCATTTCTGCGCGTAACTCGAGTATTTTCTACGTATAAAACATTTTGGCATAATATACGTCGAAAACAATAGAAGACCGTCGAAAACAATAGAAGACCGTCGAAAACAGTCAGCCCCATGCATCGCCCCAAATTTTCTGTTTTCTTACGATCCGGAGGGCAGGGATGGGTAAGTAAAATACCCTAGGTAATTTACGTCGTTTTTTTACGGTAAATTATTAGGTATTTTACATGTCTAGTTTCTTACACGATGTAAATTACGCGTATATCAGCAAAGATAATATAAACGTAGTTGCGGTACGAGGCGTCGTAGTAGGGAATTATATATATAGGACATCACATTTTCTGCCTTATCGAGGTGCTGCCCTCATCGTACTACGGAGTCGAATTCTTGTTTTCTCATTCTTCGTAAAATATGACGGGAAAGCAGTAAAAAGATTTTTTGAGGTTAGAAAAGATTGACATGTATGTATTACTGAATTTTTTCAGATCTGAAGCTTGATCCAGGTTTTCGGTACATAGTCTTTTTTTTAATTATAAAAAAACATTTTCTCGAAAAATCATATTTTTAATTTAAACAAAAGTATTATAGAAAGACATTTCGGATAAACAAGTCCTGAAAACATTTTTCTATGACAAATATTTTTTTAAATTAAAATAATCAAATATTTACACCAAAGAAACAACTGTTTTAATGTTTGAAGTATTTAAGCATTATTGTTTATATTTAAAATAACAATAATTGAAACAAAATATATTTCTGGATAAGATATTTTGGTTGAAAATGTATATAGTATTTTTTAAGTCACAAAAGTTCTTCCGAAAAATCGAACTGTTAATTAAAAATTACGTGTTTTTGTATATTAATTTGTCGGTAAAATTTTTTGTATAATTTTAATTTTATATTCAAACAATAATTTTTAACACTTTAAATATTAAATAAAAATTTATTTGATAACAATATTTTATTATCGTATTTTTAATAAATAATTAATATTGATTAAGAAGCAATTTTATTTGGGGAGTTTTATTTTTTGGACTTTTCAAATTCGTTAATATTAAACTCTTCTCATTATTGATTAGAATGTGATCTAATAATCACGGGCCCTTGAAGAAGTAGCGTTTTTGTCCTCTTGACTTTTTTCCATATGCTTTGATTTGCTTCATATGTCTATTTTTGTTTGGTTTTTTGGATTTTGAAAATCCTTTAACTTCGGTAAGTTTGATTTTATCAAAAAAAGTTGTCAGGATAAATTGTCCATATTTTGTTGTACCATAAATGGCTGTGGATAGAATTTTCAAATTTTGAATAAAAGGGGTCTCAAAAATTTTGAAAAAACTTCAACTTTTTGGATTTTTATCAAAATTGGCTGTTTAACGAACTCAATCTTTTTTTTGGTCCCTCAAACAGTGTGTCAAAGCCCAATCCAATCGGACCAGTCTTTCGAAAGTTATCCGGTATACATATAAAGACAACAAAACCGACGACGCCGAACAGACAAACAGACCCCGACGTAAAAACTTGTTTTTCTGGCGCAAGGTGTCTCAAAACGTCGACATTTAATAAAATCCAAAAAAGTTATTTTTCATAAAAAACTAATACCTTCTCATTCTGGATGAGAATATAAAAATGCTCAACAAGATTCGTAGAAAATCTTTCAAAGAATAAAATTATTGTCCCGCAAGTTACAACCGAAAAATTACAATTTCAAAAAAATGAAAGTAGTTCTAAATATTGAGCTAGACTCGCGACCGGGACAAATCGGGAAATGAAAGTAAATTTGAAAATTGAACTGCAGTTCGAGTATTAAAAATTTAACAGTGATTGATTTTATAAAGTGATTCTAAATCTGTTAAAATGATACAATTTACATATTTTAACGTTAAAATTTGAACTAATTTAATTCGAAGCCTTAGTAGTGACACAAGTGTAAACGTTCGAATTAATGGCTTTTTAAATAAACGCCTTTATTCAATTTCAAAATCTTTTTGGAGTATTATTTCAGTATAAAATATTCCATTTTTAATCTATTTGGTTTCGAAATTTAAAAAAAAACACTTTTCAATAGTAAACAATTTGAAAATGAATTGCCACAATTTCAGAGTGACAAATTTAAACTTGGAATGTTACGATTATAATTGTTTTATTTTTTTATTTGTATTTCGAAGGTAAAATTATTCGATTTTGATTCTTAAAGAACAGTTAAATAAGCATTAATTTAGAAAAAAAATGAAATAAGCTGGAGGTTTCTGAATTTTTCAAAGAAAAGAACAAAATTTGGAGCTTCTCAAGAATTTTGAAATATTAGGAAAACAATAAAAATTTCTGGGTAGATTTAAAATGATTTTTTATTTCGAAAAAGTACATAACACAAAGAGAATGTTTAAAAACATTTCAAATTATTTCAAAAATTTCAAAAGATTTACAATATTAGACAAAATCTGGAAGCTCTTGAAACAATTTTGTGTGCAGGATTTTACAAAAATGTTAGGAAAAATGGGAATCAGTCTAAGAAACATTTAAAAGTTCCGAAAAATTTTTTAAATGCATATGATAGGGAGTATGATGGTAGAAAATGAGACAGGGTTCGAGCACTTTCCGGTCATAGTTACACTAAGAAGAGGCGTCAGTAAGTGCGGAAGAGGGAGAAAGGAAAAAGGGTGCGAAAGAAACACGAAGAAGAACACAAAGAGTGTGTGAGCAAATGGAGGAAAGGGGAAATGGAGAAGGAGGAGTATAACAGGAGGGAAAAAGAACATGAGAAGATGCTGGAAATAAAGAGACAAAGGGAAAGGAAGAACATGAAGCAGATGTAGAAAAAGCGATCGAAGAAGGTAGGGTGTGGGATATGATAAATAGGCATAGAGGGGAAAG
Organism: Belonocnema kinseyi; assembly: GCF_010883055.1. Taxonomy (NCBI): domain Eukaryota; kingdom Metazoa; phylum Arthropoda; class Insecta; order Hymenoptera; family Cynipidae; genus Belonocnema; species Belonocnema kinseyi. Next base: position 32,237,380 of record NC_046661.1, on the reverse strand, counting down.
GAAGGGCGTTAACGAAGAAATAGAAATGGAGGAATGGACGGATTATTTTAGGGGTCTATCAGGGGGAGAGCAAAATAAGATCAAAGGGGTAAAGTGTAGGATAGTCCAAGGAGAAATGGAGGAAGGCAACGAGATAACAAGAGAAAAAGTGGATGAGGCAATAAATAGGCTAAAAAGAAACAAGGCGACAGGAGAAGATGGGATGGAGAACGAAGCGATGAAGTTTGGAGGAGAAGAGAATAGGGATGGGATGTGGAAGATCTGCAACAAGGTCTGGGAAAGGGAAGGTTGACCGGAAAAGTGGACGACGGGACTGGTGGTACCGCTTGTCAAGAAAGGGGAAGGAAAGAAGGTAGAGGAATACAGAGGGATCACTCTCATGTCAGTCGTCAATAAAATATATGCAGAAATCTTAAGAAAAAGGTTGGAGAGTCAGGTAGAACAAAAAGAAAGTATCTCACATAATAAGACGGGATTTAGAAAAGAGATGGGAACTATAGACAACATCTAAGTACTTAACTATTTAGTTAACAGAAATTTGGGGAGAAAGAAATGGAAACTAGTAGCTTTGTTCGTAGATTTCTAAGCAGTGTTTGACTCAGTGAACAGAAAAGTGCTATGGCAGGCAATGAAAGAGAGAGGTGTAGAGGAAAAGTTGGTGGAGAGGATAAAGGAAATTTTTACTGAAACCAGGATTAGGGTGAAAATAGGAAAGAAAAAAGGGGAGGTTTTCTGGACAGGCCGAGGTCTAAGACAAGGGTGCCCGTTGTCTCCGTTACTATTTAGTATCCTACTGGCAGACTTAGAGGAGAAGCTAAAGGAGAAAGGGAAAATAGGAACGGTTTTGGGTAATAGCAAACTATACTCTATAGCATACACGGACGATGTAGTTCTATTAGCAGATGATGAGAAGGGGATGAACCTAATGATGAGAATCTTCGAAGAGTATGTGGGAACAAAAGAGCTGACGGTGAACGTAGATAAGTCAATGGTGATGTGTTTCAGAAATGGAAAGAGCAAAATAAATTACGTTTGGAAGATGAACGGACAAAAAGTGGAAATTGTGGAGGAGTTCTATTACCTAGGTTTTCGGTTTGAGGCAGAAGAGGGAAACGAGCTGCAGGTGAGGAAAAGAATTGAATGTGTGAGTAAAGTAATGGGACAAGTATGGGGCATAGGAAAGAGGGGGTTCAAGAACGATTGGAGAATGAGGGTCTGGTTGTTTGATGCGTTGGTGTGGGCAATGTTGTGTGATGGTGTGCAGATCTGGGGATGGAAGGAACATAGAGGTTATTAGACAAATTAAGAGAGCCTGGGGATTTAAAGAGAAGCTAAAAAGGGGAGAGGGAAGTAGAATTGCACAAACATGTTTCGGCGAAATTCGAAACAGTGAAGCGAGAGGTAATGTGGGAAATTCAAAATGGGAGGAAGAAAGGAGAAAAATGAGAAGTGTGTGTAATATTCGAGAAGGGGTTATGGACTGGCAGGACTTAGAGTTAGAGCTATTGGTTAAACAAGGAGAAGAGAGATGGACAAAGATTATAGATTCGAGGTACAATAGATGGTATATGATGGTCAAAGGGTTGACGGAACCAGAATATCTGCAAAAAACAAAAAAGGAAGAAAATGGAGTAGGGTTGTACGGTTTAGAATGGGAGAAGGAGTGAGAGCATGCAGATATTGGATGGATGAAGAGGAGAATTTATGCAGGGCATGTGGATACGAAATGGAGTCATGGGAACATGTATTAGAGACATGCACAGGAGAAGAAGAGGGACAGTTGAGTGTGGATGAGTGTGTAAGATGGATCTTGGATGGTAGTGGACAGGGAGTGATGTGGATGAAGAAACTGGGAGAAGTAAGGGAAAGCAAGGGAGTAGGGCAGAGCCAAACGGGTGATCCTGAAAAGGGACAGTAAAAAACGAAAATTGTTTTCAATATCGTGGAAAATGCATTTTTTTATGGAAAGAGGAAACGGAAGCCCTAGAAGCTCGCTCATTTTAGCAATTAATGTCACTACCGTTACTATTGTTTATCCTACGTAATGCGAAAGAGTAGAATATAAGTAGTAGTTAAGTTAGGCTAAGGATGGAATTGTAAATATATGTATAGGGAGCGGATGCCCTCAAACCCGTAAAATGGAGAGATTAAATACATACATAAATAAATACATACACACATGCATACATACGGCTGCACGACAACTTGCCCGTAGACAATTGATCCGCGACAATTAATCCGCTCGACAATTGGTCCGTGGACAATTCATCCGCGACAATTCATCTGCGATAATTCATCCTCGACAATTGATCCTTATGGCTAGTAAAAATATAAAATTAATTGAAAAATACAATAAATACTTTTCACACAAACAAATTTTATTATTATAAAAATTTTAAGCTACAATTTTGTGATATTTAAATATTTATTTCTATAATAACAGTAAATATATTTGGTTAATCCCAAAAATGTTTACTAAAACAACTCATACAAATTAATAAAATGCATTCACCACAATTAAAAATTAATAATACAATGCCCCATTCAATTTAGAAGAGAGTTAATAAAATATTTTGTGTAATTATAATATAAATAACAAGACAATACTTAATACAGCTATATTATATTCCAATCACGACTTTTCACATAACTGCAACGTCGTCTCATGGAACAATTGTCTCACGGATCAATTGTCGACGGATCAATTGTTAACAGATCAATTGTCGCGCGGACCAATTGTCGCGGATCAATTGTCCGCGGGCCAACTGGCGTGCCATCATACATACATACATACATACATACACACATAATTACATACATACATATATGCATGCAACCAATAATACATGCATGCATGCATGCATACATACATTAAAACACACATGCGCTTTGACAGAAAAAAATGTTCTGCCTGCATTTTCTTCGTACCTATATAATAACATTTTTAAACAAACTTTGCAGGATACAATTCAACAACGATTTATATCAAAATTTATTTTTATTATTTTTTTATTAATAAAAAATTCGATTTTTTAGAACTTTTTATATTTTTTTCAAATACTATGCATATTTTGAAACAAATTTTTTCCTCTAGCAATATATATTCGATTATTGTATTTGCAATAAATAAATAATATTTAATAAATAATTTTTTGAATTGTTTAAATTTAGGAATTTTCTAGTTCGGATATTTTATAATTCAGCCATTTTCTTTGGGGATTTTTAAAATTCGGTAATATCTTATTGTCCATCATTTTATTTATTTTATTTTTCGTGAATTTTCCAATTCGACTTTTATATTTCGGGACTTTTATCATTTCGGGAATTTTATTATTTGGTTATTTTTCCATTTACGAATTTTACAGTGTCGGGAATTTTATTTTTCGGGATTTTTCAGTCGCTTTCTCCGAAAAATAAAATTCACACATCACTGTAAAAATTCCGAAATTATAACACTGTCGAAATATAAAAATCAGAACAGAAAGACAGAAAATTTCCGAATTATACAATATACGGTCTAGACAACTCTCTAATTTGAACAATTAAAAAATAGTTTGTTAACGAAATTTCTTTTAATAGAATAATAAAATATTTTTACCAAAGAAAAATACTTTTTCAATGTTTAAAGTTTGTAAAAATTATTGTTTGAATTTAAAATAACAATAATTGAACATATGTATTTTTTAATAAAAAAAAAGTTGTATGAAAATGTGCATTGTATTTTTGTACATTACAGAAAACGCACGCAAAAATAAAATTATTATTTAAAAAAATAAAAGTCGTGTTAAATCAGCCTGCATTGAATCCTGCAAAGTTTGTTTTATTTGAAGCTCACGTGTTTTAAATTTATGTTTGTATCACGTTTCTATACAATTATTGTTATTTCAAATTAAAACAATAATTAAAAAAATTAAACATTAAACAAAATTTCTATGATAAAAATATTTGATTATTGTGTTTTTAATAAATAAATAATATTTATCACAAAACTGTTTTCTCAATTTCTTCAATTCGGGAATTTTCTAGTTTGTATATTTTATTCTTAGACAGCATTCGGCCTGGAGTTTTATTATTCGGGAATTTTCAAATTCGGTAATATTGTAAACTGTCCAGAATTTCATTATTCTAGAATTATTAAATTCGGGATTTTCAGGTTTCAGCATTTTATTATTTCGGGAAGTTTACAGTGTCGAAAATATTTCAAAAATTTAAAAAGATTTATATGATTGTAAAAAAATTTGGAAGATTTTGAGGCAATTATTTTGCATAATTTTACATAATATTTACGATAAAATGGGAATCATTATAAATATATTTAAAACTCCTGAAAAACTTAAATAATAATTCTATATATATATATAAATGTGTGTGTGTGTGTTTGTATGTTTGTATGTATATAATTGAAAATTTGCCATAAGGACAACCGCAGGATTTCGCCGGGAGCGGGTGCTAATCTGGAAAATTGCACCCGCTCTCAGCGAAATCGCGGTAAAATTTCAGCCACAACCACGTCTCACGACCGTGAGATAGGTGGTTACAGTCTGTCACGAAATCAATACGACGATCCAGCAAAAGCCTCGTGCACCCTAAGAACACGGAGCAACCCAAGGACTACCGCCTTCTGCATTTTTCCCGCAAGTATTTTAGCATATTGTTGACACGCAGGGATGCTTTTAGGCCATTAGCGAATGAAAGCTTGGCACCTCCAAGAGCGCCGATGATAAGGACGATTAGTTTAACAGAATATTCCGGGTATAATCGTTGCAACTCCCTTATAAGGTCTCGATACCTCTCTTTCTTTTCATTCTCCTTGGCTATGATGTTTTTGTCAGCTGGTGCCGAAAATTCGATAACGAACGTGGTTTGCTTCTCGAAGTCAAGAAGAAACATGTCAGGCCTCGAGTGAGCAACAGAAACAATTTTCGAACATATAAAGTTCCAGTATATGCGGCACTTCCCATTCTCGACAATTGACTCGATTTCCCTAGGAGCATTTAGAGGAGCGATATTAAGGTTAATGCCTTAAGAGTGACAGAGATGGTAATAAAGCACTCTTAGTGCCGCATTGTGCCTTTGAATGTAGGTCGTTCCTGCGTGAGTTCGACAACTAGATGGTATGTGAGCTAAATACTCGGGGTGTGCATGGCACGCCCTGTAGCTATCATCAGGAATGTCTTGGCTCAAAATGTGGCGACGGTATGTTAAGGTGGAAATGACACCGTCTTGGCATGCAAAAATGAAACCCTCCGTAACAGACTTCAATCCGGGCGATTTAAGGAAAGCAAACGTTAGCTCACAAGTCATTGACTGATCCTTCACATTTCTGTGGAAGATACCGTGCATCCTCTTATCGAGAAGCTGTTCACGAAAGTTTTTCTCTTGTGCTTTCTTAATGCGGGCTTTCAGGAGTGAGTACTGCAGATAGATAAGATTTGATGCATTTTGCTCACCCCTAATACTGAAGTTAAGTCCGAGTGTTTCAGCAGCCCCCTCCGCTGCTTTGTACAGAAACGTTCCTTTGCCCACTTCTTCGTGATTCCTGACCATTTTAAGAAGAGGGTCTCTTCCATTTACAACTCTATGTGCTGTACCCAGAATAATCCTGTTGTGAAGACATTCAAGACTCAATATTCCGCGACCACCTTAACGGCGTGAGATGTACAGTCGCGGAACGGAAGACTTAAGATGCATGCTTTTGTTAATGTGCATAACCTTTCTTGTCCCGATATCAAGGGGTCTGAGCTCGTTCTTCGTCCATGGAACTACTCCAAATGAATAGAGTACTACTGGGATGGCAAGCATGTTTGTTGCAGATGCTTTGTTCCTCGCCGACAGTTCGGAAGACCAAATCTGCCGGATAAGACGTTTGTATCTGCTTCGAAGAGTATCTTTTATAGACGTCACATTCTGAATGCGGCTCTGTGGCACGCCCAAGTATGTATAAGTTTTTCCAGCGCAAAGATGTTGTATAGCGCTTCTATCAACGAGCTCAGGATCTTCAGGGATGCCATTAGGTTTTCCTCGCTTCAAATAAACCTGGGCGCATTTGTCTAACCCAAATTCCATTCCAATTTCCTTGGTATATCGTTCGACACTCCCTAGAGTTATATGTAGTTGCTCTTTGTTTTTAACATAGACCTTAAGATTATCCATGTCAAATACATACATACATATATATATATATACATATACATATATATATATATATATATATATATATGTATGTATGTATGTATGTATATAAATCGAGTAAGCTGTATCAATTATAATAATTTAAAGCTATTTTAAAATATATTTTATGAAACATGAAATTTTTTATGAATGTGCCAGTGAAATTCTGTTCGTCTAATTTTGTTTGTCAATGCGAAACGTAATCTGGCTTGGAACTGTCGTCTTAACATCTAAAAGCCGAAAGAACAATTTTTCTATCACTTGGAATTATCATTATATTTTTTGTAAAAACGTTAGAATATAAAATAATTAAGAAATTAGAAAATACATACAAGAACTTGATTAGACGAATAGTTTTAAAAAATCCGTAGAAATTGCAGACCACAAAAATAAAAATAAAAACTAAATAATTTTAAAGAACTATACATATATAATATATAAAAAGAAAATTATAATTAATAATTTTAGAATTAGTGGAAAATATATGAAACCGTAATATAAATTACTCGTCGACTTATATTTGTGGTGTTTATTAAAATAACCATGTTTTGCAAAGTTATAAATGTAAAAATGTTTTAATTGGCAATTTACTTTCAATCCAAATGGTTCTTGTTCGAGCTAAGTAACCATTAGTGCGCCTTGAGGGGCCTACTGAGAGTTGCTTACAGCGCTCCAAGTGGCTGTTGGCAAAATATATCTATCGATGGGACTTCGTTGGTGCTGTCTACGGGTGGCGGTGTGTAGAGGGGAAGTGACTTTTTTCGCCGGATGCGCCGTCTAGATTTATGACGTGCAACTAAGTCCGCACCGCACCTACGTTTACCAGGTGTATACATATGAAACCGGTATTTTTTCAAGAAAAAAACACATTTATTTTAAGAGAATGATAACAAATATTTTATTCAAAGTATGCGCCCTCG
>NC_046661.1:32227107-32230189 GCF_010883055.1 Belonocnema kinseyi | reverse complement strand
ACAACCTCACTCGAGCTGACTTTTGGCGCGCTTAGCTCATGCGTGAGGTTGTACCACGTGACCCGTGTTAGAAGAGACGGCACTCCTCGCTCGACTCGTTCTCTCTCTCTCTAAACAGGAGCGTCGGCGGATCAAAGAGACCGGGGCGCACACCGAAAGTTCTTGAACTCCAAACCGAACGTGATTTTATGTTTCTCATTCTCGCATTCGCCTTCGCCATCACTATAGCAATCTTTTCTATAGTTGAGTCGGTTGGCTGGCTCTGTACGGTCTGTACGCTAAAAATGTTATGAACACTGAATTACCTAATTATATTCAACTTAAAGAGAGCCTAGAAATATTCTATTTATTATAATTTTAAATTTTCGAGACAATAAATAAATGTAAAAAAATTCTTTTCGTACTTTAGAATTTTAGTAAAATTTCTAAAATTATTTTAAAAAACTAAACTTAAAATTTAAATGAAATTAAGATAAATTTAAAAATTAAATAAAATTCAGTTGAATTTAAAATTTAAATAAAATTTAGATAAATTCAACATTTAAATGAGATTTAGGTGAATTTAAGAATTAAATAAAGTTTAGTTAAATTAAATTAATTTCTCGTCTGGTTTCTTTTCAAAGAGAAATTTTCTAGATACTAAGTAAATAAGTTTTGAAACAATTCTATTCGTACTTTAAGATTTATTGTAGTGCATTTTTAAAAATTATTTTGTAAAAGTAAGTTTAAAGATTAATACAATTTAGATAATTTCAAAAAGTGAATACATTTTAGTTAAATTCAAAATTTAAGTAAAATTTAGTTGAATTTAAGTAAATTTCAGTTAAAAGTGTAGATGTTTAATGGTGTTAAATTTAAGTACAATTTAGTTCAATAAAAATGAAACTGTCGTTAAATTTTTAATTTGATTGAATTGAATACAGATATATGTGGTTTGTTTCTTGGCTTCAACAATGGAGAGAATTCAAATAAGCAGGAGAAATTTAAAAAAATTCCCTTATTTTTATAATAATTAGTTAAATTCAGCAAAAAAACTCAGGAAAGTAATTAGAACTCATAGTTCTAAAGTTTTTGGTTTGAAACTTTTCAGAAGTCGACAATGTCAAAATACAAAAGGAAGCATTTAAACTTCAGCATAACTATTTTGCATGGAAATACTTTATTATCCCACAATTTTATTTCAAATTAGAAGTATGTTAGCAATTAAATAATTATTCCATTCGAAATTATTCAATTTCATCAGTAACCCCATCAGAAACGTCATCCTTCTTCATGACAATGCCAGGCCACATACGGCGGGTGAAACGAAACAAAAACTGGAGGATATGCATGGGGAAACCCTTGAGCATCCTCCATACAGCCCAGATTTGTCACCCTGTGACTATCATTTGTTTGCGCCCATGAAAGATGCACTTGGAGGATTGCGATTTGACAACGATCAAGATGTTGAGGAATTCGTGCGCAATTGGTTGATGACTCGACCTCAAAGTTTCTACGAGCAATTTCACTTATTTTTACATGAAATCATTCGTTCTTGTTTACAAGATTTAAAAAGTAAGAAAAAAATCTTGATTGAAATATATTGATTTTTGAAGAACAAGAAGGTTTAAGCATTATAACGCTAGGCGTAAATAATTTTTAAATCTATTCCTTTTTAATTTAATAAATAAAAGTATAGTTTTCTATGCATGACTAATGGAGAACATTTTAAAGTTTCAACTTATTTTTCTCAATAAATATAAAATAAAGAAGTAAAGGGAACAATTAAAGGAAACTAATTAAAAAACTAAGGAAACATATATTTATTAAAAATAAAATAAAAACGGCGTCAAATTCTTTTTAAAAATATAGACTATTAAACTACATAATAGTTCTGTGAATTTATAGCATTGGTTTACATTATTTTTCATTATTGCGGTTTAAAAAATGTAATTAGCTCAGATATTAAAACAGCAAAAAGACGAAAATTATGGCAATTTTTATGTCAAGTTTTAGTATTAAATGCTAATAAAAAAAATAGGTAAACTTACATTTTTTCTTAAAGTTAGATTTCTGGAGCAGGGAAAATGACATTTTGTAAGATTGAGTTACTTCTTATTTCAATTTGAAAAAATGGTTCATATTTATAATATGGCCTTAGCTAAACTGTAGAAGCAAGCCGTAATTTCCTTTGACTTTCGAAAATGCTATTTGCTAAAATTATACTTTACAGCTATTAAAAAACTCATATATCAATAAATTCACAAATATTTAAAAAATGCAACATTTCAGAAGACATTTGTCTAGGTCTATGAGGAAATTAAGGAAAAAAAATTTTATAAGTTTTTATAAGGAAATTTCTTTTCAGAATTTTTATTTCTTTAGCCAGAAAAAAATAGTAAGGACATATTCAACCAGAATTCTCGTTGATTTAACCTGACAGTTTTTTATTTTGTTTAAATTTAAATAAAACTTAACGGTATCAAATTTGTATTCAAATTTGTTATTACTACTTTATACTAACATATTTGCTACATATTGGGCATAATTTTGATTTCAAAAAGTCTTTAGAGTTTTCGAATTCCTTCAAGACCTTTTCTACTCAATTAAAATTATTTTTCCTTTCACTTATAAAGTAAAATTAGATTATTACCATTTTGGATTTCAAATGCACTATAATTTGGCGCGACCGAATAAATGGTTGCCTGTCGCGCCTCTACAAGTATATGGAGGAACCAATCGGTACATAACGCGCCTCTACAAGTATATGACCGAACTAAAAGAAATATTTTTGTATATATGCAAGACCACAAACTTGCCGGCCGCGCTAACTACCGGTATGTGGTGCAACTAATCTCATGCCGTATCCAGGACCTAATATCTTTGGTTATGCACAGTTCTACCAAAGATATTATAAACATAGATGCGGTGCGGGCTAAGTTGCCCGCCATAAATATAGACGGCGCGTCCGGCGAAAAAATGTAACGATCGCATAAATTTTCATTCCATCCGCTAGGAACAGCACCGTCGCTTCCATAGAATGCGCGGTTTCGATTCGAAATTATAAAATATTTGTGCGAAAAGTAAAAAGAGTGGCGAGCGA
>NC_046661.1:32225969-32227007 GCF_010883055.1 Belonocnema kinseyi | reverse complement strand
ACGCCAATTAGCACAAATAGTAAGTTCCGACAGTGCCTACAAGTGTGCCTACTGGCCGCTAGATGGCAATACCGGTTTCATATGTATACACCTGGTATAATATCTTTGATATCAGACTATGCGACTTTGCGTTCTGCAATTCCCATTCCCCTTCAAAAATACAACCTCTAAAACTTGTTTTCCTACGCAAACATTCCTTGAAATAAATTAAATAAAATAACAAAATCACATAGATACATAAGTGTATTATAATAGAGTTTGTTTATCAGTGTATATTTTATTAGGTACAATTTTTTCACAACATTAAATATAAAAATATATGACCAGCTTTTCAGCTATAAAATATTAAATGGATCAATATTTCGTAAGGCTTATAATAAGAACACAGGCATAAATATGAAAAATATTTACAAATTACGAAGGATTTTTAGGTTAGAATAATTCACCAGTATTCCTAAAAATATATTAAAACATATATCAATTACAAATATTTAAATGAACAAATGTGAATATATTTTAAAAATTATTTACATAACTGTGTTGCAGAAGGTGCTTAAAAGCCACATTCTTGAATATTATGTTACAAAAATAAGACACTGCGCTCCATATACATTATTTTTATTTACTTGGATACGTTTAAAATTATCTCATCCCATCGAATTCAAGGAAGACCAAAGTGTTTTTGTGTTTGCTCCATTTCAGTTTATTTGACATTATTATTTTTCAATTAAAAATATTCGCATTAGAAAAAGAAATCTTACGAATGCCGTACCAGACATTCAAAAAAGTGATGTTATGCCAAAGATATTACGTCCTAGATACGGCATGGGTCAGTAGTGGGGACGGCCGATATATATATATCTAACTACATTTTCGACTATATCGAGGTGCTGCCCTCTTCAACTTTTCACCGTTTCTATGGCAACCGCGTCCTCATAGCCATAGACATATAAAGTCTAGACCAACAGTCTCTTTGATCCGCCGACGCTCCTGTTTAGAGAGAGAGAGAACGAGTCGAGCGAGGAGTGCCGTCTCTTT
>NC_046661.1:32224528-32225869 GCF_010883055.1 Belonocnema kinseyi | reverse complement strand
AATGATTTAAAGTTTATTTTAAAATATATTTTATGGAATATGATATTTTTTATGAATGTGCCAGTGAAATTCTTTTCGTCTAATTTTGTTTGCCAATGCGAATCGTAATCTGGCTTGGAACTGTCGTCTTAACATCTAAAAACCGTAAGAACAATTTTCCTATCACTTGGAATTATAATTATATTTTTATAAAAGCGTTAGAATATATAATTATTAAGGAATTGGAAAATACATACGAGAACTAGATTAGACGAATAGTCTAAAGAAGTCTGTAGAAATTTCAGACCATAAAAATAAAAATAAAAACTGAATAATATTAAAGAACTATATATAGACAATATATAGAATGAAATATATAATTAATAATTTTAGAATTAGTGGAAAATATATGAAACCGTAATATAAATTACTCATCGACTTATATTTGTGGTATTTATTAAAACAACCAAGTTTTGCAAAGTTATAAATGTAAAAATGTTTTAATTGGCAATTTACTTTCAATCCAAATGGTTCTTGTCCAAGTTAAGTTTACCATCAGTGCGTCTCGAAGGAGTGCCGAGAGTGGCTTACAGCGCTCCAAGTGGCTCTTGGCAAACTATATCGATGGATGCTTTCTAAGGGGAGCAGTGGGTAGAGGGGAAGTGACTTTTTGTAACACGCGGAGCCGAATTTGGCGCGGCATTATCCCGAATTTAAAAGTTCAAAAATTTCACGTTGATTTATTAAAATAGATCCTGTTCGGCTCCGTTGGCTCGTTACCGCAATTAATGGTTTAGAAACCCAAACCCTTCGATGAAACTCTTCTCTTCTTTCTGAAAACGGATAATTAGGCAACAAAATGAACTGACAACTATAGATTTTGTGATATTAGATTAACAAAATGAATTTATTCAGAATGCGAATTGTACCAATTTGCCAGCGAACCGGACGCGTTCGAGGGCAAGATTGCTTCTGGTCTCTGACTTCGGCGATGGGAGTTTCGGTACCGTCGTAGCGGTCCTTAGCTCCCCCCTCTTTCGTGCTTTCTCTCTCTTCTAAATTACATTTTCTCTCTATCCCCCTCTACATATCCCTACTCTTATTATGAATAATAATTGGTCGCCGATTTCGATACGCCTTCTCATGTGAAGAACGCACGTGCCCTAACACTTCGCCGACTACGATAAAGCCAAGTCCACTCATAATGTTTACATTATAGTTCGGAAAACCGACTGCCCGGAGGTCTTAATCATTTCAACATAAACCAAAATGATTCTCCCCTCGGTTCAGTGTAACGATTTTCTGTCGCCAATTTGATAATAAATATAAGAATTGTATATTCTGCTGTCAAGTCTGCTATCT
>NC_046661.1:32211135-32224428 GCF_010883055.1 Belonocnema kinseyi | reverse complement strand
ATTTTTAAATTTTTAATTGAGATTATCTTTAACTTTGTGATATCAACAATTTCCATACACATTTCTTTTTAATAATACTGTAGGAAAAATCAACAAGATCGATCGCCGAAATTATAATTAGAGCAAATTTTCTGTAATTCTATGGGGATGACTGAAATATCCCGAAAAATAAAATTCCCTACTCGGTAAAACTCTCTGTCCCAAAAAATACAATTCCAAAACTAATAAAATTCCTGAACAGTTTATAATATTAACGGATTTGAAAATTCCCAAATAATAAGACTCCCCAAATAAAATTGTTTCTTAATCAATATTAATTATTTATTAAAACTACGATAATAAAAGATTTTAATCAAATAAATTTTTGTTTAATATTTAAAGTGTTAAAAATTATTGTTTGAATTTAAATTTAAAATTATACAACAAATTTTACCGACAAATTAATATATAAAAACACGTGTTTTAAATTAACATTTCGATTTTTCAGAAGAACTTTTGTGATTTAAAAAATACTATATACATTTTCAACCAAAATATTTTATCCAGAAATATATTTTGTTTTAATTATTATTTTAAATTTAAACAATAATGTTTAAATACTTCAAACATTAAAAAAGTTGTTTCTTTGGTATAAATATTTGATTATTTCAAATAAAAAAAAAAAATTATCAAAGAAAAATGCTTTCAGCACTTGTTTATCTTGAAATGTCTTTCTATAATACCTTTTTTAAAATAAAAAATGTGATTTTTCGAGAACATTTTTTTATAATTAAGAAGACTGTACCGAAAACCTGGATCAAGCTTCAGATCTGAAAAAATTCAGCGATACATACATGTCAAACTTTTCTAACCTTAAAATATTTTTCTACTGCTTTACCGTCATATTTTACGAAGAATGAGAAAACAACTATTCGACTTCGTAGTACGATGAGGGCAGCACCTCGATAGGGCAGAAAATGTGATATCCTATATATATAATTCCGACGCCCCGTACCGCATCTACGTTTATAAATCTTTGGTTCTACCGGTCCGACACCTTGGTACGCAATTTACTAGGTATCTTACCTGTTTTCTACGTAAAATACTTGACTTAGGTATTTTACGTAAAAACAAAGATATTATAAGCCTAAATGCGGCACGTGTATAGTTCGAGGAACTAATTGTAGATGGCGTTCCCGGCGAAAAATGCCCGATCCCCCCATGTCTCTCAACCCGAAGATCGTACCCACCAACTACTTTGCCCCTGCAATCTTCACCCGTCGAACAAGTCCATCCAATAGCCGATACTAACTCGGTAAATACTTAAAAATATAAAATAGAAATTTTATATTGAGAATTTTGAGTTATTATTTTCAATTAATGAATTGATTATTTGAATAAATTTTGCATCATGAAAATATGTAGGTGCATAAGATGTACTTTTAATTTGAATTAAAATGTAATTGTATCCTAATAAATATTTTTAGCTGCTACATCTTTTATGAAAGAAATGAGACATTTTACAATTAAAATTTACTGTTTATGAATAATATTATTTTGTTGTTTTGAAAAAAAAGGCAGTGAAAACTCGATTACATGAAACTATACATTTGGAGACATTAAAAGTTTTAATTGATAAACATATTAAATTGAAATTTTAAATAATCAATTTTTTAAAATAAATATGATCGTATAGGTTCTCACAGGTAGAATTAGCGATTTGGAGTTTTTAGATTTAGAGTTAAATTTTATACGAATGCCGCCTCCCTCACGAGTATTAATTTAAGTAAACAATAATTAGTAAATTTGTATGTTTCTGTGATTAATTATGAATTAAATAAATTATAATTAAACGATAGAATTGTATGGTAAAATTTTTAAAAAAATTTTTAAATAATATTTTACAGAAATTTATGTATCTTACTATGTTGTCAATTATGTCCCGATTTTTAAAATTGAGAACCCCATAATTTTAAAATTGAAAAAATGTATTTTTGAATTTTACTTGAGTGGTTGATCAGAATATATAAGTATTTTGCCTTACATTTCTCAATTTAAGCTAAAAGGTTACAAATTATTGCAAAGTTTCAAAAACATTTATCTCTTAATTGTTAGTTTGTAATAAAATAATCTGTAAATGAATTATTTGTTGTCGCGGGCACATTCTCATCGTGCGCTGTGCCCGTGGCTCGCAACTTTGAGCGCTTTAGGGCGCGTGTCTGTTGATTCCCGCAATTCGCGCTCAGATCATTATTCATTGCATTTAGAATGCTTGAATGAAACTTGATCAAAAAGATCTCTTTAGATCGCAGTATTTATATGCGTGTTCATATTCTGAATTTTCGACTCAACTAAGAATATAGTTAAAGATTAAGTTTCTCAAAGATCTGTAGGCTTTGAGGTACACAATATTATCGTGACACTCGCGCTGCGCACTCATTTTTTGACAGACAGTTGTAAATTTATATTTTCTGAATCAACTTAAAATAAATTTAAAAAATACAATTCTTTTTTTACACATTTTTCTCTATATCGCATTGTTATGATAATAATAGGATTTTGGTTTTCATATTATTTTTTATAGATAAAGCAAAATATCCTACAAGTCTTCTATTAGATTTTTTATGTATCTCGCGTCTTTTCACGTAACATTGAAATTTTCGATTTTCTGTATATATTACTTACGATAAAACAAAATTACGAGTCCTATCGAAAAGTGATTTAAAGAAATTTTGTAGGATTTTTCAAAACTTGTAATTTCTCTTTGAGACTTTTTGTCGTATTTTGCGTCATTTGGTTCAAAATTTGTATGTTGTGGTGTCAAATTTCGGGCAATTCTAATACTTTCTCCATCATAAATAATAAGAACGTAAGAAATGAACACAAATTTGTAGCTCTTTTGCGGATAAACAATTTTTGTTTTATCATTTTTTTTTCGTAACTTGTATCATTTCTTCACAAAGTTTTTTTTTTTAGATTTTCAATGTTATTTTTCGTAAATAAAACAAAAGTTCCGCGTGGTATCAAGAAGTGATTGTTTACAAATTTCTAGATCTTTTTTGAGATCCCAATTTTTGCTGATTCATCTTCTTTCGTGTCATCCATAGTTTGACCACAAAATGGGATTTTTATATCTCGTGATTTTTTGTGCAATAAAAATTAGAATTTTCGATTTTACAAGAAAATCCAAAAAGTTTCTATGATAATCTTGTAAGGCTTTTAAACATAAATGTTTTCCTTTACATTACTTGTTTTGATATCGTACTTTGTTTGGATTAAAATTTGTATTTTCGATTGATATTTAAAATTTTGAAAATGGTATAACTCTGAGAATTTTTTTGTATAAAAAAATGGTCCCACAATTTTTTTAAATGCTCTAACTTTATAAATTTTTATCCAAAATGGCTGTTTAACAAACTAGTTCTTTCTTTTCGGACTTTTCGGAGCTTTCTTTTCTTATACTTTCTCAATCATAAATAATGAGAATGAGAAAAATGAGAGGCCCTTTAATTTTTATCATTAATTCCAGTTTTTAAATCATTTGAATTCTTTAATGTAAAACGCTGTTACTTTTCTCTGTAATATTGATACTTTATCCAATATAAATAAAATTGAAAATAAAGTTTCTTAAGTATAGTGTCAATATACTTGTTCTCTGTCATTCTTTTAATTGTTGTAATTTCGTTTTCTGAGTCTTATCGATTTTTCGTTGTGTATTTTTATGCATAATATGTAGTATCTTTCCTCATTATTAACTTTTAAAGAATTGTTCTTTTTTTCTCTGTTTTTAAGAAACCTCTTTTCCTCGTTTTTTTCGCTTAAATGCTTTTTGGTAGATAGTCTTCTATTACATTTGTGGTTCGGAAGGCAACTCATTTGATTAAAAATTCTAGTATTCAGTTGAAAACTTTATTATTCCGTAAAAAATGCCACTATTTTGTTAAAAAGTCATCTTGTTTCGTTAGGAATTCAGAAGCTGGGTTAAAATTTGAAATACTTTGTATAAACATTATTCTTCTGGTTTTAGATTCACCTCTTTGGTCGAAAATTTAACTATTCTATTTTTAGAAAATTAATCTTCTGTGGATAAAAAGTCATTTTTAGGCTGAACTCTTTTGTTAAAAATGTAACTATCTTGTTGAAAATTCGTTTTTTTTAAAATAAGAATTAATTTTTTTTTAACTGACAAGGTAAATATTTCATTTTTGATTTAAATTGATATTTTTAATAAAAATTAATATTTTCTGATTTAAAATTGCTTCTATCTTATTAAAAATTCATGTATTTTACTACAAATTTGGTTGAAAATTAAGTTTTTCTATTTCAAATTAAACAATTTTTATAACCAATAAACTGGTTTAGTGAAAATTTAACTTTTTGGTAGGAAATTAACTTTTTTCTGAAAAAATCATATTTTTAATTGAAAATTCAACATTTTAGTAGATCATTAATATAATGCTGGAAAATGCATTTCTTTGGTTAAAAATTTAACTATTTTGTTCGCAATTTATCTTCTTTAATTGAAAAGTAAACGACTTGGTTAAAAGTTGAACTTTATCATCAAAGATTCATATTTTTAGGACTCCCCTTGATATTTGGGGTTCACTCCTTCGTTGAAAATTTAATTCCTCGATTTGGTAGAAAATTCATCTTTTTCGTCGAAAATTAATTTTCTTGATTTTTTTCATATTGTCTCTTTATTTAAAATGCAATTATTATAGTCTAAATTAGTCTATTTTGTGTAATGATTTAATAATATGGTAGAAAATTAAAGTTGAATTCGTTTGTAAATGAACTTTTCTGTGTTTGTTAAATCTAGTTTTTTTAAAATCATATTTCTGCAAGATTTACCTCTTTGGCTTAAAATTTAACTTTTTTTGCTGAAAATTTGGTATTTTTTATGTTAAAAATGACTTTTTTTTTGAAAAATGCAACTTGTCTATTCTTGATTAGAAACTGATCCTTTATAAATTGAAAATCCAACTATTTGGTAGAAAATTCATGGAATTTGTTGAAAATTCGTCTTTTTTATAAGAAAATTAATCTTCCTTGTTGCAAATTCATTATATATTTCGACTTTAAATCTTAGGAATTCAAAGTGTTTCATATTGAATTCTAATCAATTGAAAGTGAGTTTTAAATAATAACTGATCCGAGGGGTTTTATTTAGCTGTAAGGCATAGCGTAAGTTACAAGTTTGAGATAATAAAAGGTCCTGTGATCCTCTTCGTGACTTTCTTACCTAAAACCAGCTCATGTGTACAATGTGAAAATTATTTCGAAACTGTTTATGAAAATAATAAATCACGATTTTTAAACACTTAAGCCCCCAAATTCGATAGTATTTCTTTGTTATTGCAAACTTAAAGAATTCACTTAAAATAAATAAAATAAAAATTCTTTTTAATCCTTGGTGAGAATTTTTTGACAAGTACGAAAAAGTATTACTATTTTTACAGGAAATCACCAATGAATATAATAATCTTTTAAATACTAAGAACTTTAGTTGGCCGTTTTAATCAAGGAAATAAATTTCCAGTCATTTCCCGGTTCGCAAAAAATTATTGAATTATTTTAATTCTTTAGAATTCTTTCTTTTTCCATTTTTTTGTAATAGCCTTCGTTGCTGAGATGCACCGCTATTCGCATTATATTTTTTTTTAATTTTGTTAAATTCTTCGATTCTTTGAATTATTTTGATAATCTACTTAGATTTCTTTAAAGTTGTGAGTTCTGAAGAGTATAAGAATTGCAAGTGGTTAACTGCCCTCAAACTTTTAAAATTAAATTTTAATGTGTAAGGCACAGTCTAGTTGCTGGTTTCTGTGATTAATCAAATTACGAGAAAAAAGATTATACGTTTCAAATAAAAAAATAAAATAAAAAAACGAATTTTAATATAATTTTCATCAATAAATAAATGAGTAGTGCAAACCTTAAATTTTTCTTCGGAATTAAATGTAAATTGTCAATTTGACGCTATAGAGAAGTGTAAATATTACTTCAGTTATACCTTAATTATGCGAAAAAAATATATATTTTAGGATTTAAAAATACACGTAGAAGAAATTTATACAATGAAGTATTCGAACCTTCAATTCACTATTTTTGTAAAAATTATATTTTTTAAAATAATTTTTAAAACTTCGCTACAATTCTAAAATATAACAAGATTTTTTTTAAACTTATTTATATAGTATCTCGAAAATTTCTGTTTTAAAAGAAACCAGACCAGGAATTAATTTAACGAAACTTTATTAAATTTTTTTATTTTACTAAATTCTGAATTAAACCAAAATTGATTTACTTTTTTAATTTATCTTAATTTTATTTAAATTTAAAATTTAGTTTTAAAAAATAATTTTTGAAATTTCACTGAAAATCTAAAGTACGAAAAGAATTTTAAAAAAATTTATTTAATGTCTCGGAAATGTCCATTTTTAAAAAGAAACCGTAAAAGAAATTAATTAATTTTAACATTATAATAAATATAATAATTTTAGGCCCTCATTAACTTTAATATTTTCGGCGTGCAGAGACAGCCCCAATTCAGCTATAGATATGGCTGGCGAAGGCAAGCGCGAAAATCGAGAAATAGAAAATCACCGGCACGTTCTGTTTGGCTTTCCAATGTGCGCCTTGGCCCCACCCCTCCTGTAGACGTAGGCAAAGGACGCGGTTGCCATAGAAACGTCGAAAAGTTGAAGAGGGCAGCACCTCGAGGCATGCAAAAATGTATTTAGATATATATATCGTTCTCCCACTTCAACCTCCCGTGCTGCATCTATTCTTATAATATCTTTGCGTAAAAAACCCCCAGTTACGCGTAACTGCACCTCCCTGCCGGAGGGGAATTGTCGGTTAAACTAATCCAACAGATGGCGCCACAAAAAGTAGGTCTGGCTTTTTCATTGAATTGCATTAAGGCCACGTGACCAAACCTGGTCTTCAATTTTTCTTTCCCAACTTACGTTTAATCGAAATCAGGTATCGCTTTGAAAGTTTTGGAAATGAAAGAGGAGGTAATAAAGTCCATGTCTCTACTTTGTTCCGGTGGAAATTTTGAGAAAAATTTTTTTTTAAGAAAATACCAGTGGAAGTTTTCTTTCCCAACTTACGTCCACACGGAATGAGATATCGCGTTAAAAGTTTTGCACGATAAATAGAAGACATGCAAGAATCTGTCTCTGGTCCTAAATAATTAGAATAGTGAAAAAAGTTTTTTTATATCTATTTTGCAGGGACTGAGAGTAA
Source organism: Belonocnema kinseyi (assembly GCF_010883055.1). Lineage (NCBI taxonomy): Eukaryota > Metazoa > Arthropoda > Insecta > Hymenoptera > Cynipidae > Belonocnema > Belonocnema kinseyi. Next base: position 32,217,195 of record NC_046661.1, on the reverse strand, counting down.
ATAGGTTTTGCTCAGTTTGGAATTTATTCCCTGTACCGACGAAAAAGGGCCCGTTAGGTTTTAATCTTCTCAAGATCCGAAAATATTTACCGCAGGAAGAAAGTGATCTCATCCCGAGTGGACTTTCCCTCCTTCTCAATCACTCAGAAACAGATGGGTTGCGACAGCATCTGGTTAAGTTTGAATCCCGAGCAAAACAGGTACAGAGGACCGGTGCTTTAGTTTGTGTACTGATCAAAACAAAGTACACGGGTTTCCATCTTTGAAAGATCGAAACCTACAGAATTCTGGTAGGTTTTGCTCCCGATGGAAACTTAACCGATGATACTTTCAAACGATCCCGAAGAGAGCGAACTGCCATCCGAAAGCGTTAGGTTTTGAACCTACTTTCAGCTCTCTAGACTTTTACTCTCTATCTATGCAATATGATTTTAATCTCTGAGATTCTGTTTTTGAAATCAGAATAAAAGCTACTTTATAGTAATTTAACAATTTCTCGCTAATTCCAAATTATATTATACGCGGTTAAAACACAACTATATAATATACATTATTATTTAATTATGAAACAATATTGAAGTAATTTATTAATCAATTAATAATATATGATTTATTAATAAATAGGTGAATTTGTGAATAATTAATGTTTAATTACAGTTATAATCGAATAGAAATTTTTTTCATATTAATATAAATATTGAAAAATATAAAATTAATAACATTCAGAATTTTATTTTTTAATTAATTACTGTTTGTTAGTGATTTTATCATTTTTTAAATTCTATTATTTGTTTAAATTATATTTTCAAATCTATTTTTTTTCTAAAATTGAATTTCTTAAACGATGTTATTTTTCAACCCCTTTTATTTGTTGAACAATTATTTAAGTTTTTTAAATATTTTATTTTTTTAAATAAATTTATTTTTGAAAAATTTAACTTATTAAACAATTTTTTTATATTTTATTTTTAAAATATCTGATTTAGCAACTTCATTTATTATCATTGATTAAATAATAATTAATTAACTAAGGGAATACTAATAATTGATGATAAAAGTATCCTAACTATAATTCAAATAAATTTGTTTGAAATTTAATTTTTAATTTTATGGTCCAAATCTCTATAACATTCATTTCAACAATTATTTTGTTCAAAATTTGTAATTAAAAAAAGAATTGATTTTCCTAATTGAATTCTTTAACCAATTCCAGTTTTTAAACAATTTTTTTCAATATTTCATTTCTTATACCTTTTTGAATCTTCATCAATTTTATGGTTTAACCATTTTATGTTTTCTTTGAATTTATTTTTTCAACAATTTTCTTTTTTAATTAATTACTTTTTTTATCAATTGTATCATTTTCTTAAACTCTATTATTTGTTTAAATAATATTATTGAAACTATTTTTTTTTCCTGAAATTTAATTCCAAAAACTATTTTATTTTCTAAACAATTGTTAAAGTTTGCATAAATTTTATTTATTAAATAAATTGATTTTTGAAAAATTTAATTTTCCAAACAATTCATTAATTTTTTCAATATTTTAGTATTTAATATATTATAGATTACTATAATTTATTATAATTGCTTAAATAATAATTAATTAAGTGAATAATAATACTCTATGATAAAAGTATTCTAATAAAAATTTACATAAATCTGAATTTATGAAAAAAATAATAATGGATTAGTCAACAATAATTCCAACTAGTAACTGTTTATTAAAATTCAAAAAATATTGTATGTGGTGCGATCCAGTAAAGTTTCGTTTCCAAAAGTTTCATCAGAAACGACACACTCTGACTCACTAAGAGATCGATCTCTTGAGAAACAGCAAAGGGACTTTACTCTTAGGATTCAGCTCCCTAGAAGATTCAAATCCTATAGAGAGTCAGTAAGTTCGATCTTTCCAGTCTTTCGATCTTCTACTGATTCCATCCATACCAGAGTGGGGGCAGAGATCGTTCAGTGAAGAATTACTCTTCTCGGGAGGATTCGTTCCAGGCACGAACGTGCCAGCTTGAATCTTTTCCCCAATTGTTTGCGGAGGTATGACTCCGGCCATGAGGGATTGGGTGACGCCTCTTTCAACCTACAGTTCTCCCACAGAATATATCTCCTAAAGAGCGCGTTTACAGCATCACTTTCGGCTCACTCGGGATTCACTCTCAGTCCCTGCTATTTTGGAGCGATACCGACCGTGCTGTCGTCAAACCCTGCAAGCATGGACATAGGAAACACGGGACTAGGCATGCCATCCTAACTTGGCGAGCGGGTTTGAATCCACGGGAGGGGGGAGTATTTCATGAGTGGGGAGAGCCGCCATCTTACGATGTGCCATTTGATTATGCGCACGAGCATTTTTGCCGACAAACTGTGCATGAAAATATAAACATGTGGGCGCTGCCATGTTTGTCACGGAACATCAAAAGGTGGCAGACCTCCTCCCTCATTGCATCACCCCCGCAATGGCATGCCTAGTCCCTTGTTTCCTATGTCTATGCCCGCAAGCAATTTGCAATGTTGCGAATGGGCTAATTATGAGGTTTATATTGACCAAAGTGGGGCAAAACAACAAAAATCGCTCACGAACATTATGCACAAATAATCCAAAAACTAATGTTTGCACTTGAAATGCAAATTAACATGTTTGGTCTGACATACGTATCAGTCTGGTATCAGCTGTATCAAAGCAACACTAGCACAGCGAGTAGACAACTTCGAACTTCTAGGGGTCTGTAGGTAAAGCAGATTGCATGATTACCGTCAGAGAAAGCTAAAAGTCAAACTTCTGTAAAACCTAAATGGATCCGTCGATAATCATTATTTGCATAAAAAAATTTTTCTTCCTCCAACTCCTTGCAAGACCACAAACGATCATTTAATATTTATTAACATTTCCCGAAAAAAATTTCCGCGTTATTTAAACTTTTATTTCTCAATATGGGTGAAAAAATATTGATCTTAGGGCTGATTTGATCAGCTGTTATACTCATCACATGGCCTTAAGAAAAAGCAAAAATAATAAAAAACTTGATGCTGTTTGCAAATAAACACAAAAAAATAGATAAAAAAAGTCTAACTATCACTAATTATTTAAAAAAAGAAAAAGTCATGAAAATATGTAGTTTAATATGAATAAAATTTTATTTTGAGATACATTTTGAAAGCAGTTCGAACTTTATATTTTTGTGATTTATTTTGCTCATATTATTGATTTTATTATTTTTTAAAGTTAAACAAAATTATTTTTTTTTACAATTATTAATGTAGCTAATGAAAAAATTAATAATATTAAAGACCACAATGACAAAAATATTAAAAACACATGCATTATCAGAAGAATTAATTAAAAATATATGACGTATATTGTATATTAAGGAAATAATTTGGTAAAAAGTTAATGAAAAGACTAATAAATGAGAGAGTGGATTTAATTTTATTTAATATAATGTATATATATATTTATTTAAATTGAACCGAATATCATATATACATTTATACAGTGTAATAATTTATTTGTTGCTTAATCTTGAAAGCTTTTTTCTCGCAGCATTCAACCCTTTATAATTGTATTAAACATTTATTATTTAAAGGAGATTTCGAATTAAATAGTTAATTATATTATTGCCAACCTCATTCCTAAAATAAACAGACTATAAACTATTAAACTCTATAAACAAACGTACCGTACCCATGACCGAGTGTAGGAGGAAATTCACTTTTTTCGTTCACTTGACGGTCGGAACTTTTGTTTTCTGTATTTGTTTATTGATAATTTTTCTACTCAAAGCATAGAAAAACTTAAAGTTTGTATATAACAATTTTTTACGCTTTGATAACTGATCAGGAAAACCTTATATTGTCTAAAATTAATGTTTGGGGACTCATAAAATACAAATAATTTGTTTATCATTCCATTTATTTGTTGGATACGAATTTAATAAACAAATTCACAAATAGTCTTATTATCGGTAAAATTTTTTGATTCTAAAAGGGCTTCAGATTAATGTAGGAATTACATTTAATAACAAAAATAATTTAAAAGTTTATAATAACTATTGTTATAAACAATTCTTGTGGAAAAATATTGTAATTTGAGATTTTTCAAATTATTAGTTCCTTCAAGCGCGAGAAAGACTTCAGGTATTCCCTGAAACAATAAATATTTAATAATATTTGATAAAATATTACAATTTAAATTTTTGTAAATACATTAGATAAAGAAATTCAAAATTTTGGTCTTTTTGCATAGAAAATTTTTTTTACACTGGAAATATTTTAAGCTGTTGGGTGAATAACTGTTAGTCACAAAAATATGTGAGAAGTTAACAATAACCATTGTTATGAATAATTCTCGTGACAAAATATTCAAATGTAAGATTTTACATAAATTTTTATATTCTTTAATCGCTACAATGGCTACGGATAATCCTAAAAAATGTATCTTTGATCATATTTAGTGGAATATAACAACTTACATGTTTATAAACAATTTACATAAGAAATGTCCTAATGTTGGCAGTCTCACTCGGAAACAGTCGGGTTTTCAATCATAATAGATTGGAAATGAATCATAACACTGCATGCTAAGATTCACTCAATACCAAATCTTTTGACAATAACCCACCGACTTGGCCATCAAAGAAAATTTAAATTTGATAAAACCTCAAGTTTAAATATTTTGTCACAAGAATTGTTAACAACAGTGGTTATTGTTAACTCTTCTAATATTTTTGTGACTAGCAGTCATTCGCCCAATAGCTTCAAAGCACTTTTAGCAAAAAAAAATTTTTTATCAATACTAAGACTTTGTTCATACTTTGACTGGAAAAATTATTAATAAAAAAATAGAGGAAACAATATTTCGGATAATCAGGATCTATAGAATTTAATTATCTTTAATTTAAAACAGAAAAATTCAAAATCGCAAGAAAATTGAAGGGTCTGGACATGTTTGAATAAAAAAAGTGCATTTCCTTCAGCTGTGCGTCATGAGTACAGTACGTTTGTTTATAGATTTGAATAGCCTATTGTCTGCTTATTTTAGAAATGAGGTTTGCAATAATAGAATTAACTATCAAAATTAAGAAAAAAATCAATTATTGAACTGTATAAATGTATATATGATGTTGGATTCAATTTATATAAATATATACATTATAATAAATCCATTTTCTCATTTATCATTCGCGTCATTGACTTTTTTCCAAATGATTCCCTCAAACGTTTTAATTACAATTACCACTACTTTTTAAAAATATTTCCTTTAAAACTTGAAAATTTTAAGATTTTAAAGGAACAAAGATTCTTTAGTTTGCAACTTAAGTTGTAGTCTTACATATTATAATTATTATTATATTTATATTGGATATAAGTAATATATTTTTCATTAATTCTTCTGACCATGTATGTGTAGAGTAAAGTATTATCAGATTATACGTTACCAGCCCCTCTGCTTGCAGAGGCATGAAAGCACCGTAAAGGTGTATTTGCGCGCCTGCCGTTTGCAAACGGAAAATGTATTTTTCGCTCATTCTACCATGTGACGATGTCACGAATTTATCGCACTCCAGATTGTTCTCTGTTTTTCCGTTAGATGTAAAATCTAGAGTGAGATAAATATATAGTATCGTCACATGGTAAAGTGAGAAGAAGATACATTTTTCCGTCTGCATGCAACAGGCATGTAAATATACCATAACGCTGTAGGGAGGAACAAAATGGGCTCTAGTCCAGTGATCCCAGATCTGAAACGAGATGCGGTCCAATACTATGACAGGGCTATGTCCGTGTGAATATAGTAGGAGACGCTGTAAATGACTGAGTTGCGCGCGCAGCCATTTCTCCTCTTCTGAATTTGAAAACTCGAAGATGCACGATTGCCGGTCGGAGCACTTCGTCGATTCTATTTATCTATCTGCTAACAGCTAACTGATTTGAAATAAATTCAGAAGATTGGGATTTGATATTTCCAGATTTCGATGCTGACTATTCTCATGATTTGAATAGATCGCGCGCCTCTTGACATGCGTATATTTTGAGGTTATGTTATTT
>NC_046661.1:32192936-32211035 GCF_010883055.1 Belonocnema kinseyi | reverse complement strand
GCAACTCAGTCATTTACAGCGTCTCCTACTATATTCACACGGACATAGCCCTGTCATAGTATTGGACCGCATCTCGTTTCAGATCTGGGATCACTGCTCTAGTCATGGACATAGGAAACACGGGACTAGGCATACCGTCCTAAATTGGGCGAGCGGGGTTAAATCCACAGGAGGGGGGCGAATTCCATGAGTGGGGAGAGCCGCCATCTTACGATGTGCCATTTGATTATGCGCACGAGCATTTTTGCCGATAAACTGTGCATGAAAATATAAACATGTGGGCGCTGCCATGTTTGTCGCGGGACATCAAAAGGTGGCGGACCTCCCCTCTCATTGCATCACCCCCGCAATGGCATGCCTAGTCCCTTGTTTCCTATGTCCACTGCTCCAGTGAAGTTTGATGAAGTACAGGACCGTGCTTTGTATCTCGAATGCCCTAATGATGTGATGTTTATCGTATCTTTCAGAATTTATTTAATTATATTTTAGTGTAAATAAATATTAAAAGTGGTGGTAGCTTGTGCAGTTTGTGGGCGTTGTAAAGACTTTGATATTCATTGTTAATCGTTTTAAAATAGAAGGTTAGAAAAATGGAAATTTTTCTTAAAAAATAAAGTTCATTTTTCCTTGCACACTATTGGATTTCAGACTACACATAATTTTAATTATTAAAAAATTTATGACAATATGTTTTAAATTTCTTACACTTTTTGCATTGTTTTTGATCTTATAAAGGATTATTATTATAGCATTTTCAATTCAATTTCAAGAAGAATTTGAGATTAGTAAGTTCTTTTTATAAGATAACTTAAACATGACATTTTGTATGAATGTCTTCAAAAATCCAATTTATTCTAACTACAAATTTATAAGGTATTGTATATAATTGATATAAACAAAAGTTAAGCGTGCAGAATATTGAGGCAATACCCGGGGCCCACAATTCATTTGAAATAGTCCTGCAACGTAGATGGTGCCCATGATGGTAGAGGCGCTACTGTCCTTTCAGCTTTCAACTGCCATTGCGAGCACGAGGCATTGTAAGTAGCTTTTTAAACATTTAATCCTTAAACATTTGGACCAACAAAAGTAAAATTGTTTTTACGATTTCTATTTCAAACTTTAAAATATCTTTCACGTGAATTCATTTATCTAATAATATTTTTTCAAGTAACTACGGAAATATTGAGGTAGATACGTTTATGTTTTTGAGGTTATAAATTTTGTTCTATGCCATTATGGAACAAATACACATTTTTTCCTCATCACATATGTAAGATTTAATGTTTCAACAGTAAATTCAGGATTTTTGTCTTTTCTGGAGTAGCATCATATAAAAGGGGTTTTTTTAAAGCGTTCGTTCAATTTGCCAATACAATATAAAAATTCGTGGTTACGAGTACTAAAATTTCAATACGAATAGCCACATTTTTGCGTTGCAAATAGCGGAACTTGGGTGAAAGGTTATTTTTACTGGAATTTCGTTAAAAATAGCCAGACCTGTTTTGTATGTGGATACTTTGAATATAAAACTGAAAATTGTTGGTAGACTAGTTTGGTGCTATACTATTTTTCTTCTCGTTTGTGTTCGTAATTTAACTTTTTTTAAAGAATACAATCGTTTATATAAGAAATCAATTTTTAAGTTGAATATGCAATTGCCTTAATGGTCGTACCTACGTGTACCTTAAAAATCTGGCTATTTGTAACGAAATTCTTGTACAAATGTACCCTTTTCGAGGTCCAGCTATTCGTGTCAAAAGAATGGACTGCACATAGTGAAATCTTGGTACAAGCAGCCACGAGCTATTTTAATATCCTCAATCATTTCAACATATGGTATGTCTTCAGCGCATCATCAAAATGGTGAAAATTATGAAAAGTGGAAAGGTGGTGCTGGTCCTTAGTGGCCGGTACGCCGGGCGAAAAGCTATTGTGATGCGAAATTTTGATGATGGAACAACCGAGAAGCAGTACGGCCACGCTATGGTAGCCGGCATTGACCGCTATCCCCGAAAAGTACATAAAAGAATGGGGAAAGGAAAACTGCACAAACGGTCAAAGATCAAGCCCTTCGTTAAGGTAATAATAATTATTATGTCTCCAGTTATTTAAGTTAAATAAACTCTAGGGCTGCGATTCCATCACTTAAATCATTTTTCGTCACTTTTGAAAGTACAAAGTCAATTAATTACTTTTATCTCTACCATATCAATATATCTTTTTTTTCGACTGTGATGTTATAATTTTGGAAAATTGTTATAAGGACAAAGTGAAACCAATCAAACCCAATCGGCCACACAGGCAATAAATTATATTTTACATTTCTTGTTAAAAAAAGCAAATCTCTGTAATCTTTGCTTATAAAACTTATTATTACTGATGTCGCCACGAAGTCTGCAACACTGCATTTAAAAGGCAATAGCTCCGCAGGAAAAAATTTTAGATTTTAGAGAATATTAGACGAATCTTCTAAGTTTTCTGAGTAATTTTTTGCATTTTTAAGTTCAAGCAAAATTTTTTTTAGATCTGTTAGTCAAAGTACGAAGAAAAATTCTGTATTCAGGCCTGGCGAACAGAAACCTGTGCTTTTACGTAATTCCAGAGCTAAGAATTTGGTGGAAACATTTTTGGAGTATTCTAAAACATTCTTGTGATGCAGTAGTTTACAAAAATGTTAATATATAAAATTGTTTTAAAAGCATTTTTGTTGAAGGTCTTTAAGAATTAAACAAAGCTATCGCGTTATTAAATAGCTTGCAATTTAAGGGTATGTGATACTTAAAAAATTATCGATTTTGTCAGTTTTGGATTCCCCGGCTTTTTTTCTAGAATAATAAATATTTTATCCTAAAAATTTGGGAAATGATCGCGAACATGCAAACGAACGTCCCTGCACACCTTTTTTGTCGGTTAATTCAAAACAAATTTATTTGGTTAAATTTGATTAATTTGCATGGCGCTTAGGAATTAGTATCGATTTTATCAGTGTTAGATTCCCTCGATTTTTCCCTAGATTAATAAACATTTTGTCTTTAAAATCTAAGGAATGGTAGCGAAAATGCTGACAGATGTCCCTGTCCACTTTTTTTGTGGGTTAACTCCAAAAAAATGATTTTGCTAAAAACGTGTGTGTATATTTCGAGGTCACGTGTGTTACAATTCTCCCGAGCGTTACTTCCAAACTACACACTATTTTTAGCCGAAAACTTTAGACTTACAAATAAACATATTAACTATGTCCTGCAACTAACCTTGTTTGTAGTCAATCAAGAAAATTTATTTCATAAATAATTTCCAAATTATCGGAAAGGCAGAGCTGAACAACGACGTAACCTCAAAATAATGCACATATGCATAAAATTTGTATTTAGCACAATACATTTTTTTATTATTATCCCTCAAAAAAGAGTCCGGGACGTGATAGTTTTTCTATAATGGAAAACTGAATAAATAGAATGTTTTGTGGGTAAAGCCTTATTCATTAAACTAAAAATTATTCTGAGTGACTATTATTCTCGAAAGATCATTTGAATTCAGGTTTCATTGATGGAATAGTAATCAGTTTACTGTACCTTAATATTTAAGCATTTAAACTGCGCGATAACTCCATTCAATTCCTAAATAAAAGAAAGGCCTTCAACAGAAATTATTACAAAAAAAAAATTTTATATATTTAAAAATTGTTCAGCTACTGCATTCCAAAAATGCTTTGAAACATAATAGACTTTTTTCAAATTCTTTCCACCATATTCTTAGTCTGGGATCATGTGAAAGTGCAGGTTTCTGTTCATCGGGCCTCTAAATACAGCATTTTTTTTTCGTCCTTTGGTTAATAGCTCTGAATATTTTTTTGCAAAACTTAAAAAAGCATAATTTTATTCCGAAAGCTTAACAGATTCGACTAATCTTTACTCAAATCTTCTGAGATTTTTTCCTGTGGAGATAATGCTTTTCGAATTCAGAGTAATCGACTATTTGCGGCGACATTAGTCTTAGCGTATTATTTTAATTTTTTCATAGTTATGTATGGAAATCTTATTTATTGTAATGTGTATTAAATTAAATTTTTATTTATGGCAAAGGTGTCAAAGAGACGTATTGTGTAAACGAGAGAAATCTCTTTGATTAAGGCAGGGTTCTCCACAATCCACAGGTGTAGCGTGACCCAGGATCACTCGGCCTTTTTCAAGATCTACCAATTTTTTTCGATGGAAACTGAGGGGACATTTATGATCCCTCAAAAAAAAATCCCAGTTAGAAGGGCTCGGAGAAACCTTTTTTCTTGTTTAACTTGACCGACCTTGAAATACACAGTATTTTATTTAAATTTAAAGTATTTAAACTAAGCAGTGGCCGATAATTGTTCACAAATAAAGGTTTTCGGCATTAATAATATTAAATAATTTTAAAAAGTACTAATAAAAATAAGTGGTCAAAAATAAATTGAAAGCGTTCAAATTTTAAGAGTTTTTTTTTCAATTTGAGAATCTGTGAATAAAATGTTTTCAGAATAAAATTTCGAAAATAGGAAGCATTAAAAACTTGAAAAATTGATCACATAAAATTCATAGAAATGGAAATTGCATTAGTGCTTTTGAATAGAAATCATTTTCAATTTGAAACTACTTTGAACTACATTGAATGTTTCAAAGACAAAGCTGCTTAAACTGTAGAATTTAAAATTCGTATTACATTTAAAAAAATTAAAGTTGATTACAGAAATTTGTCTAAAGTTAAAAAAAAAATGAATTTTTCGTCATTTTTACCGTTCTAAATGTAAATTTTTAAAACTAAATTTTGTTTCTATCAAAAAATGGGGGGACGGGGTATGGTTGCTGCAAATGTGCACAAAATTTGTGAACTTTTCAAATCCGTTGAGTTTTTTTTATCTACGATTTTTTATAACCAAATGGTGGCCAAACAACGGAAACCAAAAATTTGAAATTTCGTTTCATCGATATTTTTGGTGGTTTTTTCGCTCAAATCATATAAGTTTTAAATTATTTAATTAAAAAGGTATTTGAATAGTTTGTTTCTAAACAACATAACAATGGTCAGCGTTAAATAGGTAAAATAGGATGCCAAGCGGACATAAATGAGAGTTATGCAGAGATATAAGCGCGAGAGGATATAACCGTGGTTCCACTGTACTTCAATTATTAGGTAGTTTCACTTCAATCACCAGCTAACTTCAATTCGTAGATTGCTGAGGAGAAAACAAGGGACCAAATGCATGGGATTCAATTCATTTTTGCCCTATTTTTCTAATATCTTCGTGAAAGATAATTTTTTCTATATAAGTGTATTTGAAAAATATTTTATATTTCTTAATTAATATTTAATGAAATAATAAAATGATAATAATGATCATTAAATAAAAAGATATTACAGAAATAAAATTTTGTTCCATGCATTTGATCCATTGTTTTCCCCTCAGCTTTTAACAAAGTGAAGTTCGTTGATAGTTGAAGTGAAAATACCTAATTATGCTTCAACTTCAGAGTTACACAGCAGAGTCATGTAAAATTGTATATCAGTAAACAGTAACTTTTAATTTTATGAAAATAATATCAGTCAATCACTCAATCGTTGGAGAAAAAAAAAGATATTTCACACACTGCGTTGGATTTTGTTGTGAAAATGACGTAAAATAGCAATACAATTCTTTTTATTTTCTTAATATCATGATTTTACTTATTTAAGACTAAAAATTTTTATTTTGTTTAGAAATAAACTACTGAAAAACTTTTGTACTGAAATAATTAAATATTTATATGATTTGAGCGAAAAAAACCACCAAAAATATCAATGAAACCAAATTTAAAATGTTTGGTTTCTGTTTTTTGGCCGCCATTTTGTTTTAAAAATCGTGGATACAAAAAGTCAACTTTAAAAAACGCCATTTTTAAATTTTGTTGATTATTAATTGCAAATCAATATTTTCCGTTTTTTAAACCATTGAATTGTTTAGAGCATACCCAAAAATAGTAGGAAAGAGTATTTCGCAATAAATTCTTTGCCTTTTTTATCAAATTATTCAAGCTCAAACGTAAGAAAGAAATTTCTTCGTTTTGGGACTTATTGGGTCAAGTAGATTTGTCTTTGAAACATTCAATGTAGTTTAAGGGCATGTGATACTTGGAAAAAAGTCGATTTTACCAGTTTTAGGTTCCCCGGACTTTTTTCTAGAATAATAAATATTTTGTCTTAAAAATTTGGAAAATGACAGCGAACATCCTAACAGACGTCTCCACACACTTTTTTTCAAAAAAATTTGATATTGCTAACAACGTGTGTATATTTCGAGGTTATGTGTGTTACAATTCTCCCGAGCGTTACTTCCAAACTACATAATAGTTTTGGCCCAAAAAATTTGGACTTGCAAATAAACATAGTAAATAATCTCCCGGAACTAACCTTGTTTTCAGGCAATCGAAAAAGTTTATTTCATAAATAATTTCCAAATTATCGAGAAGGCAGAGATGAAAACGACGTAACAATACATTTTTTTGTTATTATCCCTCAAAAAAGAGTGCGGGAACGTCCGTTATGATATTTTATAGCATCTCCGAATTCAGTTTGTAAAAATTTTCATTTTTGGGGGAAAAAAGCCGGGGGGACTGTACCCGATGGACCACACGACGATCACATGCCCTTAAAGTAGTATCAAGTTGAAAATTATTTTTATTTAAAAACGCTAATGCAATTTCAATTCCTATGAATTTGAAGTGATCAATTTTTAAAGTTGTTAATTTTCTCTTTTTTTGAAATTTTATCTTGAAACTTTTATTTACAGATTCTCAATTTGAAAACACAACTCTTAAATTTTAAACGATTTGAATTTATTTTTGACCACTTGTTTATATTATTATTAGTATTTTTTAAATTATTTATAATTATTAATGTCGAAAACATTTATTTGTGAACAATTATTGGGTCTCCTAGCCCTTCCAACTAGGATTTTTTTTCGAGGGGTCATAAATTTCTTCTCAGTTTCTCGTCGAAAAACATTGGTAGATCTTAAAAAAGGCCTAGCGATCCTGGATCACGCTACACCTGTTAATTGTGGAGATTCCATTCAGCCGTCAGTTACTTTTATTTTTTTTTCCTCTTATGCTGTAGCGATCCTGGTGATTTATTTTACATATTTTCTTACTTTTGCAATTAATTGGTATTTACTCATTCGAATTGTAACTGTAATTTAATTAACTATGTTTTTCTAGGTTTTGAACTACAATCATTTGTTACCAACAAGATACACCGTCGATTTACAATTGGACAAAGTGGCACCCAAAGATTTAAAAGATCCAATGAAGAAGAAGAAAGTTCGATTCCAAACACGAGTGAAGTTTGAAGAAAGGTGTGTACTCTTCTTAATGTTTGATATGGAATGAACCATTTATTTATAATTCTCACATTTTCTAATTTCCATCAGCAATAATGTTCATTATTCCAAATAAGTTTTCCCATCTAATTTTTATCTCCCCAAATTGAATCATACTCTTCACCATTTATCTTATTTTTAAAATAAGCTGGGCATGGATATCATAATTAAAATAACATGATAAAAGTGAGAAAATACTAGGGAAAAATGTATACAATGTAACTTGCGGTACCAACCCAGTGGACACAAGACTGAAAATCCCAAAAACGTCTTTGGGACGCTCGCGGGACATCTTTTGTACTGACATTAGACGTTTTAAGAACATCCTTAGGATGACCAAAAGACATGTTATAACAGACGTCTTAGGGATGTCCCAAAGACGTCTCTAGGACATCCTAAATTTTTTTGCCCACTGGGAAAAATTGTAATGGACTTCAAATACGCAACGTACCTTTCAGATATTTACCTGGTAAAAAATCTGCGAGTGCGCTTCTTATTTCAAAATAAAAAATAAGTACTCTGCATGTACTTTATGTAAGGTATGTTTTTTAGAAATCGCTGCCTTCTGTCATGTTGATTTTCTTTCCTTCGTTTTTGAAATATTTTTGTATATCTCAATTTTGTCGGAGTTTAGACTTTTCGAAGTGGTAACTTTTTATGTACCATACGCATACAGCAGTGGTCGGCAACTTTTTGCTTAATTTTCAGGTATGGTCAGGCTCTACCCGACTTAATTTTTTCTACTACGTTTCGGTCTATCCATGTACCTTAGTGTGTGTGAGCTTACTCAAGCAAGGGTCTTTTATCCACAGGCATATCAAAGTACGGAAATTAAAAATTTTTTCATTTTTCAACTAGCGGTTAGAAAATAGCATTATCAGCATCTACGAATTTTTCCGATTCCACTGATATATTACTTGCCTAGAAAAGTTAAAAATTTGAAGGAGTTTAATATCAAGAAATATCAGCTTTACAGTAAATTTAAGACTAAATATTTCTTAAATTTTACAAATTAAATGTCTTTGGAATCGGAAAAATACGGAGATTACAAATATATTACTTTCAAGTCACTGATTGCAAAATTACGAATTTTTTAATCTCACTTTCTTTTCCCATTTTCTAACAAAGGACCCCTGAGGAAAGGGGTGGTCTGGTCAAGCTCGCAGGTACTGCCCTGAAAGTAGGTCGTAGGGCAGCCAGGGCAGGGTACGCTGCCCTGGGCAAGAGCGTGCCGACCACTTGCATACAGGAAGCAGGGTACGAATTTTCTTTATTTTTTGGATTTTTTAACAGTTTATTTTAATTTTTCATGTACAAGCGTTTAAAATAGGACAAATTGAATGCGGTGGAGTCCACGTCATATTTAGGATATATGATTGTTAGTGGAAAAAAATCCCACCAAATATTTTTCGAAAATTCGAAAAAAATAACGGAGATATGGGACTTTCGGTTTTTGAATTTGTTAAAAATGACGTATCTTGGGTTCTCATCGACCGATTTTACTCGAGAATTTGGTGGAAAACATAAAAACGCGTTTCCCAAAAAAATATAGTCTTTTGTTTTTATTTATTCTTCAGAGGAGGTTATAAGTGCGGATTACAAGTCCTGACATTTTTGGAGTGAGTTTTCCACAGTTGCGAGAAAAAATGTAAACCTGACGTCTTCTATGGCGCAGTGTGACTCAGCAGGGAATTAGAAGTGTCTTGAAAAAAACTAATTTTCAGACCACAATTTTCGTCCGATTTGAAATTTTGTTATAAATGAAAATCAATACATTTCTGCATTTATCGTTTACACCCGATTTTTTTTTTTTAAAGTTTTTCAATCATTTTTTTTTATTTTACAAACGAAATGACTAATAAACTTTTTAACTTTTGAAGAATACATTCGCAGCTCCTGTTACATCTACCTGCGGCGCGGCATCAATTCTCGGAATGGCCATAGAAGGGAGAGCTATTATAGAGTTTCACTGTATTTTGAAACGTTTTTCAGCACGATCGTAGAAAGCTTCTAAATTTATTGAATTTGTTGCAAACAAATAAGTGGATGAAAATTATTTTGTGGGGATTAGCTATGTTTAGTCACTAAATTTAAACTAAAATTTCATAAAAAACTCATCTGTTCCAGCTATTTGTTCGAAAAAATTGCAAATTTTAATGCGGACCACCATAAATTATCCTGTGATTATGGTTTAACAATTGCCTAAAGAAACCTATTTAACAAACCAGTTCTTTTGCTACGTTACGAGATGAGTTAATTTTGCTATAAAAAGCAAACTTTTTGTAAATAATGACACATAATGAATTTACTGATTGGCCGAATGTGATGAACAAGGTGTCATTGGCAATTGATTCCAACAAGAAAAAGGATTTTTAGTTTAGAAGATGAGATAATACGCAAAAAAAAAGAAAAGTTGAAAATTACCTATGAACAGTTACTTATGTTCAAAAAAGGACTCTACCTGGAAACTTGTGCCTGGACTTGTTAAATAGGTTTCTTTCAGAAATTGTTAAACTATCATTACAAGGTAATTTATGGTGGTCTGCATTAAAAGTTGTATTTATATTCTCAAAAATAGCTGCAACAGGTATTTGGTTATAAAATTTGTTCACTACATAACTAATTATTTATTCATTTTGATTAATCCTAATCACAAACCCCCTTTTTACATTGTACAAATTTAGTCCAAATTTCGACTAAACCTTGCTAATCCCCATTAAATAATTTTCATCAACTTATTTGTTTATAACAAATTTAATAAATTTTCAAGTTTTTACAATTGTACTGAAAATCATTTCTAGAATTAGAATTTATTCATTGATGATGTGCATTCAGAATGTTTAAATCTGAAGGATGGAAATTCAAAAGTTAATAAGAACCATTTTTTTCGAAATCTGGGTTTTTATGAATTACTTATCTGCAATCGAAGGCCGTTATTTTGGCCTTAAAAAAAGTACCAAATTTGAAATAGTTTTCTCTTAATAATTTTTTTAAAATCGCGTTTTGGTAAGTCGAAGCATATTGAAAATTCAAAATTGTATAAGAGCCAATGGAACCTTATGGAAGTTGCATGTTTTAACAGCCAATAGGAATTTGGTGTATTACTCGGCATAAAAACATTCGCCTCAGTAACAAATGTTGTTAATTGTCAAGATAAGGATCGCCTCTAAACATTATACTCTTGTTAAACCATTTGAACTTGAAAATAATAAAAATTTTTTGTATATCTGAATAGTGTATTCTTTTTGGAATATTTTTATGTCTAAATTATTATTCTAGTCACCGAAACATCACAATACTAAGGAAAATCTGACATTCATTTTATTAAATATTTTTTTTCCAAAATGCATCATGCTGGAAATTCTTATCGAAAGTGCTTCAAATTTTTAAATGTTATATATTTTACGATGCTCTACTAATAATATTTCTTAAATTAATGATATACTGAAAAATGTCGTAATGCAAACGTTTTTCCTCCTGCTCAGAAGATTTGAAAAATGGCTCTTATACACTTTTGAATTACCACCCTTCATCTGTCCCATCCCGGGTAGAAATTATAACTTGGTTCTTAAGAGGCCTTGTCTAGATTTCCTATTTTCTAACGAGGCCCTAAAGTGGCAATCTATCGAGGGCGCAAGCGAAAGCATCTCACTCAGCTAGCGAGGTCATCAGTAGGCAACCCAATGCGGGCCTATTAATAGGGTCTTTATAGAATCTAAAAAGTCCCTCACACACTATCATTCAAAAGCATATGCTATTGTTTCTTATTTTGTTGATTCAAATAAAATATTATTAAATTGTTAGAACATTGATCATGCTTTAAATTCTGAAGTGTGATGCTATGGTTGCAGTAGTATTAAAGTTTAACCAGCACATTGCCATAATCCATTACCAGAAATTTTTGATTTAAAGAAGGAAAATATTAATCCAATTGTAAAATATATTTTCTTTGCAAACGTTTAATCTCAAGATTTTATACCTTTCTGTAGCCTCTGACAAACACTTCTCCGTTTTCTCGGTTTTTGTTGACATTCGATTATTAACTATACTCCGCACGTTATTCTAAAACTAAAATTATTGTTCAATTTGACTAGAGAAGACTTATTACTAATAACTAAAGACAAACGCAGTTTATTGAAATATCCGCAATTACTAATAACTAAAGACAAACGCAGTTTATTGAAATATCCGCAAGCGCCGAGAATCGAACGCACGCACCGCAGGCTTTAAAAGTCGAACGCCTAATCCCCATAGCTACGATGGCACGCTGAGTGCGGTATCATAAATGCTTGACGGCATTCATCCGATACTTTAGAAATCAGGAAAAAAGGTTTTTGAAGCTCGATTTGTTATATATGATTTTTAAACGTACTTACTTCTTCTCAAATTTGTAAGGCACCAAATGTTTTTAATTTTTTTAAAGTTTACATCTCGGTAATTTTTTTAATTTGCTCTTTTTTTTTAATTTAAGTATAATTAAGCATAAGAACATTAATGTACCTTTTTGCACTCACAGCTGTATTATCCGTTTTAACTGTCGAGGGCTTTACAAGGTCCCCTCAAGAAAATAATTGATAGAAATTATTTTTTAAATATATCTTTATGATTAAAGCTTTTTATCTAGTTTAATTGAAAAATGTAACTGCTAAAAAGTGAGTATATAAATAATGTAAGACAAGTAGCACATGACAATAACCTGTAGAGGGCCAGCAGAGGGAAAGCCTAGATTCTTCTAGCTAGGAAATCTGGCTTCGGCCTCGTGAGAACCAATATTTAGTTTAGACATAAAGAGGCAATTTCTACCCAGGACAGCCTTCTCCTCTCCTTCTTAATACAATTAAATTTTTTTTATGATTTTAACATTTTAACATAACCGTACATAAGTTTCAACGAGTATATAATTTGTATTGCACTTCAGATAGAATACAGTGTTATTTTATTTGATTAAAATTCTGTTTCGCAATTTTTGTTCGCTCACTATCACACTTTTCGTCCCCATTTGCTCCAATCAGTGTCTTCTCTATTTCTCATAGCTTGCCGTACAAACTTTTTTCTACATTGCCATTCAGATTTTCAATTAGCTTGTTTCTCCACTGATTACCGTGTTTTGCTTCTCGCGAAACTCTCCACCATTCTTTAGACTCGGTGCTCAATTCTTTCATTACTTTCTCGCAAATGATCACGTGTCCTGTTCGTTCCAGTTCGTTTCCACAAATCCTCAATTATTATATATTGTCCTTAATTAATTTATGGTAGCTACAATAAGTTGATTTGTCGACTCCAATCCAGTCTTTTTGGACATGTTGATTCTCATTGGTTTTGAGTATGCTTTCCAGACTTCTCTCTATTTCTTCTATCGGCCTTCTCTTCCATATTTTTTCTATTAGCTCGCCTTTACCAAATCTTTATAAGGCTCCCATCAACTCTTCCCAATTTCGTAGGTATTCTATTCGTGATTCCTCTCATTTCTCCCATCGGAAGTATTTTAGGCCAACTTTCATCTTCCATTCATGACCCATATGCTCCTTGTTCCTGCTTCTAATTTCCAAAAATAGTCCGGAGTGTTCCGCGAGAGGCCCATACTTGGTTTCACGTATCTGTTTTGTACTTTTTCGACAAGTTCTCTCCTGCTCAATCCCAAAATTCCACTCCAAACAACGCTGCAACCTTCACAGTCGACTCCATAAAAAAACCTGATCTTCAGATCTGTCACTTCTGCTCTCTTAGTCTCCCCCAAACCTTGATTACCAGTTGTTGCGTCTTACCGGCATATTTTCTCGCATGTATGTTATACTGGTTTTTGTTGTGAACCAGAAACCCAAGTATTTAAACTCATTTAGTATTTCTGTCGTTTCACCTTTATTCTTGAACCTTCTAAACAAATGCAAAATAGCAGAATACAGGTCTTAGAATTTTTACTTTAGTTTTTTCCAGATTTATTCGGCATTAAGCGAAAAATTTTCAAAAATAAAGTTTGATATTGTTTTTCCTGATATTAATACAAAAAACATTTACAAAATAAATGATAACCTACGAGAAAATTAAGTGACACATCTTATCCCATATGCTCATCTCGCCCAATCCTACCCTAAGTTGATGTGAAGAACATTACTACTTTTTAGGTTATGGTGCGCTCCCTTAATTTGTGAAAAAGGAAAATAAGTCAGGCGTTGCCAATAACCATATTATCGATAGCAGTTGTTTTAGAGCCGGAATTTTGCAATTACGTGATAACTGCTTTCCTACTAAGTTTTCCAAGTTATCAACTACATTCGGGTTCATTCTAAAGTGTTCCTTAAATTGTTTTGTATTAAATTGTGAAACAATTCTTTCAGAAAATACCATTATTCTAATAGGCGTTTCTCTCGGGCATCGAACTTTCATGGAAAATTCCATTAAAATGTCAGTACTTTCCGCCTCATTATCGCTATCCGCATCGTCACTTTTCAATATAGTTGCAAAAATCATCGTTCGCAACAATAACTGGTTTGACGCAACTGCAGCAACAATTATTTTCTTCCGCTGGCTTTCCATTGTATGTTGTTAAATATAAACATAACCTGGCAATCTTTGTATATTAAGATTTTAGGTATCGAGACTAACCAAAGACAAAGACTTTTTCGAGAAATGTTCCATATATCAAAGAACAAATTCTCTGTCAACAAAAGAACTGACATTGGCGGTCTCAGAAACGTATATTTGAATTTGATTATTAATACCAATTATTGTTGAAGTTAAGACATATTTTTATGCTATCATAGTTCATTTTTAATTAGTTACTTTTAAAATAACGATTTAAAGTGGGACGATGTTCGTGGGGACTAAAGCGTATGCTTTGAACTCACTCCGTCGGCTTGCGGCTTCAATTTCGGCCTCGTACTTTTGAAGAGTCTCGGCAGTCCATGAGGTGAACGCTAGCCTAGCAAGGGAGTTGTTCATCTCTAGAGAGTCGTGGGACCGGTACCTCTAGAGAAAAAGGTTATCTAAGTACTTAAAGCTGTTGCTCTTGGTGGTTCGGAACCCACCTTAAACTGTAGGTCCCCCTTCCACCACCAATTAAGTGTGTGGGGGTGTGTAAAGGAATAGGGAAGAAGGTGCAAGAAAAATGTAAACCCTTAGGGGACACGTTAGAAGCTTCCACAAACAGTAATGGGTCTAATTATTTTTTGTATGCTTTAAGGACACTCTTAATAACACTTTTTTCACTATTAGAACAAAAACGGGGTTCTGCGCGATTTCAAATTTTGCAACAACAAAAAATTTTCCCCTTTATAATGACGCCTATGCGCAACTTTTCCGCGTTATTAGAAATGTTTAACAGAAAAACCGCATTTTTCGATCCACCCTAATACATATACTTGAATATGCAATAGACGTAATGCGAATGTGTACTTTGATCAATAGAAATATTTCACATGTACGATATGTTATGGTTTGTACGATATTTTTCATAACAAACGCATCGATCGTTCAACCTTCGTTGCCTTTAGAGTGATTCGCATTCGCTTGTTTCAACTTTCTAGTCTAGGCAACGAGGATCGAACTTTTATCATTTTTTATCAGTGAAGCTTCATTTTTACCTTAAGGCTTGATAATTAAATTTGAGGAAAAAAAACTCTTACTAATAATTACTCTTTTTTTTTGTTACAGATACAAATCCGGAAAGAATAAGTGGTTCTTCCAAAAACTGAGGTTCTAAACAATGCTAAATAAACAATAATCTCGTTGAAACTGATGATTTTCTTTTACCTTAGTCTTGTTTTCCCCTGTGCCAAATGAAAAATATATTCATTAATTGTATATGAATATA
The DNA here is from genome assembly GCF_010883055.1 of Belonocnema kinseyi. Lineage (NCBI taxonomy): Eukaryota > Metazoa > Arthropoda > Insecta > Hymenoptera > Cynipidae > Belonocnema > Belonocnema kinseyi. The sequence goes on along the minus strand of NC_046661.1, from coordinate 32,195,838 downwards.
TTTAGTCATTAATTAGAAATTAGTTTATTAGATAAGTAGGTAGGCGGTTTGAAATCCTAGATTGCTGTTACAATCAGTGTTAACTGTTCATTCGTATTGAAAAAATTCTTTGAAGAAATCTACTAAGATTTTTTATTCTTCGCGGAAATTCGGATGCAAGTCACTCCTGGCGGATTTACATTAGTTTTTATCGTCCAAATAATGCTTGTATTGTGCAGTAGCTTTAACGTTGCGAAACATTTTTCTGCGCGGAGAAAAATATTCTGTGAATACAACACGGTGGTCCCTTTAAATAGAAACCTCATTAAATCGAACCGATATCGTGTCAATTCCAGAAAATAGTATTTTCAATGAACGCGGCGGGATATGTTGATTCTATTCGTTGCATCGTGTTGTCTCAACATGTTGGCGCTTTGATTTTACACGACTCAGTGTCGATTTTAAACGGAGGTTGTCACTGTAAACTCACACTCGCTGGAAACATTTTTGGGGAATATAAGATGCTCCAGATAGAAACTAGACAATGCCGTGTTAATTCTAAACGGTCCCCACACAATTCGGCGCGCCATGTTAATTCAATATCGAGTTCGTTTCACATTAGTCGTAAAACAAAATCCATGTTGAATTAACACGGCCCGTGTCGTATTTACACGATCTTTTTCTCCGTGTGGAAATTTGTTATTTTTCTTGCATATAGCTTATGCCTATATCTTGAATATAGCTTATCCTTATATCTTGCACATAGCTTATCCTTATATCTTGCACCCCATTAGTCTATCCAAGATGCTATACATGGTAGGCATTTAGCTGAATCCGGCAATACCCGAATCTTTCTGCATCGATCTTTCTTTCGGCGGTTCTTAGCCGCCTCCATGCACTTACAGCTTAATACCCAAAGTAACCAGTGCATTTAGACGAATTTAATCTCAGATCAATAACTATACATTTACTTGAAATCAGAAAAATGTTATATCTACTGGTCAATGTATTGTAAAAATAAAGAAATTGTGAAAAAGTGAGGAATCTTTTCAAAATACATGAAATTGTTTTTAGTGCCTTATCAATAATACATTCATAGAAAATCACAGTAAATAAGACCATTAATTTTTAAACAAAAGAAGATATGAATTTTCAACTAACATGATGAATCTTCAACTTGAAATCAATAACGCTACATTTACTTGATATAAGAAAAATGAGGTATCTATTGCTCATTATATTACAAGAAGAAATAGTGTAAAAAAGAATTTAAAAAAAACAATTGACTACTACAATTATCTGGTGTCGGATAATTGTAGTTGTCAATTGTTTGCAATGCTTTTATCCAACTTCAGATCAAATATCTCAGGGATAGACTTCGCATTTATTATAAAGTAATAAATATAATTTTAAGTACTTCAAAAACATTCGTCACTTTTTTCCTTCCTTCATTTCTACAATACACCGACCATTATATGTAGCATTTTTCTTTTTTTATGTAAACGTAACGTTATTGATTTATAATAAAATAAGTCTAATTTTCTAGGTTATTTTACTGAAAATTCAACTATTGTGTTGAAAAGTTATATATTTTTGTTATTATATTCAACTGTCTCAAACAAATTCATCTTTTTAACTTAAAAATTAATCTTTTTTGTTGCAAATTCGTCTCTATTCCCAGTGGGCACAAAACTATGGAAATCCCAAAAACGTCCTTGGGACGTTCCTGAGACGTCCTATGTCAGGCCAATCACCCAGAGAGCAAAACAATTTGAGGATGTTTTTGAGACGTCTTTGGAACATCTCTAAGACGTATTCTATAACATGTCTTTTCGTCATTCTAGGGATGATCTGCAAACGTCTAATGTCAGTACAAAAGATGTCCCGAGAGCGCCCATGTCTTTAAGAAGTCTTTAGGTCATCTTTAGGACAGTGGACGTCTTAGATATGTTGATTGGCCTGACATAGGACGTCTCAGGAACGTCCCAAGGACGTTTTTGGGATTTTCATAGTTTTGTGCCCACTGGGCAACATCGCAAAGACGTTGAATCTCCTAAAGACTTCTTAAAAGACATGGGCTCTCTCGGGACATCTTTTGTACTGACATTAGACGTTTTAAGAGCATCCCTAGGATAACCAAAACACATGTTATAAAAGACGTCTTAGAGATGTCCCAAAGACGTCTCTAGGACATCCTAAATTTTTTTGCCCTCTGGGTTGGTTAATAATCAATCTTTATTTGTTGAAAATTCATCTTTTTGTTATTACATTCAAGTAATTGGTTAAAAATGTATGAATTTTGCAGAAAATTCGTCTTTTTTGGCAGAAATTTATCCTCTTGAACAATTTATGTTTCTGGTTGAAAATTTGTCTCTTTTGGCAGAAATTCCACTACATGGAGAAAAGTCGAACTTGTTTGTTGAAAATTTATTTCGTTAAAGATTCATCATGTTACTTGAACATTCATATTTTTATTTAATAGAAATATTTTATTACAAATTCTTCCTTTTTGTTTGCAAATTGATAGAGTTCTAGCCGAAAATTTAAATATTCAACTTTGTGTGAAAATTTATCATTTTTGTCTTAGCATTAAAAATTTTTTAATTCTTTTTTCTTATTTTAGAAAATTAATGATTTTGACTACTACACGCCCGATAAAAATTATCGGTGGTCCATTAAGGACATGTGACACAGCTAAATACCTATATTGCCGACCACAGTTTTTCAGTTCACTGAATGTTTTTTTGAACCTGAGAACTTTTTTTGTAAATAAAATATCGAGCTGAAACTTTGGTAAATGTATTAGAGTGCAATAAAGTATGTTTAGGTACTGCATTTTGGTAGAAACTTCACTGAAAATGATTTCATCTTTTTTCTGAACCTCAACATTTTTTGAACGTTCGAACTTTTTTTATACATAAAA